>NW_022900921.1:48521342-48532190 GCF_012274545.1 Fukomys damarensis | reverse complement strand
GAGAGAGAGAGAGAGAGAGAGAGAAATATGTTGTGTGATTAAATAAAAAATGTATTATACTAAAAAAAAATTGCCATCAACCCCCCCTCAAACTACTCCTCCTCATGTAGATCACAACTCTCCCGTGGTCCTTGCCACCTTCTGAAGCAGTTCTGAAAGTCCTCTTTCCTGAGTGTCTTTACTATGGTAGATTTCTTAAAAATGCTGCTGCTGAGCACAACCCAACAGAAAGGAAATTCAGAAAAGCATGACACTGTATCCTTATCCACCTTATTCACCGCATCTTGCACTGTGCAACTTCTGGCTGTTTCCCAAAGTCACATGAAAGGCAAATACTTTGAGTCATTTCGGGACATGAAGTTAGCCACAACTGCACAATTAAAAGACACTCAGGAAAGAGGTCTTCCAGAACTGCTTCAGAAAGTGGCAAGAGCAAAGGAATAAATGTGTTTGAAGCAATGGGAGATGATTTGAGGAGGACTGGGGAAATGTGTCTTTTACTGCAATAAACTCTTTTTAGTTTAAACATCAACCATATTTTTGGATTTTACCTTGTATAAATAGAGTCTGGTACTCTTTGGTTTCAGGGAACCACTAGAGGTCTTAGAATGTAGTCTCTGTTGATAACAGGGGGCAGCTGGGAGGGTCTGTGGAGAAGGGTCCATGTTGGTGAATGACTGTGTGTTTCATGGGTACAATGTCCTTATCTGTCTCATTGGTCATTCTGGCATCACTGAGACCACCTGCTGCCCATGCCCTGGTGCTACCCACCTTCCTGGGTGTCACATAACTGTTGTGCACTGGACTGAGCTGTGAGTCCTCCCAGCATGGCCTTGACTGTAAAGACTACATTCCCTAGTTTGACGTGAGAGCAGCTGCCAGAGTGGGAATTTATCTCGGCATTCCATGTCCTAACCATGGTTGCTAAACTCCCTGGGGCTAGAAGACAAAGCCAGTGAAGAACACAGGAATCAATCAATCAAGCAGCAAGGAAGCTCATAGGCCTAATTATGATAAACCATCCCTGTGCTGTTGATAAAGGAATGGAGACCCTCCTCAGGAACTGGCCTCTAGGGAAGGTTCTTAGCTTGGGGTATATGAATCCACAGTGGTGGTTTAGAGTTCAAGGCACTATGAACTAGGATGGTATTTTCTATTTCTATCACAGTTGTTACAAATTACCAAAAACTCCATGACTTAAAACAACTCAGATCTGTTTGAAGTACACCAGCATCTCATCTTTCTGGGGACTCTACAGGGCCATCCATTCCTTTGCCCCTTCCCAACTCCTGGAGTCTGCTGGGACTTTTGGCTGCTACATTCCAACATCTTCCATCATCTATCTGCCTTTCGATTCCAGCACTTTTGTGAACTTCTTATAAGGCCCCTACCTGTTACAATGGGTTCAGAATAGTCTCCCTAACTAAACTGTGTCAGGTGGCTTCCCTGTGCCCTGTAAGATCATCTATTCAGAGGTCAATAACTATGAATGGACATCTCTGAGGCATCATTTTTCTGTCCATTACAGATGAGGAAGAATTACATCTGCATTGTCTCAGTGGTAATTGCACTCTGAATGTGAGCAGCAAGCCATCATAGCACCAGCAATGCTGATGCTCAGTTGCCACAAATACCTCATGTGATTGAAGTGGGAAAATGTGAGGACCTGGGAGAGAGTACTCTTAACAGAGACTTAGGAGCAAATCAGCTTTTAATGCCAGCGGCTCAGCAAGTGACTCCAGTCAGTCTCAAGAGCCACAGATAGAAGTTTGTTCTTCCTTATATACCTTTTTACACCTATGAGGCTAATTTTACTGGAGTTTCCTGGGAATACAGCAAGCAGGATTGACACAAAGCAGAGCAGCAGGGGAGGGAGAAGCAGTTCTGGCAGGAATTTCTGAATCCATTACACTGCTTTGGTAACAGATCAGGCAGAAGTTGTCATGGTTACTCAGGTGCATTTCACAGAGAGCATAGTTACCTAGTTAACCCATAGTTGCCCAATAACACAGTTAACCCATAGTTGACAAATTCCATATGGAGGGGTGGTCTCCTCTCTTAGTATGAATGTTTTCAGTCAACCGCTCTCTCTTAACTAGCCACACAGCCCTGAGATGTGTTGTGTCATTAAAAAAGCATATGACAGTAACTACAAGGCAGGGACTTTTGGGGGGAAAGCTGCCACCCTTTACAGTGACTGCTAACATCTCTCAAGTTACTTTTGTGTTTCAAATAAGTCACTTCAGGGAATACCACAGGAGCAGCCTGAATCTCTGAGTAACTCTGATATATCTTCTAGAGAACTAGAGCAAACTCTCCTCACTATAATCTCGCCATAGTGATACACTATTTTCCCGGGAGGTTCCCACCTGCCATTTTGAAATTCATGTTGAAGAAGCATGGCCCTGAACTGCATGTGCTCAGGAATGTGCCTACCTCCATAAGACAAGATGAGTGTCACCTGTGCATGAGGTACTCTGTGACGTTTCCTGGCTTTCTGTATTTGGAGAAACAGGGCTTTAAAGTTGACCCCAGTACACCTCCAGAATAATTAACTCTGGTCTATCTGTGCCTATTGGTTCTACACTCACAGAGGATGACCTCACTGTGTGCAGTTACAGGATGGCACAATTAAAAAAATACTTTGAGGAAAAATTTTCTAACTTCCCTCTTGGGTCAGATGTTCCAGGCAAAAGACTCTGAGGTGAAGATGTATGTGTAAGCATTTTATGAATGAAAGTTTCCAGGAGAAATGGGTGGAGGACTGAAGATAAAGAGGGAAGGAAAGAAAAGCCAGGGTTGGAGTGGAGGAGAAGTCGTGGTCTCAGCATGATTCTGCTGGGCATTCTGGAGTGACTACCAGAACTCAGAATTTGTCTAAACAAGAGCCAATTGGACTGGACTTTCCAAACATAGGGCCAGTCAGCCATGAGCTAAGGGTACCCAGAAGATATAAATTCCCAGGAACTATGGCTTTCTGTAGTTGGCAACAACTACCACAGGTTAAGGGCTGTGCTCTAGAGTAACTCAAACATTTAGGTCCAAAAGCAGAGAAAAAGCTGAAAGATGGGCCCCAGGAATGGCACAAGGACTCCGAGGGAATCTGAGTATGGAACCAACAGCACCTGCTGTACTGTGTGAGTCTACATGTTTAATGCATATAAAGCTATTTTGAGAGGAGTCCATCATCTTCACCAGAATTCCAGAAAAGTTAGTCACAAAAAAAGATCACTTGTTCTAAGTCCTAATAACCAGTGGCTTCTCAGTAGGCTGGGAGTCTGTAGTCCCCAAATGTAGACACAGAAGATATTTTCAAGGAAGATTATTCCAAAATGTTCAGGGAGCCTCCCAACAACCAGCATCCTTCTGCATTTGAGCCATCAGTGTGTTTATTTCCGCATGGTCACACGAGATTTGCATTTGCTGCATCCACTGAAAGAATGGCATGAACTCAACCAGCAAGTAATAAAATATTTCTCACAAAAGAAAAATGAATTATCACTGACTGTGAACTACTTTCATTTAAAAGCTGCCTTGTAGAATCTCAGAAGTTAATTTAAAATCTAACATGCCACTGAGATCATAATAGGAAAAGACAATAGTGCCTACCTCATTGTATGAAGCATGGATACCTTCCTCCCTACAATGTGCTCAATCAGACCAGTTGAATCCTTTCAAAAATAGTTCAAGAGAGAGGAACAGACACATCAGCAAAGGAACCAGCAGGAAAAGTAATGGCTTTTCTTTAAAGATAACCAGGGAATTATTTTATCCATGTGTATGCACAATCATTTTGAAGCATATTTTATCTTTAAAAGATATTTCTACTAAGTTAACATATTCTTAGAATTTATTTAAACTCTAAATTGAAAGCAAATTGTAAGAAACAAAATTGTTTATTGAAGTTCATTTTTCTGAACATAATGACAGTCCTTCGCACAGATTCCCACTTCTCTCAGAGTTGAAGGCAGACCCAGCATGTCCACCTGAGCTGACTGTGTACCATTACTGTCATGTTCTACTCGATAAAGAGTTAATTTGGGAGATACTGTGCATGCAAGAAATCCTCCTTCCAGTAACCCACTTATAGAGAAATGAAAGACACAGAGAGAGAGAGAGAGAGAGAGAGAGAGAGAGAGAGAGAGAGATACACACATAACTTTAAGCTGAAATTATTTTTATAAACTATCAGTAAATGTTAGGGTCTATCCACAATCAGGGTCACAAATGTACATTACAAATATAAGCACATGCATATATTATAACAAACTATCTTTGTTTTCCTCTGCACTAGCTTTGAAACTTGCTAAAATGATCAGAATAGCACTACCTGACAGCAAAGGAATGCGATGCAGGCAGGACAATACTGGGCACATGAAGAGCTAGAATCTATTTGGCCCACTTCTGGGGTGCCTTTCAGCTCTATACCTCTTTTTATCTCTCACTGATCTCAGAACACTTGATCCCTTCCCTCCTATTCCACAGTTTTCTTACCTTTGATCATTATATAAAGACCTGTGGAAGGCTGAAATTCACCTCTGCTTATGAGCCAATAAGGAGCTTGTCAGAATTTTGTGATAGTAGGAGAAAGCACACCTGGGTAAGAGGAAGGATCTTACTGTTCACCTAACAAGCAGCACAAGTTCAGCATACGTAAAGTGTTATCCCTGCAGCAGTTCTCACAAGATACAAGAAGAGGGATGACAATAACTGCACTCAATGTGGTGCACTGCAGGAACCCTGTGCTTAGGGACACTGATTCTTTTATAGTAAGCATAAAACCCCCTTTACCTTGTTCACTGGACAGAGATTAAATTAGCTCCTTCCTCAGAGGAAAGTACTACTTTCATTCCTGAAAAGCAGTTCTGGTCAGAAGTTGTCATTGTTGCTTCCAAGATGCACAGAAATATAAGTGACCTCTGAGGAACTGTCCCCTGGTATGTACTTAAGTCTTTTCATCACTTAAAAGAAAACCTTCTTGCCCCTTTTTCCCCTTCTATCACCCCTCTGTCCCTGTCTCGTTCTCACAGCTGCCTCAGCATTTCTACTCGTCCCCTGTAGTCACTCCTCTTGCATTTGACCTCCCTGCTCCTGCCAAGCCCAAGGGGCCTCTCACCATTCTCCTCCAAGGTGTGCCCCCCAAGCATCCACATGGACATCTCTGCCACACCAAGTCTCTCTGCCACTCCGCCACATCTGTCTCAGAAACTCTCTCACCACCCCTTCCTCCTCCCCACCAATTTGACCTTTACTCCACAGTAAACTACAGATGTCTTCCAATGTTGGGGCCCCCTTAGGAGCCCACACTCTGTCCCTAGGTGGCTTATCCACAAGACATTGTTGATATGGTCCAGGGGCTTTCTTTCTGCATTATCCCTCTTGCCCAAGTCCCTCTTTTGGATCGAATGTATTATATTAGCCCTTGGCTTTGCCACTACACAACTTTAACAGATCACAGACTGAATCCATAAATTTTCTTTTCCAGATCTATTTTGCCTCTAAAAGTCTTCACCTTCATGACCATAATAATTCCCTTGGCTGTACAAATTAGGAGAAATGTGTCCCTTCCATAGGACCCTTGCTAGTCCACTTTCTGTTGCTATAATAAAATACCCGAGGTTGGGTATTTTCTAAAGAAAGGAGGTTTGTTTAGCTCACAGTGTGGTGTAGGCAGATGAAAGTCTAATTTTTGGTGATCCTATCTATTAGCTCCTGGTAACTGGCATCACAATGGCAAACAAGCATACAGGGGAGATCACACGGTGCACAGGAGGCCAGCAATGATACAGCTGGCAGCCTAGCTCTTTCCAAACGCCTCCAGGAGACATCAAGCACCAGTGATCTAATCACCCCCTCCAACCTCTACCTCTTCAATATCCCCTCCATGCTCAGAACCAGGCCAGGAGCCCATGAACTTTAGCGAATCATTCATATCTAGACCATCACACTCGACTCCCTTCTAACTATTGGAAAGTGTTCAGGATTTATCAGTTTTATTAAGGTAGGACACTACCTCTATCAGCTCGAAAACAGCTGTTATAAAATGAGAACTCTGCTGGTACCAGCATAAACAGTACCTCTCATTAGCAATGCCGTCAGCCACTGCCTAGCACCCAGCATATACCCTGTCACCCCGGCCACCAAGATGCAGGGGAGCTTGTGGCCTAGAAGCCTGAGGCCCTCAGTCCAGGCATGGCTCTGGATGTTCTCATGACAGAATGGAACAACACTACCATCAGGCACCTGCATGTCATTTAAAAAGTAAGAGCAGGAAGAATGACGGGGCAGAGCTCACCTATGTCCTGGAGCCTCTGGGGCTCCAGACCACGATGTTCCTCCTGCTGTGAAGCTCATGCCAAGACAGAGACATCTCTGGGCCACAGATTTGTTTTCTGTCCTTTAGCTCCCGATCTCCTGAAAAAGGAAATCTTGACACAGCAAACATAAAGCTAGCTCTATAAACTAAAGCAGAAGAATGAGAAGGCCTGTAATTTTCCATCTTGAAAAAGCAATAAACAAATTGCTGTGATGACACCGTTATACAAATGCAGATTAAAAAGGCAACTTCTGAGGCAATGGCAGTATTAAAAACAATTATTAATACCGCGGCCTAGAGAGCATTTGATACATCTCAGCTCAGTGGAAGCCTTTGCCGAGCCTCTGGCTATGTGCACTCGAGTCTTTACAGAATATTAAAGCAGAAATCTCAGCAGCCTTCGCTAACTTCTCCCTCTGTCATAAATACCACGGGACGTGATTTAACTAATGTGGAATGTATCAATTAAGTGATGCTATCTTTGGAAACTTACTGACTCAAGTTTTTCATTGCACCAGAAGTTACATTCACATCCTGTTTCTTTATCATTTGAATACATCATTGGCCAATTTTTCATGAATGTCATTTAAACAATATCACTCTCTTATATAATGAAATACAATTATTAAATAGGAAATAGCATACATTACAGTTCATCTGCAAGAATTTGATAATTTAAAGCTGAATATGTGAACTGCAACATTCAAGCTGTCCCTTTGCAGAGACAGAAATTTATTTAAAGCGACCCTAAAATTATTCACTGTGTATGCTAACATACCCACACTAACAATGTCAAACTGAAAATGGGTTAAATAGCAGCCTAGGAAAATTAAAAGCTTGACATGCACATGCAAAGAAATGAGAGAAAATATGCGAAGAAGAAAAGCCAATGCAATGGGCAGCTTGTGATAAACTCAGACTTTTTTTTAATTAATGGAGTAAGAGCTACATACAAAGTAGAAAACAAACCTCCTAATAGGGACCAATTCTTCCCAACTTAAGGAACTGCAGTAGAGCTATGGGAATTGAGACAGTGGATGGTGGTACAGAAAAAGAGAGATGGCTCCATAGACAGAATAAAATAAAGAGCCCAAAACTAAACCCACACCAATGTGTCAACTGATCCTTGGCAAATAATCAATTGTAATGCATAGAGGAAAAGATGTCTTTTCTACAAATAGGGCTGGAGCAGTTGGATGTCCATATGTGAAAAGAAAAAAAAAAAAAGAAGAAAGAACTAATCATAGAAAAGTGGAACACAGAACTAAATGTAAACATAGCATACAAGAAAATCTGGGTGATGTTGAGTTTGGCAATAACTTTTTAACTATAGCACTAAAGTATAATCCATGAAAGAAAAGAAAGCAATAAGCTATGCTTCATTAAAATTAAAAACTTCTGCTCTGCAAAATGTATCGAAAATATGAGCCACCAACTAGGAGTAAGTTTTTACAAAACCCATATATGATAAGGGACTCTACCTAAAACATAGAAAGAATTCTTAAATCTCAACAATAAGAAAACAAATAATTTAGTTTAAAATGGGGAAAAGATCTGAAGAAACATCTCACCAAAAAATAAAAAGATGGCAAACAAGCACAAGAATCAATGCTCAACATATTATTTGGGTGCTGTAAATTAAAATAGTAGCAATATACCACATACACCTATTAGAATCACTAAAATAAAGAATGCTTATAATGCCAAACATTGGTAAGGATGTAGAAAAGTAGGAGCTCTCATTCATTTCAACAAGAAACCAAAACGATGCAACTGCCTTGGAAGGCAGTTTTATGGATTCTTACAAAACTAAACATATTACTGCCATGCACTGTATTAATTGTCCTCCTTTTCATTTATCCAAATCAGGTTATAATGTGTGTTCATACAAAAACTCATGCAGCTTTACTCAGACCTGCCAAAGTCCAAAAAATGTAGCCAACATTTGGTGTTGCCAGCTGGCTGAGCTGCTTTGATAATAACTAAAATACAGTCAAGGTTAATAACATGATTTTCCCTGTTCTTTAGAATTTCTTATACTTTGCATTGGGCAAAACATTCAGAATTTCTCCTAATCATTCAAGAGAATAACTTACAGGCATCTCTTCCGTGGAATGTGGGAACTAGAGTTACTGCTCAATTTAAACCCAGGATGTATTAAAAAAAATTTGAGAAGTGTTTGTAAAGGGGTAGGGGTGGAGGGGTAAAGGGAGGACAGGAACAAGGGGAAAAAATGAGGACAAAGACCTGTCATGTAGAGGTACAAGATCCCAGTGATGAATGTAACTGTACTGTATACCTAAAGTGTACCAATAAACTCAATTAGAAAAAAAAAATATTTGAAATTCTTTCCTCCAAAATGAAACTAACTAAACAAAACTAACTTTGAAAGACAAAAGTTCCTATAAGGAAGCACAAAGTCACTCTAGGCTACCTGGAGAGTTTTGTAGACTTTGATTCAAATGTCACCTCATCCTGCAGGACCCCTTTGGTTTTAGTTTCACACACATAGATTTTATAACTGTTTTATAACTTAATTATTATATTGTATATTTCCTCCATCTTTTAGGAAAAAATAATTCTAATCTTGAGGAATGTTCAACATTCACATCCAAAGAAAAATTTGTTTTAACCAAACTCTTCTTTCATGTCCTTCCCACCCAATCTGCCCCCAACTACTGGGTCTTGTGGCACTGACCTTATTGGTTTAGAAACACTAACAAACTGAACAGAATTCGTACACAGGCGCTTCACATTTAAGGGCATACCACAAGGGAGTCAAAGGCTCAAGGCCAGATTCATCTTATGAATGCTGCAAAGGTCCACATTTCCAATTCCTACTCAAAACAAAGAACTGTCATGAAAGAACTATTGCAGAGCTGCTCTTAAGGAACCAGCTGAAAGAAAATAATTCCCTTACCCACTACAGCACCAGTTTCACAGGACAAATCAGATTTGCTGAGGATTTTCCTGGAAAGACTCAATTACAGTATATTATTTTATGTGCACCCACTACTATACCCTAAAGCAATTTCACACACACACACACACACACACACAAACACACACACACAATACACAAAGAATTATTGAGAAATTATCATATCCCATAGCCAAAAAATCTACATTGGAATGCACAAAAATAGTAACTAAAACAAAATTTATTGATTTGTCTAGGGTTACAAAAAAGAGTGAGGGTCAGGGGAAGTAGCTTCTGCTGGCAGGTAGAGGACAGCTAAGAGCCTCATCATCACGGCTCTCTGTGGATCTTCTGTTTTCAGGCCACAGCTTGTTGTAGCCAATGGTGGTCCAAGTGGGTGTGAACAGCAAGCACACTGACTCATCATTAATCATTTGCACACTCAAATTTTCTTTACTCGGCTTTTACCATCTTTACTACTCATTGTAAAGATCCACAGACTTTATAGAAGCCCTTCATTCACTTCTTCCAATAATGCAGTTTTTCAACTTTAATGTGTCTAAAAAAAATGGGTGGATTTTAATTGGTATTAAATACTCATATGCATGTACACACTTTGGAAAAAACTAGCCCTGGCAAATAAGAACCAATTTCAATGTGTGTAGGGCCAAAGAAAGAGGCAGACAGATCCAAGATGGCAGAGTCCAACTTATTGGGGCTTAAAACAGAAGTTTATATGGGGCCTCAGAAAGATAGTTGGATCCTTATATTCCATGAAGGCAGAAGAGGTTTATATATTAGGCTAAATCAAGAGGGCTAGGGCCAACCAGAGTAAAACTATTAACTTGTTCAACATCAATCAAGAAACAGTCCAGGCACCAGTGGTCTGAACACCATGCTGAGGTGACCATGTTAACAACTTTGTTAGTCTTAGACGGCTTGAGATGTTTGCTGAGCCATCTAGTGGGCAAAATGATGGTCACCACCAAGATGGCTACAGCTGTGTCAGTCAGTGAACAACACATTTGAAACAGCTTTTTTTTTTTTTTTTTTTCACGGTGGTCTAAATTTGAATTTGCCAGGTGTTCTGTTCCAGATTCTTCATCAACAATGATTGTATCCATCTCTAGCATTTCCATTTTTAATATACTTTTTTTTTATTGAGTTTATTGGTACATTTAGGGATACAGTACAGTTACATTCATTGTTGGGATCATGTACCTTTACATGGCAAGTCTTGACTCTCATTTTTTTCCCCTTACCTCTGCCCTCCCTTCACCCCATCCTCCCCTCCCCATCTACAAACACTTTATTTTCATCTTTTCATTCTCTCACATTTTTTTCTTTTCCCTTTTTGTTCTTCCCCTACGTATCACACCTTCCCTACACCTTTAGCTCCTTTCCTCCCATTTCTAAATGTCAGTAATCTTATTAGAATCTTATGCATTGTTGCAGAATATTCACACCAGGGAAACTATTTGGTATTTACACATGTGGGACTTATTTATTTCACTTAGGAGTATATCTTCAATATGTATCCATTTTCCTATGAATGAATCTATTCTCTCGCTCTTTATGGCTGAGTAATATTCCATTTTATAGAAAAACCACA
>NW_022900921.1:48498949-48516601 GCF_012274545.1 Fukomys damarensis | reverse complement strand
CGCGCAGGCCGCGAGCTCACGCGCACGCCGCCGGGTGATCGGCGACAGGCAGGCAGGCAGGCAGCTGAAAAACTCCATTTTTAATATACTTTTGAAAAAAAAGTTAACATGAATGACATTTAATAGGGTATTTATAAATTGACATTTAAATTTTTATTTAGATAAGAAAATGCTGTGCAGAATTTTCTAGTACAGTGAAGTACTGAATGGATCAAGTGGAGTCATGTCATGTTATGCTGTAGTTTGAATGTGGAATGACCCCCTAAACTCATGTGCTAAGATGGCTGCCATCTAATGAGCTTCTAAATCCATCAGGTGGGTTAATCCACCGATGAGATCATAATTTGATGGCACTAGTGGGGGGTCATGGAAACAGGAGGTGGGGCATAGGTGGAGAGAGCATGTCATAGGGGTATGACATGGGAACCAGATCTGGTCCCTGACCCCTTCTGCTCTGCCCTTCCAGGTCTTTCTCTCTGACTCTGATTTCCAGTTTCTATGAGGAGAAGTTTTCCTTTCCTATGCCCTTCTGCCATGTTGTTCTGCTTCATCTCCAGCCCACAGCAATGGAACTGGCCAGCCACAGACTGAACCCTCTGGAACTGAGTCAAGGTAAATCTTTCCTCCTTTAAGTTATTTGTCTCAGGTATTTTGTTACAGCTCTGAAAAGCTGACTAACCCAGAAATTATCATATTTTCCACTTAAACTCGTGAGCCTACTGGACTTTGTTCCCTCAGTAATGTGGAAATAAAATAGACATAGACTACGATGCAAACTCTGTTAATAATGCAAACAAAAAGGCCAGAGAACTGCTTTGAGGTAGCTGGGGTTTTCATTGCTTGCTTGATCTTTTCAGTAGGTTTCTTTAACAGAGCACACATGTATGTGTACTTAAATAAAGTGTAGAGTATAAATACATGCCAAATCTAAAGAGCCTACCTAGCAATGCCAAATGCAAAATTGGCAACACTCAATTCCAGTTCTTAATGGAAGACAAATGCAAGCTGAGACAAATGTAAGCTGTCTTTTTCATGTGTTTTCATCATGGAGTTCACCACCTACAGAGACCTGGGTCCCTTGCTGGGTGTGCCCAGACTGATGAATCGCCTGTGGGGATATTAGCCATCAATAGCCGGGTAAGGTGCTGAGGCCTGCATACCCGAGGTGTCAGTGTAAGATATCTGCTTGCTAGAACGGATCCACACCTAGCTGTACACCTGGGGACACTGGCAATGCAGCCCTGAAATGCCAAGCCACACACTTCATATTGGAAACTACAGGAGAGACCATTTCCTTCACGGTGCTTTGCCTCTTGCCTGGATTTGTGCCATGCCGCCTGTGTTCCTACTGCTACTGTAGTTCTTAATTGATTTTTAAAAGATCCCTACAGAGTGAATTTCCTAGAAGAGATTCTTTTTCCTACTGTGAATGGCCTATGGTCTTCATATTCATGTTTATTTTCAAATGGCTGGTTTACCTCTTTGTTTTGTTTTGCATTTTATGATAATTCTTAATGATTATAAAAGATATTATCACTTCCTGCTTTTAGGGCTAAGATGAACTGATGAAGCGGAGTAGCCTTGTATGGATGGGCACTGATGTGGGTGGATGGGAACCAGTGGAGGCAAATGGGCACCAGTAGGGTTGAAGGTCTAAGATCCAAACACGAGGCAGGGCTGCTGTCTGCAGCTGCTGATTCAGAAAAACACCAAAGGGGCCCCTGAGACCAACTGAGGGGCACCTTGGGGAGGTGCTGCTCCTCCTGTCCCAGTGACAGGAGGGGACCCTAAGAGAGAATAATCCTGTGAAGCGAGGAGATGCACATGGTCAGGAGGCCAGAGAAGTGCCAGAAGGTGCCAGCGTACCGCTATTGTGTGGGTCCCAGTGCGGACTGCAGTCCACAGCCATGCAGGGACAGCGCGGAACATTTACTGTGCCACCCACCAATATTAGCAGCCTTCTGCCCCAAGCACCCTTGTAAAATGGTTCCAAATGGCCATCAGTCTGTAAGTCCGTATGGTATGTGGGGCGTTAACCATGTCTCATACCAGCTTCACTCCATGCCCAGCACTGCAGCTTCTCTAACATCCTCCCTGACCTCCTCAGGGTCACCACCATCTTCCACCCAGATGGAAGTCTTTATTGCCCATATGGGCAGCCCAGTAGTAGTCCTGACATACCGAGGGTGCTCAAGGGTGGCCCAAAAGCTGTTGGTGTGAGAACAGACACCACCATACACAAGCAAAGGACAGGTGGCGAGAGCCAAGCACCCTTCTGCTCTCAGTGACCTGGACCTGGCTACGGGGAACAATGTGTCTAGCACACACAGTGTTGCTCAGGGAGAGCCCAGCTCCACACAAGACCAAGGCCACACAGTGAGTGAGGAGAACCTTGGGTTTCCTGCCCACACAGACAGCAGAGTTTGATGCTGACCTCACAGGTCCCTTCACCCTTGGTGGCACCCATTCCATTCCCGGTACAATTGTCCAGCAGGCCTTCTGCCCTCCAGGGAGTTTTCCTCTCTGTATTTCTACCACCTTCACTCTAGACTGTCTGGACTCCTGCACTCCTCAGAATTAAAGCCCAACACAAACTTGGTGAACAGAGTTCTGGAATCGTCGCAGGCACTAATCATCATGCAGGAAGGGGCAGGGACAGAAAGGAGCAGGCAGAGCCACAGTTCCAGGCCCAGACGTGCAGCTGCCACGAACATGGGACTTCACACCTGTCCTTATCTAGAGGTCCCAGCCAGAGGGATAAAGGCCTTCCCCTTTCTAACAAGGTGTCTGACCTATTTATCTCTGGATGCATCACCTTTCCTTCCTAAACAACTGGAGGACATCTGCTGTGTTTGCACATGGCTCCCAGAAGTTCATGATCTGGAAATTTAACCCCAAACTTCACATTTGGAGGTGAGCCTGTGGGAGGGAAGTGGAATTAGATGAGGTCCTGAGCATGACCTTATAAGATGACAAAGAGACCCAAGTGGCACACTGGCTCCATTGCCCCCCTCCCAGATGCTCTCTGCCAAGTTACCACGGATCACAAGGCCTCTGCAGCACCAGGTGTGTGTGTGATCACCCTGCTCTGGGACTCCTGGCCTACAGAACAGTGATGAAAGCAATCTCTCTCTATGAATTACTCAATTTCTAGTATTTTCTTATAGCAACAGCGAATGGACCAAGACAACATCTCCCAGAAATTTCAAAGGGCAAAGAGAAAATATGCATGAAGTCTCTAAACCATATGAGAAGGAAGACAGTGGAGCCTATCACGAAGCAAACTGGACTTCTGTCCTGGACTTGTCTTCTCCAGTGAACACCACACACCCTTTCATGGTCCTGTGTTGACAGTCACCCCACTGCCCGCTTTGAACAAAAAGTTGCACATTTCTGTGCTCAGTTTTCCTGGGTTGGAAAGACTGCATGGAACTTTTTCACATCCCTTTCCCAAGAATAAAATCCTAGAAACAAAAAAAGCAGGCTCAAAGCCTATTGAAAGCTGCTCTCGGTGGATTCTGAGTCAACTTGCTTAGCTAGGGTTAGAAAACAAATATTTGCACCACTCGTCCCCTCTGCCATCTTGTGCATCTCCATTTCCGGAGGGAGCGGCACTTTGTATCCACTCAGCACCAAAGTCTGCTGCATCTTGGATCTACTGTGGAGCTGATCAGAAAGCTAATGGAAAAATGCAGATATAACTTTGCACCCAAAATAGTTGTGTAGAGAGTCTAGAATTTGTTTTCAGAGAAGGAACTATATATATGTACAAAAATATACAAAAAAGCAAATGCACAATCCTGGAAAAAGATATTTATTCTTTTCCTGCATGAAAATAGAATTTAGTTGAAGAAGTAAGAATAGAGAATGAAGCACTGCAGTGAAATACCTATTCCATAAAAATCATTTTTCCTTTAGAATAGCACTATGCCTGGGAAAGCAATCTAATAAAAATGAACTGCGGTAAGATCTGGGTAAAGACACGAGTCAATGGATTACTTTGGAGGACCTCAAAGAAAGAGGACCTCTGCCTCCAAAGGCAGAATTGGGGAGGAGGGAGGTTGGGTCACCCTCCACCAGCTTGAGAAGATGACCTTGAGACAGGGCCCCCTTCAAGAAAATCTCAGCTATTAACTGAATCAGTGAATTCAGCCTTTAAAGTCTGAAGGGTCTGGGTCTGTGAAATGGAATATCCATTGTTATTTGGAATTCATTTAGCATTCAATTTAACAAAGTAGTATATTTAATAAGAAAAAATAAATACAGAAAACCAAACTTTCTTGAGACTTTAAACACTGAATAAAGCATAGATAATTGGAAGGAGAGAGACAGATCTTTCTCCAAAGGAAAAGGGACCAAGAGCTGGAGGAAGAGTTTCAGGAGGGGAATCAGATAAAGGTACATTATGTATATGGGCCAATCCCACACAAGGAATGCAAACATCATGTGCTGCAAACATGTTGTAATAAAACCTTTTAATTGATTATGAACTTAACTAATGATCCTAATGAATTTAGAAAGGCATAGTCAATAGTTCAGAAGACCAAAGCATCAAAAAATCAAGCATAAACAAAATCACTGCACACATTTTTCTTTGTGCTCAGCACTTTTCTGAACTATCAACACTATGGATTTATTTCATTTTTTATTACTTTTGTAATGTTTTAAATGTTCCTAGGATTATTCATATGCTTGTTTTTATATCTACCAGGGAGTAGGTAGTAACATTTGGATTTCTCCCTGGTTTCGCAGTAATCTTACCACACCCCAGAGAAAAGGACTTCCTCCTGCTCAGGAAGCTGAGGTATGTGGCTATTTGACTTGATCCCTTCTCCGAAGGTCACTTAAACCGGCTCTGTTACATATCAGCAGCCTGCATTTCCTTTTAAGACTTAAATTTCAGTAAGACTTTGTTTTTACAGTGGGAAGAACATTGATCTCTTCAAGATGCTCGAGTGCACAGTCCTGCACTATCAGCTCTGGCACGGTGCTGAAACCTTATTTGCGCTGAGCAGCAAGGAAACAAAGAGTCACCATTCGGGGGAGGTGGGGGGCTTTTCAATTCTAGACCTTCTACTTACGTTTTGCTCCTTTGTCCATTTTTTACTCCCATCACCCCTCCCCCGCTGCAATAGGCTAAATAGTGAGTAGCCCCAAAACGACGTCTACGCCCTAAGCCCAGACATCAATGCATATGGCCTTATTTGGGGAGAGTCTTTGCAGTTGTGTTTGGGTCAAGGATTCTGAGGTGAGAAGACCATGTAGAATAATCAAGGTAGCCCCTAAATGCAATGGCAAGGTTCTTACAAGAAACACTTAGGCCAGATTTAAAAGGCAGAAGCTAGGGGGAGGCTGCCCTAGGGTGATCCCTGTGCCATAAATCCAGCCCTGTTCCTGTCCTGCCTGTGGGCCTTAGGGAAAGAACTTCCATTGCTTTGAGTCCCTACTTTTCTGGCTCCCTTCACTGCACCTTGCTCTCTCTTGTTTCAGTTAAACCTTTACAGTGAATTTTTTCCTATTGGGACAGAAACTAAGCCTCTTTTTCAAGGTGTTACTTCTCATACACCCTCATTTCTCACATCAACTGCTAAAATTTACTTCTATACTGTCAGAAGCCCCGGTTTCATTCTTTGCTCCACAGTGAGGATCGGAATCCCTTCAAAGCAGGGCCCTCTAGCATTAGTCACCCTGTGCAAGCAAAGGGACCGAATTGGGCAAATTACTGGCAAACTGAGTTGGCATCATGGAAACCAGTTTCTCCAAGGCTCAGTGGACTCCAAGGGCCTCTGACACATCCTGAAAAGCAGTCCTCTGCTGTTTTATTATGTACAATAAAAGGATTTATGATGAACAATAAAAGGAAGGGTATTTCCTATCTGTTCCTGTTTTGGCTGCTTTCAAGAGATCAAGCTGACCAGAGATCCAGAGACTACAGAATCCCCAAACTCGGGATGGTATACATCAATATTTCTACCTTGTGCTCACAAGAGGAGCTGATTTTTAAAAATAGACCTCATTTTAAAGAATAGTTATAGGTTTCTAGAAAAGTTATGAAGATAGTGAGTAGACCCCATACACACCACACCCTGGTTACCTGTCATTAATATCCTACACACATGTGGCACATTTATCACAATCAATCAACATGACACAATATTATAAACTAAAGCCCAAGACACACTCCGATTTCCTGTTTTTATCTACTATCTCTCCTCTCTCCCAGGTATCAACTCCTTGTGTCCTCCTACACTCCTGTTGGCTATGATTGTGTCTCAGAAGTTCCCCATCTCTTGTCAGCTGGCCCCGGCAGTTTGGGGGAGCACTGGCTCAGCTCCTTGTAAACTTGGGTGATCTGATGTTTGGTTTATGGGTTTTCAGTTTGGAGAGAAGCATCAGAGGTGCTTTCCACCCTCTCCACACCTCCCCACAAGTGGTGCTGAGAGTGAGCTGCTGCCTAGGGCTGCTCATCAGAAGGGGTCTTGAGAGACATGAAAAGATGGAAATAAAGTGTTTGTAGATGGGGAGGGGCGAAGGGTGTGAAGGGAGGGCAGGGACAAGGGGAAAAAATGAGAACCAAGCTTGTCATGTAGAGGTACAAGATCCCAACAATGAATGTAACTGTACTGTATCCCTAAAATATAACAATAAACTCAATTAAAGCTGAAAAAAAAGAAGGGGTCTTGAGGGAGGACAGGGACTTGCACACAGCTCCTTGAGGACAGAACATCTACATAGGTATTGGCCCATTTATTCAACCATTGATTTATGTTAGCGTGGACCTGTGGTGATCCACACTTGGAAGGGAAGGCCATTTCAGTTTATCTTGTCATTCAGATCATGACAGTCTTGACACTGGGAGTCCTGGCCCTGCCCCCCCAGCTCCTGGTCGCTGGAACATACACCCGTGTCCACTCCTACCCACATCCCCTTTTCTTTAAGCACTTCCTTCCTCTGGCCCTGCAAAATGCTGAAACCCTGCGGGCTTATCTTACCCACTTCTTGATGCAGTTCCAGAATCAGCTGTCTCTTCTGGGCAGGAGGCTGGATGTCACCAAGCCATATTCAGCAAGGATGCACTGAAATCACTCTGTGTCTAAACAATTAATTCTCAAATCTCAGAGTGTGGAAGAGGAGAGTGAAGATAAGAAGAAACAGCCCTGCAATGGGAGCTGAAGCCATTTCTCCGGTCTCAAATGCATTTTTTTTCAAGATTTCTCAGTTGTTAAATTGGGAGTGATAGAAAAGTAAAAGAGGGGGAGCAGCCATGTCAATAAGAAGACAGATTTAAAGGCAGGAGCCCAGGGAGTTATAACTAAGCAGCCCCTAGTGTGGGGACCCTTTGGGGAAGGACAGCTTGGGGATGCAGCTGTAGGACAGTAGTTGCATTTGGGTTCTGTATTCTGCATCTCTTACCATTGTTCCCCATGACAGCATAAAAAGTCACCACTTTACAGTCAACTTCAATGTTTAGATTTTATTTTTTATTAACATGAACGAATTGCACATATTCCTGCCCCTCGGGTGATGTTCCCACAGTTGTACACGGGGTACACTGATCAATACAGGGTCATTAGCATTTCCTGATCCTCATCCGTGCTTTCTGTTTGTATCCTTCAAGCCCCTTGCTGTTAGTTTTTCTTAATGAGGATTCAGTTTCAGTGAAAGACTGAAAATGAGAATCTTCCATTTTTTTTCCCTGGGAATAAGAGATGGATAGTGAGACTTCAAGTTTAGTAACCAGGCCAAGACTTGGATATATTCTATAGGTTTTTTGTTTTTTTTTTTTCTTTTGGTTTTTTGAGACAGGGTCTCACTATGTAGTGAGACTGACCTGGAACTCACTATGTAGCTCAGGCTGGTCTCGAACTCACAGAGATTCTCCTGCCTCAGCCTCCCGAGTGCTGGGATTACGGGTGTGCACCACCAAGCCTGGCATCCCTTGCTGTTAGTTCTTTATAAAGAATATGACAGTGTGCTCTGAGCTGTGATCACCCCAGTGTGCCGGATACCAGCTCTAGTTCCTTTGTGTCACTATACTTTGGTACTCATTATCCACTGTCTTAGTTACTTCCTCATTGCTGGGACACAATACCTAATGCTCACAAATTAAAAGAGGAGAGTCAGTTTACAGAACTTTCAGTCTACAGTGAGCTGACTCCAAGGCAGGGCGGCATGGCAGAGAGGCCTGGTGGAAGAGACACATTCCATGGCATGGTAGACAGGAGGCATCAGCAGTCAAGGCAGGAGGAGCGAGGGATACATATGTACAGTAAAACCTTGGTTTGTGAGCATAATTCATTCCAGAAATGTGCCTGTAATCCAAAACCCTTATATCAAAGTGAATTTCCCCATAAGAAATAGTGGAAACCATTGCAATGCTGTAACTTAATACAAACTAATAAAAAATACAAAATGTAGAGAAAAATAAATTAAGCTGCACTTACCTTTGACAACTTTTGTGGCTGGTGTGAGGGAGACAAGAGAGAGGAGGGTTACTGTGTAGGACGACTTTCACTATCACTAACAGAATCACTGCTATCTATTGGCTGAGTTAAATCTTTTTCTTTTCGTGCAACTTTAACAAGGAATTCATCCAAAGACCCTTACTTTTGCCTTCCTTTGAGGATTTCATGGAAATGTGGCATTGCATTGTCATTAAACTGATTCATCACTCACACTGCAACAGCCTTATTCAAGTGGTGCAAAACGTTGCACTGTTTCCTACATTTTATACATCTCCCTAATCTCATTTGAAGCAAAGGATTCCTCTACCTTTTTCTCCTCTTCTTCCTTAGACAAGATCTCATCCATAACCTCTTGCTGTTGGGAGACAATCACCCACAATCCTGCAGAGAGAGAGAGAGAGAGATTGAGAGAGAGAGAGGGAGCTCAGTTGCGATCATGTGACATTTAGCATCATGTACTACTTATATTGAGAGACATTGCTCATTTATAAAGTTAAAATTTATTGGAAATGTGTGCTGATCGTGCAGAACACTTGCAGAACAAGCTACTCGCAATCCAAGGTTTTGCTGTATATTTACCCTTCCAAGCGATGCCCACAAATGGCCACATCTTCCCTCCAGCCTTCACCTCCCACCCACACACAGAGTTCACAATGCACTCCAGCTCCACCCATGTTCATCAGATGATGATTTGGTGACCAGAACAAGAGGTTGGTGTTCCTGAAGACAGTCGTGCCAGGGTCTGTGCTGGTTGTTCCTGGTACTTCCTCGGTGATAATCTGTCCTTCCCCCTACAAATGTACTACACTCTCACTTTTTATCATTCTTCACACTTTGGTTGAAAACCAAACATTTTAGAGATCATGCTTGCTATGGAATGAACATTGTCTTCCACCAAAAAATATAGAATTCATATGTTGAAGCCCTGGTAGATTATTTAGAGAGAAGGTTAGAAGAAAGCCCTGACTGAGGAAGTCATGAGGATTAGCCCTGGTCCAAAAGAATTAGGGTCCTTAGGAGAAAAGCCACCAGCTTGCCTGTCCATTCTCCTCCTCTCTCAGATGTGGACACAATAAGAGGGCAGTGTCCACCCAACAGGAAGGAACAGAAACTGACCTGGCCACACCTTGACCACAGATCCCATCCTCTGGGGCTGGGAACATTTAACCTTCTGTGTTCAGTCCCGCAGTGTGGACAGCCTGAGCTACTGAGACAAAATAGAATAACTGGAGATCAGATTCTGCCTCATGCCTGCGTGGCTGTTACTTGCTTGGGGTCAGCTTTTTTGATGACTGTGTGTGTGTGTGTGTGTTTGTGTGTGTGTGTGTGTGTGCATGCACACGTGCACTTGTACATGTATTACTGGGGATCAAATTTTGAGCTACACCCCCAGCTACTTTCATTTTTTTTTTTATTTTGAAGAAGAATCTCCCTAAGTTGCCCAGGGTTTGAGTACTTTTCTCAACTACTTTTGTAAGGACTGTGTTCTTTATCATGCTACTTCGGATGGCTTTGCTCTTTTGATTAGCGGCCAGTTCGTGGTTTGACAGAGATTTCCAATGAAGAAATAAACCAAAAAACAAAAAAAAAAGTAACTAAGGGAAAGAAGGAGAAAATAGGAGAGAGAAAAGGAAGGGAGGGAAGGGAAGGACGCAGGTTGGCCTGGTGGGATGCTCTAACACAGAGCCAACCTGCCTCAGCCTCCCCCTTTGAGCAATGAAATCTGTAGCTCTCCCATCCTTTTTCAGGTATGTATCTGCCTCAAGCATGAACATGGTCTTAGGATTTCCAGCATTTCCTTCCAGGCTTCCTTGTTTACCCAGGAATTGGCAGCTCTCATCTTGAGGAGTCTACATAGTGGTTCCACTGCTCTGGGAGTCCTAGAGATAAAGTGGGTCCAGGCTTCCTCCTCAGGGAGCCAAATGGCCAGACACACACTCTGTTCCTCAGGACCAGGAGCACCCAGGGTGTGTGGATTACTGTCTTAGGACTGTTACCCTAAGAAGCGACCAGGCAGTGACAAGCTGAGGCTGCCTGTCCCTGACAGAGTCAACCCTCCTCTGCTGTCCAGAACCTTGACAGCTTCCCAGCTTTTCAATATTGTGTGAAAGAGTCTCAAGTCCTCTGCTGCTCCATAGCCAGCAACAGTACTTGGGCCTGCATTCCCAGAGCATCATTAAGGCCGGCAAACTTCACCAATCTCTCATTCTTCCAGCAACACCCACGTGAGTCACAGACACAGCCAAAGCTGAGGAACCAAATGAGACATCGTACCTGCATCTGAGGAGGCGCCCTGGGCCAGAGTGCAGGTGACACTGTGTGTGATGTGGCATCCTGAGCCCATCGGTAGTGGGCTGAGCACACCATGGAGGTCCCCAGATCCTCAGGAGATGCTTCACATTGTTTATTCCACTCAATCCTCTCCAGCTGGCTCCCTTTACAGTAAACAAAGGTAGACACAGCCAGACTGGGTGACTCACCAGAAGTCACACCATGCATGCCTGGTAAAGTCACTGTGTGACTCAGTTGCTTGGACTCTGCAACAGCCTTCAGAATTTGAATCCATGAGAATCCAGTGCTTCTTGCTCCTTTGAGGGATGTGATGAAGACAAACTTGGGAACACAAGTCAGGACACCAAGTCCTGAGTCCCAGGATTTAACTGGGTGCAGGACATCAGGCCTCAGCAGCAGCCCCTTCTTCCTCCTTTGCTAAAGCTGAGATTTAAGCCACCACACAGACCCTCCAAGCCCACTCCTGTCCACATCTACATCTCCACACCAGCCGGAGTCTGCCATAGAGAAAAAGGAGGGGAGTAGGATGTCACCCCAAGCACACATATGTACAGGACAGTGCACACACAGGACCATGCACACACACACCCTGGAACACATACAGAGAACGCCATGCATGCACACACGTACACACACACCCTGGAATATTCACACACACACATACACACACACACACACACAGAGGCGACTAAAGCATTCATTACTAGGAGCTTTGGAATGTCCCTTAGTTAGATTATGCTAGAAATGAGCACTTTTTTCTTATGATTCATGTATATAATTCCATTTCTGCCATCTATCCTAAATGATGGGCACTAAGAGTTCTGTACAAGGAAACCCATCAGAATAATGTTAACCATTTGCCAATGCATTTATTTAAATACAGTATTGTATATTTTTATTAATTTATATAAGATACTATAACAGAAATTATAAAATGATAATCTTATCGAATTTATTCAATTCTGTGTACGGTATATTTTAAAACAATACACAATGCAATGTTACAATCTAGACAGTAGTATCTTGTCTCTTTTTGAATTCTTTTTGCATTATTTTCTTTGAACAGCATACTGTTGTGCTGGCCTTTCCTCTTCTTCTGTGCATGGCATAATTTTTAAAAAATGCCTACCCACTAAACATAATGGTGAAGATGTGGATGACGGATGTCCTGGTTGGCATTTTGCTATCCCATATTTTTCAATTATCTGAGCTATTAGACCTAATCTAAATTGTAAATGACTTTTGATTTCCCTAGTTTTGAATAAATAACAAATGAGTTTCATACCGTTTGGTCCAGAAGGTGCATAAGAATTTCACGATAATATTTTCCTCACTTTTTGATGGCAGAATAGCTTGTTAGATGTTGGTCAATTCTATTGATACCACCTATAGAATTATTATAATCATTGACCACTCTTGGAATGTTTTAGTTTCTTCTTTCAAGTTCTATCACTTCTGTATTATGAATAGTTGATAATAAAGAGATGTTGTTTTGTCTTTCTATTTCATATCACAGACTTCCCTTTCCGACATGCTAACATTACTCTCTTTTTCAGTTTTTTCTCTTGCAGATCTTTTGGCATTTCCTTCCTATCCAGTTTCAGTGTCTCAAATGTGTCCATCTGGTATTTTAAAATAATATTACTGAGCTCTGCAGAAGTATAAAAATTATATCATGATAAGAGTATTCACAATGAGTTTTTATATACTGTAACACAAAATGACAGATTGTTTTTTCACAGATAAAATTAAAAAGAACTAATAAAAGCAAATAACCAGAGCATATTATTAGATTCCTCTAGAAACAAACATTAAAGGTGAATATAATGTTTTAAATAAAAAGTATGCAAAAATAGTCAATATAAAACAATAGACATAAGAGTGTATCTCATGCAAACAAGAATCAACTGGTTGAAATGACACCTGCCTGAGTGATGCTCAGGGTAAACTGTTTACCAGTTATCCATGGCAAGTAATTACATACACCAGAAACAGACAGCATTAGAAAAATCCAAAATGATGCATGTGTGCGTGCACACTTGTGCATGGGACTTTTGTAAGCTCACAACAGTCAGCCATTGTCTTCCCTTCTGCTTTCCCAGGACCATCATAACTCCTGCCACACAAACATAGTTCCCTAAATATGCGCTGAAGAGATACTTGGTATTACTCAGAATACTGTGCAGTCTTTAAAATAAATTTTAAAAGACAAAGATGATTCTTCGTGATATCATGGTAAATCCACAAAAAATGCAGACTTTTACTACCATTGGAGTTCTCATTTTAAAAGGAAATTGAGTAGAAAATAAAGCAAGATGAAAATGAACTAGATATTAACCAGTAATCTCCACACAATGAAACTATACATCCCTTTGTTTGCTTTTAATTTCCATATTTTAAAGATAGAATAAATGACTGGTTTTATAAAAGAAAGAAAGAAAAATCATCTAACAATGTTATTTTTGGCAATCTGCCAAAGCATCTGCACTTCATTTCCAGGTGATGTGGTTCTAATGTGTGAAAGGGACACCTAGCAAAACAAGCCAAGTGCTTTATGTGAAAAGTGGACCCTTAAATATTACTTGTGAAGTTTTTAAAGTTTACTACCCATGAGTGGCCATCTATAGGAGATAAAATAAAGTAAAAAAAGACAGAGAGTAGCTAGAGTTCTTTGACTATGTTTTATTTGGTTGGATCTGACTTTGAAACTGTATAATTATTTTACATTATTTATTAAAGCAATTTCTAAAAAGCAAAAGCAAAGAAAACAAATAAACCTGGTAATCAATTCACAGCATAACCACTCATGCAGAAACTGTGATTGGTGACTTCAAGACACAAGAATGCAATCTATGCATATGTAATCAGATATGGCTTAAGGACAAAGGGAAAAACCCACAGAACTCTGAATTCATCTTCGTGATGCTGGTAGTAGTGGTAGTGCTGTTCTGTTATGTGTTCTGTAGGACGACTCAAGGTGGGTATTGTGAACTAAGATTTTTCAGCGTGTTTGAGAGAAGACAAGATTAATGAGGGCAAGTGAAAAGCTGCCATCCAGAGAGACTGAATTGGGAACTCTTGTCTTATCATTTAATATATTACATATCTCCTAGTTCTATACAATGAAAGCTTAGGAAGACAGATAAACCCAGTAGTGCTGTCATGTCAGATTAAAGCTGTCAAATAACATTTCTCACTATGGAAAGTAGGGCCCCTTGAGGAGCAGGTGATCCTCATGCTCAAGAGAAACCTAGAGTTTGCTATCATTATCAGAAAGCAAGGAAACTAAGAAGGCAATGAGTGTCCTGTGCACCAGGCTCAGGAGCTGACTTTGAAGAGGCTCCCAGTGGCCTCTAATAGAAAAACTGGGCCATCAACAAAGAACAAGCACAACAGACTGAAGCACATTAAAGGTGATTCAGCCCAGAAGTTCACAGTGACACTTAAAAGACAAATCCTCAACTTCTTAATCAGTCTTGGACATAAATTAGGGAGCCCACTCATCATGTTAACATCAGTTTTTCAAAAGGGTGGAGAGGAATCAAGCTTTCTCTCTAAAATCTATGCATGAAAGTATCTAAATCCATTGAATACTGATGTCAAAAACTAGGCTGTTTGCAAAGGATTGACAAGGGAAAGGTGTCACTCTTGACTTATTCCAGCTATAAGAGGATGAAGTGAGATAGAGTACATGTTATGCAAAACTAATGCATTAATGAGTCCAGGGGAAGATTACCAAAGGAAAAGACAATCAGACATTATGTGCATCCCCTTGAAAGGACACCACTGTGAAGGATACACTCAGAGCAAAATATACATATACCTAGAGTCTGCCCAAAAAAATGTATACACACTTCGGGAAAAGAAAATCTTGTATATTTTAACACTAGATTTATTGAGACATCATGAAATTAATACAAATAACTTTTGGCTTCTACAATTACACGAAGTGCTCAAAGTGGTGGCCTTTGGCCTCCAGACATTTATGAGTACAGTGAACTGCTCTTGGGTAACCTTGGTCACTGAGATTGCTGCACATACATTTCCATTGTCTTCTCTAAGGGCCAGCACTGTAGTGGGTTTTCTGCAGTATACAACAAATCTTCTAGGGTCCCGCATATGAGGGTAACGCCATCTGCTAAAAAAACACTATAGTATTTTCGCTTTTCCTGAAGTGTTTATATATTTCTTAGTGGACTCTATATTTGATCAAGCATCTGGATCTTACAGCAGCTACAAGAAAGTGAAGAATATTGAAAATTCCATGGAAGCAAAAACAGAGTCCAGAGTGGGAACTTTATAAGTCACCCATTGCCTTCCACAGAAATAACAATGTAGGAAAAAAAGAGAAACTAAGACCATTAAAATGTGGGCCCAGCCTAACAAACATTTTGATATAAAAAATCCAACCTGGAAATGTGAAATCAGATTGAATGCTTGGTACTATTGAGGCGTGATTGCTAAGTTTTTGTGACATAATTGTCTTATGGTTAAGAAGCTGAGGTACTTTTATATCTATGTTAAAAAATCCTAAACAAAAGGTCGAAATTGCCTCACCACTGACCACAGTGCTCTGCTTAGGTTATCCTGGAAGCCATTTGTGGGGCTCAGGTGGAATCCTGTGAATTAAGGCACAAGGAGCATAAGTCATCCAGACAGTGGAAAATTACACTGTGTCTGCACACCTGTTTACTAAAGGCAGCTTCCAATGTCCTTCATCTGTGGATACTGGCCCTTCTTATTCCCCATCACCATGAAAGTATCACCTAACTGTCCCCAACTGCTTTGATATCTGGGGACAAAGGCTGGAAGGCAGATCAATGTTAATCTGGCATTCAAATGCTTTCCTCTGAGACATCACACCTGTCAGGCCACTTTCCTGAGACACTTCAAAGTAACACAACTTTCATAAGAGCAGAGTTTGGATTTTCTTTCCTTGACTTTTCAGGTTAGCCTGGATTGATCAAAAAGAACTGTGGGTATGTTGGGAATATATCAGCACAACACCAGATCCCAAAAGCCCTTGAAATCTAATGACATGAGGACATAGTTAGATCAGTGTGGCCCAGTCCCCTGGTAACTGTGATGTGACTCCTACACAGAAGGTGCTCCAGCCCCAAACTCACACATCCTTTGGGTCCCATGCAACTTATCCCCGTAGAAATGCTCATTGGCTTATGGTGGGCCGTCGTATGTTAAAAATATCAAACATTGAAAATTCATGTAGCACACCCAACCATCAAACATCACAGCTGAGCTCTGCTGGCCTCTGACATGCTCAAAGCAATTATATTAGCCTACTGTTGGCCAAAACTGTCCACAAGGAGCCTGTTTTATTTTTTAAAAAGATGAGCATCTCTTGTTATTTATTGAGCATCTATGTAAAAAGCTATTGTTTGTTTCCATTTGCCGTGGTGTGACCACCTGAGGATGTGCTCTCTGCCCTGCTCAGTGTTGTGAGAGAATATTGTACCCCACACCGCTAGCTCAGGGAAAGATCTAAATTCAAAATGGGGAGTATGATTTCTACCGTATGCATAGCACTTTACACTGTTTTAAAGTCAAAACCTCCTAAATGAACCATAAATCAGAGACAAGCAATATTACTTAAATCAACAGTCTTCCTCTTGGTTTGAAATATTTGCAGTTACTGATTCGTAGCTTCAAAGCCCATAATATATCGTCTAATTTAGCAGAACAAATTAGAAATAATTACATGAGCTATGTCAATGCCTGAATATATAGCTAGATTATCTCAGTTACTTCTTAAAATTGTCAGGATATTGATAAAATTGAAATAATTATAGCATTCTACTAGTATCTTTAAGGTGCAAATTGAATAAAGAATTCTGAGGAAGATGACAAAAGTTAGTACTTTTAGTTAGCCATTACTATGGCTATCGTGGTAGGGTTATTGGATCCCAAATGTGTTCGGTGTTCTTCCTGCTTCATCTCATTGAGTTCTCATAAACCCATACCCAACCCTACTGGAAAGGTAACCCTAGGGCCAATCACAATTGTTTTACAAATACAAGAAGTTTAGGAAGTTTAGTTTAGTTTATCAAATAGCAGGACCAGTGCTAATAAAAAACTTTTTTCATACTTTCTCTGAAGATGGTCCATAGAAGTGAATTTCTATGGAGGGTGGGGGCTAGGACCTCCCCTGGTCCCAAAATCTGCCAGTGCTTCAGTCCACTGTGTAAAAGGGCTCCGAGGCTTGTAGGGAACCTGCACAGATCCTTGCTCAGACTGGGTCAACTCTCGGGGGCTTATCATACTTACTTCAGCACAAATGTGGTATAGGCAGTTGTTCACGGGGAATTCCTCATTTGAGGACTGAGTTTCATTTCCAAGGCAAGGTGGATAAGTGAATAGGTTGCTAAATGAGGAATTGTTTATACTATGTGTGCTACAATACTCAGAACAAAGAAATGGTCAGAGGAAACTCCAATTTGATGACTTTGCTCTTATATGCACAACTCTTACATGCAGTACTGTAACAGCATGTAAAACTGTCAGACTTGACCTGGTCGTGAAATGGTTAATGAATATGCTATTTAATCCCAAGCTACCATTTGACGAGATATAGAAAAACAACTAAACAGGCAGCCTGTTCTGGCACTGTCTCCGCCCGACAAAAGCCATGCTATATCAGACACAGAACACAGAAGGAGAAGCTCCCAGCATAGTGATAACAACTACAAAGCACAGCATTTTTTCAATGCCAAGTCACTTGAAAATATCCATACATCTACCTTGATCACTACATAGATCCCAAGCACAAATATTTATTCTTACCCCTTACTTGGTAGACATGCCAGAACTCTCTTCCAATGCCCTATAAAGCTTCCTGCCTTTTCTTTGTTTGGTGCTGATGGCCTCTTTTTTTTTTTTT
>NW_022900921.1:48478544-48498664 GCF_012274545.1 Fukomys damarensis | reverse complement strand
CTTTTTTTTTTTTTTTGTACCAGGGATCAGACTCGGGTCCTTGCACTTGCAAGGCAGGTGGCAGAACCACTGAGCTAAATCCCCAGCCCAATGTTGATGGTCTCTTGCTTTTCAGTCCACCTCTGCCCAGGTGAATAAAATCTGTACCTCTTTGCTTTCACTAGCCTGCTCCAGTGGTCTCATCCCTCAAAGCTGTTTGTTACAAAAACTGCAGTACAGTCAGCAAAAATTAAAGTCCTGTATAAACAAGATGTACTTACAAAAGAAAATTGAGGCTCTATCACCAACATATACAGAACTGTACAAAAAAAAAAAACAGGTAACCCCAAATAGCATGCCTTAGTTGCAAGTCCAAATAGTATTTAAACAGGTCATTGAAGGAGGAATTTCTGTACTACATTGTTTAGGAATAATGAGCTCAAAGGGCTATGCACGCCCCATAGAGAAGCAGTTCTATTTCTTTTAAAAGAACACATAGATGCAAAATTCACAGATATATGGATGAACAACTGGCTCTACTTGAATTTTAGAAATAAAAATATCACATATATCTATACGGAGTTTACCATTACACAGGAATTGTTAAATCGTTACACAATCATGCAACTACAGATATGAGAAGCTCACCAGCCTTCTGAAGTCAGAGCCCTTCCAGGCTGGGGAAGTTGCCAGGCTGCCCCCACCCAGCCATGACACCAACTACACCTCCCAACCGGCCTCCCACCACCCTGGACCAGGAGCATGCAGCAGCAGCACTCCTATGCAGCCTGGCTTGAAGATGAGGATGTGCGTCCCCTACTCTCCCTTCCTACCACCTGAAACAAGAACTGCAAGATTCCAGGAATGCAGGCATGACAGATGGAAAATGCAGAACTTGAAGCACCACTTGAGGAAGACACCTAGACCCAGCACCTAGCACAGAGGAAACAGGAACATGCCCAAGAGATAAATATCCAAAACTCCAAGGGTTTATCTGCTACCTGGAGGCCAGTGACCTACACAACGCTGGTGAGGGACTTCTAGGCAAAGTCTGAGCTTGAGTGGGGCTTTAAGGCAAAAGAGGGTATCAAGACCCCTGCTTTGGTTCCCTAATTCTCCCTCCAACTGCAGCCCGGCATTACATATAAACGAAAGCCAAAGGACTCAAAGAGAGTCAAAGAGAAGAGAGATGGTAAGTAGGACAGGGGGACCCAGGGGAAAGCATGGTGCCAAGCCCCAGGTTTCCTTTTGTCTCTATATATTCTGAACCAGAGAAGTCAACACCCCCCAAATTCCAGAATCCAGGCACAAAAGGCCTCCACCCCAAGGTTCAAGAAAGAGGAACCCTGGGGAGACGGAAAATGTTGACCCCATAACAGCATGATCCCAGGCAAAGGGGCAGCGTGAGGGCACAGGGTGGGACTAGGAGTGGGTAGCATGGCATTTGGTGGCGATGGGAACGTCTTGAACCTTGGCACACACACGCAGGGACAGCAGTATGCTGGTTTGCATCTTCACCGTTGGTATTTGGTGGTGTTGCCTACAAAGAAACTATTGCAAAATCTGGGTGAAGGGTAATCACGCAGGATGTCTGAAACTTCCTGCAGACATTTAATTATTTAAAACTAAATTTTAAAACTTCAAGTAAGTGACAACAACTCCAAGTATACATATTAAATACCTTTTGAGGGACGTGAGGATGGCACACACCTTCCGGATACTTCCTGTAAGTGACAACGCAGAGACAACCCCCTCACTGATGTGCAGCTGTTGTTGGGGTTACTATTACATTGTGACTGAGTCTTCCTTTCTTTTTATATTCATGTATTAATGAGTGTAAGTGCTGGCAATATAATTAATGGCTTGGATTTACTCACATTAATGGAACTCGTTAAATGGTCTGAGTAATTAAGCGGCTTCGTTGCACACACTTACTGACAGTAATTCTGCTGGCAATGCGCTCCATCACCATTTGTTTGACAATTTAACCCTGCGCTTCAACCTTTAGTGAGCGTGGCCTTTTAAAACTTTTGTCTATTAATTACAAAGTAGAAGAAGGATATAAACTGTACCTATGATTGATTCTGATTCATTTTTAAAGGTGACTTACTAGTATGGGGTTTCCCATAACCAAGTACGGCAAAGAGCACAGGCCGTGGACTTAGTGAATTGTTTTTACAGGATTTTTCTAATTGCTGTCAGCATACCAAGTGCCTGTGTGAGTGACCCAGCAAAGAGGGCTCTCCCTCTGGGCCAGCTCTCTGCGGATGATCCAAACCTCACAGTTATAGGAACCAGTGCTGCAGCAGGGATGCCTTGCCTCCCTGCGAGCTGCCCTGCCAAACACTGGAATGTGATGGTTATAACTGAGACACTGAATCCTTTCTTGAATTTCATGTTGATTAACTACCTTCAATTTTTACAAGTTCACGTGGGTCTGGCTGCCCTGTTGGGTGGCAGAGTACAAGGTTTTATCTGAGCCATCAGGGATACGCACCTCTTCAGAAAGCACTGTGCAGTATCCTGGTCCTTCATGAGCAGAAACAGGGAGAACTTCAGCAGACACCGTCCAGCTGTGCCCACCCTTGACTCTGGGCCAGCACCTTTGCTTTAGTGGTCAGAGGTATAGATCCAAGCTGCCCAGCCTATCCAGCATTGGCACAACAACAAGGAAACGAGTCACCCAGTTGATCTCTGAGACATAATTTTCTGCTGGATAAAAAGAATGATAAGGAAATGAGTTTTCCCCCCTTCCTTTGATGCCTAGAACTCCTACAGCCACGTTGTGACTATGAGGCAATAATGAAGATGAAGCAGCTTACCTTGATATGACTGAACCACAGAATCAACTCTGGGTTGGCCAATGTGGATTTCTCATTTAGTGAGAAGAATAAATGGCTATTGTTTAAGCTGCTTTTGTCAATGTTCAATATGATACTTTCTCTGACTCTTCATGCAGGTCAGGTGGCACCATTACATGGCAGGGAAAAGAGAGATTTAGTGTGGGAACAGAGAGAAAGGAAGAATGAACGCAGGAGCTATTTCAAAGGAATATCAGTAGTCTTGACCCTGTTCCAAGGGGAAGTGAGAGACACAAAACAGGACTTCACTCTAGGCTGAGGAGGCAGAGATGACTCCAAAGAGGACGCCAAACTGTGGCTAAGGAAAAAGCATGAGGGAGACAGAAAACTAGAGAAATAAGTGAAAGTCAGACCATGGAGGGCCTTGCAGAATACACCGAGGAGCTTGGACTGATATGTAAGGACCACTGGAAACTACTGTAAGTTTTAAGCAAAAGACATGGCTATATTTGCACTTTCAAAAGCCCATTCTGGCTACAGGTGGAGCATGGTTTGTAATAGGGCAATAATAAAGGTCAGCATGTCAGGGTCACTTCTGGACAGCTCACCCCTATCTAGAAGTGTGGTCAACATCAGGGCCTTGTGGCCCCAGGAGAAGCACTGCTGTATCCCAGTGCTGGGCTGTTGGGAGAGGTGGTAAAGAATGAATCAGGACCCAGATCTTACCAAAATCACAAAATTCAATTAGTTCTGTGTAAATCGAGGATGAAAAATATAATATAGAAAGATGGTGGAGTCACACAGCAGGATGTTGTACAGCCGAGAGAGAAAACCAGACACATGGGAGTGACCACCAAAACCAAAAAGTAGACTGTGCCACACAAGACACCAAAGGAAACGCGCAGCATCACTTCCCCTATGCAGCATCACTTCCCCTGCACAGCAGCAAGACACAACTAAAACATGACATGCGCACTTCTCTAAGGAAAGTTACAGTGGTGAAAATGCAGGGTGCACAAGAGCAGCTGCAGTGGGGAGAAGAGGACACCTCCCAGGCCTGCCATGCAGAGTCAGCCAAGCAGCTAGGAGGGTGCTCGCTTTCAGCTTTAAACTTTGCGTGTATTATATTCAAGGTGTCCAATTTCTTATTTCATAGCAAAAAAGAAATTAAAAATAAAAGCCTCTTGAGGCTGGGTGTTGAGGGACTCGCTAGTCTGGAGCCTGGAGACCGTCACCTGTCCCTTCAATTCCCCTATGGTGACACGTGGGTCTCCTGAGGACAACCTTCCCCATCCCTAAACGACCACAGGCAACACACACCAGTTGTGTTAGTTGTGTTAGTTGTGTTACTTGGGTCAGAAGGATTCTGACTCTATGATTATTACAGTCACTGGATTTTCAGCTTTAGAGGTGCATTCTCAGTCATTTTGTTTTTTGATGACCTATAAAGCCATCTACACGGGCCCATGGGTTTGAATGCAGCCTTGTGGGTGTGTGAAGAAATGAAAGAGCAGTGCCCATGGGTGGGAAACAGGCAGAGATACTCCACCTCCTTGGTGGATGCTTTGGAAGCAAAGGTATTTTATTTGACAGCAACTCGTATTAAATTGGTTTTATTACCTGAGCGAGGAATTCCACCTACCCAGAGACTATTTCTGAAGACTTATTTGTACCCAGAATTGACTTCTTAGAAGCAAATTCCCATTTGGATCAGCACTCTCTTTCCTCTATTCATGCAGAATCTCCTGATGCTTCCCTGGGAATGGCCTTGGGAGACTCCATAGCTCTCCTGCTCACTTCCACCTATTACCAGAATGCTGATTTCTTTCAAGCATTAAAAACTCCATGCTAAACCAATACTAAATGTTCCATCTTGCTTTCACTGTGAAGCTTACAGCTGTCCCAGTTCAGTCCTGGCCCCAGCAGGGCCTCCGTGGCCCACTATAGAGTGCTGTCATGACAGTACAGCCACAGTACCAAGTACAAAGGACTTGACTCAGCCCCTGGCCTGGCTGAAACAGAGAGATATTAGTTAGTGTCGTCATCATTACAATCCAGATACCATATGTGTTACCAGACAGTAACAATTAAGTTCTCCATGTTGACCAAGTTAGTACCAAGGTTTTAAGTCTGAGATCAAAAGTTTGTATTGCCACATGCTCTAAGGGAGGACTTATATGCACACATATACACCTCCCAGAGTGTGCTTGCTGACCGATGTGCATGTTGATATCTCCATAGCCTTTATGGTGAAGTGACTACACTGTTGGCCCCGACCTTTGACCCCACCCACACCCCTGAACTGCCTTGTGAATTTTTGCCATCAGAAAGCATCTCCCTGCCCGCAACTCTCACAGAGGCCGTGGGTTTGCTCTGGCCGACAAGACAACAGTACACACAATGAAGCAGAGGGTTATAGGACATTTTCTAGTTCTGCTCACCCCTCCCTTACTTGGCCAGTTGCCTTGGGAAGGCCAGATCCTGGCCAGCCCTGTGGGGACAAGAGAGAGCAGGACAAACATGGAGCCCAGTATTGGCAGCAGTCATCCTGGTCACTCCATGGGCCTTTCAGATGTACAGAGAAGCCCATCCAAGAGCAGCCACGAGACAAAACTAGAGCACACCCACCTATCCACAGGGCTTGTGAACCAGAAAAATAAGTGATTAGGATTTGAGCCACTGAAGTTAGAGGTGGTTATTGCACAGCAACAATTTATTGCTGGAGAAAGTGGTACTAGGGGTACAGATCTACCTGTGTGTGTGTGTGTGTGTGTGTGTGTGTGTCTGTGTCTGTGTGTGTCTGTGTGTGTCTGTGTTATTGGTTTGGGTTCTAGGTGGCTGGAACAGGGTGAGGAAGTACTCGGTAAAACTTCCACCTATGATCTCGTGGCCAACAGAGCATGGGCCTGGGAAACCCTAGCACAGGAAGGACACTTCCACCCAAACATAAACAGCAGCAGTAGTAGCTAGAGTCCTATGACTGCATGTGACTGAGTGCTACAAGAATAGTGTAGATTTAAAAAAGAACTGGGCTCATCTACAAGAATTCAGATGGGAAATAAAGACTGAGACTTGCTGACTGGAAAATAGAATAGTTTCTTATCTCCAAATTCTCCATCCAGATAAACATTCCCAGCCTTGTTGAAAATGTCAAATCCAGGGCGCCTTCAATAAAACCTGGACTTGGATAACAACCAAACCAAGGGTGTAGCCATAAGTTTATTTTTTAAACAAACTTCAGAAAGAATCCAGTTGATGCCTTGGAGAACCTCAGCTGAATCCAAAGGCTGCAGAAGAGGTCAAGTTTGGAATGGCAGCTGCCTCTCAGAAGGAATCACCAGACTAGGTTTTGGTATATGATAAGGATGCATTGAGATACACCACAAACTCACAGGAGATTGGAGAAGCTGTCTAGGTGAAAGTGCCAGCACCCAAACTAAGAAACACTAGAAGGAGTGCGCAAGGTATGGAAACACCTCTAGGCCACTAATTCTCAAGGCTAGGTAGCAGGCAGGAAAATCTGTTCAAAGGACCTATGTTCCAGCACCTTCTTCACACGTGGCCAAGAAATGTGACAGAAAAGGAAGATGCCATGGTTTAGATCTAGGTGTTTCCCCCAGGCCTCACATACTCATAGGTTAGACTTTGTCGGGGAGGGGTTGATTGGATCACAGGGGCCTAATAGACATCACTGAGTTAGTCCCCTGATGAGTTCATAGTTAAAAATGGTGTTGGGAAGTGAAGCCTGGTGGCATGGCCTAGAAGGGTTTGTCTCCCGCCTCCTCCCTGTTCTCACCCCCCTCCTCTGCTTCCCACTGCCTTGAAGCCAGCCAACTATGGACTGAAAGCTCTAAAAACTGTGAGCCAAAATAAACCTCTCTTCCTTACAGTTGTGGGACAAGAAACCATCTAAGACAGGGATTATCTCAAGGTCAGAGCCTAGAGCCAGGGAAAACAGGGGACTCTCCAGGGAACAAAACCAGAGCCTAATAAGGAACGTGTCCCTCTCCTAGGACAGGATGACTCAGCCACATTTTTCCAGCAGAATTTCAGAATTTCTGTCAACCAGTAATAATTACAATCCCAACTTGCTTCTGTTTTGATGAGAGTATTGACTACAGTCGTGTTTCTTCATCACCCTATCTGCAAGAGGAAGTATGTAGATAAAATTTGCTTTGCTTTGGCCTGTGGCACTCCAGATGGAGGGAGCCATACGTGCACCACAGGACCTGGACACTGGAGTCTGACGCCTCAACTGCATATGCTGAGTAAAATGGTGCTGCTGTGAGACTCCTCAGGGTATGCAAAGGTGGCCTTGATGTTTCAGCCCCCGCTGACCTCTGACTCACCAGGCCATTCTGCAGTGCCCCTGATAAAATGAAGAGGCAGAGAGTTCAACAGTCCCTTCGTGAACTACAGAAACCCTGACAGGAACAAGTCCAGACATGACACAAATTCTAGGTACATAATTGAAACCGCCCAATGCAGCAATTCCCTGGACTTTCAGAATCTTTTTGGACCAAGAGAGATTCAGTTTGTCCTCAATCAAGACATTTCAATGAATTTGCAGAATTTATCGCCACCCTGAATTGCTGTGTTCATTTCCAGCCACCGGGTTCACTGGATCCTGCCTGTCCCTATAAGGGGCAAAGGCTGAGCTGGAATGCTGCCCCTTTCTTATGAAAAAATGTAAGAGTCAACAAATGGGATCTTATCAAATTAAAAAGTGTACAGCAGAAGAAATAACAACAGAGTGAAGTGACAATCCACAGAACGACAAAATATTTCCCAAGCTATTCCTCAGAGGATTAATTCTAGAATATATAAGGAACTCAAAAAAATTAGACCCCCCCAAAATAAAAGACCCAGTCAAAAATGGGCACTTCTTAAAAGAAGTATAAATGGCCAAATAAATACATGATGAAAAGCTCAACATCTCTGGCCATTAGAGAAATGCAAACTAAAGCAACATGAAATTCTGTCTTATCCCAGAGAGAATGGTTATCATCAAGAAGTCAAATAATAGCAAATGATGGAGAAGCTACTGGGCAAAAAGAACCCCTTCCACATTGTTGGTGGGGATGTAAACTAGTACAACCACTGTGGAAAGCAATAGGGAGACCCCTCAAGAAACTAAAAGTAGAAATTCCATTTGACTCAAATACTCCCCTTCTGAACATCTTTCCAAAAAGAGTTAAACACATCATATTACAGTGACAAATGACCACCCATTGTATAACAGCACAATTTGTAATAGCTTAATTTGAAAGCAGCCTATATGTCCATCAACAGAAAAACAGATAAAGAAAATGTGGTATTTACACACAGTGGAGTACTACTTGGTTATAATAAAGGATAAATTTGAATCATTTATAGGAAAATAAATGTACCTCGAAAATATAATGTTGAATGAAATAAATCAGACATACAAGATTAAATATCTGTGGTTTCTCTCCTATGATAAATCCAAACTATAATGAAGTATACAGCAAAACAAAAAACAGATGGAGGAAACTGGAGGATAGATCTTTTGCAATGGGAAAGGGAGCAAAAGAAAGAAGGCGACGGGAGGGGAGTGGAAAGAACTAGGAGGGGCTGTGTGCATGCACAGTGCCAGCTCCCCATGATTCATGTGGCCATTACATGTCTAGAGATGGGGAGGAGGGAGGGAAAGGGATTAAAGATAATTAAGATGTGCTCAGTATATTTACCTACTCCCTAAGGTGAATGTAAACACTGTACACTGAAAATGTGCACTAACAACATTGAATTGAATTAAATTAAATTAAATTATAAAAAGCCTTCCTGTCTCCCCTCCAAGGAAGATTCCTTTGGTTTCCTATGTTTTTCAATTTGCAAACCTAGTCTGTACTTTAGGTTTTATCGTAGCCACCACTCCTGTAGCTTCTTGGCCCTCCCCTCAGTCTCCCTCTGTGAATTGTGACCATGGACTCTGCTGTGTGAACTGCTTGAGTCCTGTCAAGGGGCCATTTGCAGACACCATGCAGGCAAAGCCTTGTACACATGAGCCTCTTTCTTACAGTGGCACCACTGCCCCCGACTGTGGGACGCAGTAAACATGTGGCATGGCCAACCTGTCCTGCTTCCTCCCCAGCTTCAGGCCTGTGCACCTAGCTCTCCCAACACACTCGCTAGGTGGCCTAACTGGCCACAGGAAGGTGAGCAAGACATGGCCACTGGTCTTCATGGAGGTCTGTGGTTGCTTATGATGGGATGTTAGTGCTCCAGGAGGAAAATGAGGCTGTGGGACAGGTGGTGTTTACTTGTACTTTATGGGTGAGGAAATAGGCATTTGGAGAAGTTGATTGTATACCACCTCTGCAGATTCAGACCCCAGTATCTGGCTCCCAACCCAGACTGCTCCTCAGGGCCAGGCCGGGTTCTGGGTGCACCGTGGGCCCCCGGGGCTAAGGGAAGGTGAATGCAAACTGAGGTATCTGATAGCTGACGTGCTGAGCACATTTCATTTTCCTACCAAAAGTCTGGAATCAAGAAAGTTCCACTTGAAAATTGTACATAATGACATATAAAGAGCAAATTCAAAGGATTCATCCTTCCCACCTTACTACAAGAGCTATAGCTACCAGGGCAGGGTGTCACCAGATAGGGAAAATGCTCCACACCAGAGGAATAGAACATATACCTCAGAAATAAACCTTTCCATTGTAGTTGGTAGATCAAACAAGGGACAAGTTTGCCGAGGCTGCCACAGCACGGCAGGAAGGAGAATGGGAAATAACCCTGGGCAGGAGGGGCGGAGCAGGTGCAGCGGCCTCCCTTTAGGATGACACACCCACTGCTCCACTACACCAGCCATGATCCATCCCCAGGCTGAAGCCCGCAAGGACCCAACACCTCCCCCATACCCAGACACCAACTGCACTGAGGCCTCGTCTCCAGCACAGGAGGTGGGACAGTCAAACCCTATCCAAGCCACAATGCCCACCTACCTCACTCCTAGGAATAAACCCTAAAGAAAGTGCTTGCATGTGTGTGCTTGTAGATGTGCACAGGAGTATTCACTGTATAGCTGTCCGCTCAAAGTCTCATTTAGTCATAGGTGGGACTTTTTAACAGGTGGCTGGATCTAGAGTGTGTGGTGCTGGGATTAAGGGTGTGTGATTACTAAATTAGTCCACTGATTGGTTTGGTACCAGCCCTAAGCCAGGTGGCCGAGATAGAATATAAAAGGGGCAGAAACAAGCTGCTATTGTCCCTTGTTCACACACTTGCTGACTTCTGCCTGCCCTGCTTTGCCATGAACTGTTTTTCCTGTGGAATATCGCTCTGCCATGCCACTCTGCCTTGCAGCCAGCCAACTGTGCACTGAAACCTTTACAAACTGTGAGTCAAATAAATCTTTTCTCTTTTAACTTTGGTGTCAGGTTTTTTGTCTCAGCAATGAGAAAAGTAACAAAGACATTGCAGTAGGGCATATAACAGGTAAACCTGGAAACCCCAAGGTTCACCTACAGAAGATTCAGTCGCAGTAAAGTTACCAGGTTAAGTCACCTTGGGAAGCCACAGAATACTATGAACCAGTTACATGCAACACAGGGATAAAACTTACAAATGAAACATTGTTTAAAAGAACAAGATTTTTAAAAAATGCATCTTGTATGAGCTCACTTATGTAAGTTTCAAACAGGTAAAATAACTTATTTTGTATAATATTCATATATAGCTGGTCTAGCAAGAAAATATACTATAAAATTCAAGATAAAGGCCACCTCTCATGCCTTGAATATTCCCCACCCTCTGGAAACATACAACCATCCTGAGGTTTCTAGTTCATGCCACAGTCTAACCCCAGATTATTAAAAATTTGATATGTTGCAAAGAAATGTAGTGGCAATTTTGTGGATAAGAAACAAATTTTGGCACGATCTGGAGTGTGCAACCCAAAAGCTGCTTACTTTGTCCCAAGCTAAACACACACACAGCTAGACCCAAATACCTCTGGGTCACCTTGCCCTGGAGGAAGTTTCTTCCACTAAAGCCTTAGCACAAGTAGAGACACTTGAAAGCCAAAAAGAGAGAGGCATGCAGCCCAGCACAGAGCACTTGCCTCCCAGGCACAAGGCCCTGGGCATGGTCCCCAGCACAGCAATAAATAAATAAATAAATAAATAAAACATAGCATTAAACAAATGAAACAAAATGCCTCCCAGGCACAAGGCCCTGGGCATGGTCCCCAGCACAGCAATAAATAAATAAATAAATAAAACATAGCATTAAACAAATGAAACAAAGGGAACCAAATTCAAAGTAAACTAATTGAATCCTATATTAACAGAGAACAGATGCTGCCTGTAGAGTCAACTAAATTAATTTGTTTCCTTTCAAGTATCTATCTCGCAAGTAAAATGTCAAAATAAGAATATTAGGGAAAAAAATGAAAAATAGCTAAAGGTAGTATTTGATAAACTACTTAAGAACAATATAGAACATGAGGAACAACATTTTATATCAAGAGCTTGGAGACTACTAAATTTTAACCAACTCCTCATCTACCCCAGAGAGTTTTAAAAATTGAAAAAAGCAAAACATATCAATAAATAACCCAGTTGTCAACAAATCAGAAAGAACAGAAGGTCTGTAACAATAGGGGATTGTCAAGCACCAATACAATTTTTACAGTTCTAAAAAAAAGTTGAGGGAAAATTTACCTTACAGACTTCTGCAAATGTCAGCTGAAAATAGAAAAATTGGGTTGTTATTTGATTCCATCACGATTTTCATTTTTATCAGATTCTTGTGCTCTTGTGGGTAATCACAAGGCTGTGCAGTGCTGCTGTTTCCTTCTGTTTGGGGAGAAAGAGATAGGAGATAAGTCACCGCTGTGCTTAGTACCTGAGCTGATTAGCAGTTCCCTCAACCACCATCTCGTGTGGAGTAGAATGGCAATAACATAAACTGAACATTCCAACTTCATAACAAAGCATTTGCTTTCCCCCATTCTGTTCATCTACATCCACAAGGAAGCCTGTGTGCATATGGCTTTTCTTCATTATTAAGCCAATATAGCCACCATAAAATATAACTAATCATCCAGAAATTAATTTATTTCATTATTTTCCGAGAAGGTCAAAATCAACCATATGTCTAATCTTCTAAGACTAAGCATAAAAGAAGTAGAATCCCTCAACACCTTGGCTTTTGTAATCATTTGCCTGTGCTCTGGGAAGAAGTGTCTCAAATATGATTATGGAAGCCTATGGTTTGATAAGCCTTTATACAAGGCATAAAAGCTGACAATTACAACTCCCAGTAGTCTGGGCTGATTTAATAAGATTTAATGACTTCAGCAGTTGTGCACTCTAAAACGGAAATGGAAATTCGGCTCAGATGCTCTACTGACTAGACTAGAGATGAGTAGATGCAGTTCAAACACCTGATTCTGTGAGAGCGCCTGTGGATTTCCTGTTCATGATGTCTTCTCTCCTCAATAAATGAGTCATTGTTTCCAGAGTTTTCTTCAATGCTTTATATTCCTCACTCTTCCAACGTTAAGTCACCTCGCTGCCTTCTTGCCTTTTAATCCCCCCGCAGTGGTATCCCACTGGTCCTTCTCCTCAACAGTAATCACCACCAGAGACACAGAGCTGCTTCCTCCCTGGTCCAACAAACACAGCCCCAGCCCCACATTTTCAATACATTATATCTTTTCAAGGCAAGAAAATCTCCACCAGAAAGAATTTCCATGGATTTCCAAGGAACCAAAGAAGAAGAGGAAGATGTTTCGGCCGAGATGAATCTGTTGTACACTCAGGAGTTTAAAACGGGACTGAGAAGGGAAATTAGGCACATTAATACCCTCAGCCCTACAGTTCAACATCAGTTATGACTTCAGTACCTAATCCCCAAAACAGAACAGTTGCATCATCTTCTTGGGTGAGCTTGGAAACCTGACATCCTCTCATGACAGTGTTATTATGGAAAAATATTTTCTCATTTTAAAAGAGAAATTTGTAAGTCACATTTAAAATATTCCAGCCCGTGTATAAGTTAGGGGTTTTAATATCGGTTGTTCTTTTTTTATTTATTTAAATTGAATTTATTGGTACATTCTAGGTAGACAGTATAGTTACGTTCATTACTGGAATCTTGTACCTTTACAGGCCGGTTGTTCTTATTGAAGCTCTGAATTTTGAGCACACACTGAGAGTCTTTTACTCCCGATTTGTGGACTGGGCCCTCGAGAAACTGGATACCTCTAAAGCCACCAGTGAAAACACACGTGCAACAAGTCATACATGAGGAAAGCATCAAGTCATGACCTGCAAAGAAGAAGGGGGAGGCATCACTTTTCTTCCAGCAGTAGCATGGGTAAAAGTGAAGGATTAACCTGCAGGACAAAGAGCAGCAAGCCTTCACCCTGAGCTCACCCTTTACCCAGTGGCCACCCACGCAGCTCCAGAAAGATGTTGCTCACACCTTTCCGTCATCTCAACTCACCACACAGCCTCTCCTTTCTTCCAAATATGAGTTAGGTGATTCAGAAATAATAAGGAATTTGGCCTGAGACTTCCAGCTTGCTTTCCTCTTTTCTCCCTGTTGAGAAAAGACATTCTATCCCAAAAGCCTAAGTTCCATCATTCCAGTTCAACAGTTAGGAACTCATTTTTGCTTTAATTTCATTTCCTGGTAGGAAAAAATAAACCTAACATAAACTGAGCGCAGAGCACCAAGGGGTAATCGCCATGTAATACTAGCCACATTCCAACTGAAGATCCAAAATCTGAAAAGCTAAACATTTTTCTTCCTTCATTTGTTCATTAGTGTAATAAAAACTTCCCAAGAGCTTAATGTCTACCTGCAACACTGATCTGTCAAAATTTAAAAGAGAAAAAGCAACCTGTAACTATCTTAAAGAATCAGATGCTAACAAATTCAAAACAATATATTTCCTGTTGCTTTTTTCTTTGAAAAAACCTGCTGTGTTGAGAAATAATGCACATATTACACAATTTACTCAACTACAATATATAACACAATGTTTTTGGTTATATTACCTTATTAACTTTTAAAACTATAGCGAAATAGGGCTGGGGATTTAGCTCAGTGGTTCCATTGCCTGCCTCACAAGCACAAGGACCCAAATTTGATCATCAGTACAAAAAAAAAGTATAGCAAAATAGAAATAACAAAATTTGCCGTTTTTTAAACATTTTTAACTTGAAGATTCCATCTAATTAATTACATTCAAAATACTGCACTACTATCTCCACTATCTGTTTCCAAAACTCTTTTCCCTACCTCAAAACAAATATCCATGAGTGCTCATCAGTACCACTCCATCCTCCTTCCAGCCACTGGCAATCTATTTTCATCTACTCTGGCTGTGTCGTGGAAGTGGTAACACACAGTATTTGTCCTTCTATGAGAAAAGATGTCTGTAGACCCTTGTCCCTGCTGAGAGATAGTGGGGGGCAGGAATGATTTGCAGGGCCCAGGAGGAGAGAGGCTGGTAACCAAGTCCCATGATGAGGGGGACCAGTGCAGGCCATGGGCAGCACATGTGCTGGCTCAAGGTGATGTGGCCATGAGTCACTAGCACTTCCAGCAGGGGAAGAAAGCCCTCCCTAGGGTTGTCCCTAGTACACATGGCATCCCACCTCATCCTTTCCCACTTTTTCTTCTAAAACAGAAACTCATTGTATACTCAAATGTAACCGGAGTGTCTAAAAATAAAGCAATAAACAAACACACTAGGAATTTCCCCATCTTAGACCTCCTATCATCCCTGCAAATGGTATTTCAAATGCAATGGCCAACACACAAAGAAAGCACACACGTGTGTGTGCATAGGCATGTGAGGCTATAAAAAACAAATAACAGGCAAGAGAAACAAATTAGAAAGACACAATAGTGAAGTTATTTGATGTGGCTAAAAACCCAGCAACAGCCCACCATATAAAAACAATATTCAAGTTTGGAAGTTCTCTCAGAGATTGGGAAACTATAAAAATGATATAAGTAGTCTGGAAAATTATCCTAATGCCTATAACTAAAAGATATAAAAATCAAAAATAAGTTTACCAAGTATAGCTTTGATAGCAGATTAGACATAGCTGAAGAAAAAATTAATGAATTGCAACCCAGAAAGAAAAATATGCAAAAACTAGAAAAGTCAAGGGCGTCAAAACCTGGATCACTACTAATCTGCACCAAAGAAGAAATAAAAGATGAGAAAATGAGACGGAGGCAGTGCTTACAGAAATAGTCTCTGAAATTTTCAAAAATTGGAAAATGAGCAAACCATCAGTTTGCTTTGCTGAATTTTTCCTCTGTTCTTGAATTGACTACTTAGCTAATTAATTTTTACATTTTGATATTTTATAATAAACCTACTGAAAGCTCTTAAGTTTCATTCTGAGAATTGGTTAACAACATTCCATATTTTTCAAAGTATCATGCATATTTCATTTTTTAAACTTGTCTCGTTATGATTTTGCAGGTCATGGATTATAATCCATGCATTTTTATAAGTCATGTACTTTTCCTAAACATTTTCATAAATATTAGAGGGCTTTTGAGGTTCTTTCTCTTTACTTTCTAATTTTATTGCAGTATTGTCAGAGAAGATAGTTGTACAATACCAATTCTTTGAATTTTGAGTTGTTTTTGACAAATACATGGCATTTTTTTAAAAAGCCCCACATAATCTTGAAAAAGTTGTCTCCTGTGTCAAGTTCAAAATTCTAAGCAGAATTGTGAGATTAAAGTTGTCTGCTGTGTTTTTTCAAACTTCTAAGTTTTCTTGGATGTTTGAGTCATCATTTTCTGAAAGAAATAGGTTATAGCTCCTACTGTCATTGAGACTGTCATTTTCCTCGGCTGTCTGTCAGTTCTTGCTCTAGTTTGGGAACTGTGCTACTGTGATTTATATGTGTTCTGTCATTACCAGCAAGACTTCCTAGGTAAGCCTTAGTTTCCTATGACATGTGTCCTTTGTTCTTTTCCTGTTTTTATCTTATTTCTTTGTCACTTTATTTTAGTATTTACCCAGCATGTAGTCTCATGTATTGAAAAAATTTTACATGCTTATACTTTAAATATGTTTTCTTGAAGATGCCAAATAGATGGATATTATCTGTTCGTATCTGTCATGTAATTTTTGTCCATTCATATAATTCATGGTTTTTATATGTTTGAACTTATTTCTGTTGCTTTGATCTTTGACAAGTATTCTTTTCTCACTCTTTTTGTCTTTCCTCTCACAGTTTATAAATTATTCACTAAGCACCTATTATTTGTGTACTTGCCTTTAAATTTTTACATACCTATTTAAATTTCTATTGTCCACACAAGTATGAAATTAACATCTCTATTCTCTTTGCAAACGTGCAAGAATTTAATGAAAACTTCCTTCCAAACTTCCCCTCTCCCAAATCCAAATTCCCATGATTGACATTGTGCTATTCCTACATGGCTTATAAACTCACTCACATGATGTCTCTCATTGCTCTCACTGCGGTCATCTTATTCTGCAGTGGATTTGCATGTCATTGGCCACTGTGTCCCCACTCTGACCCCTGGGCTCCTGCTTGAAACTTCATTCTCACTTTGTAAGTTCACTCTTTCATACATGTCACATGCCTCACTTTAATTTCAAGTCCATGTATGCAAAACATGTCTATTTTGCCTTTGGACTTAAACATGCATGTAACTGGCAAGAATTCTAAATCACAGGGCTTCCTCCAAGACTTTGGAGACCTCACCTCCTCCCCTTCTTTTCTGGGGTCCTGAGGAACCCTGTGCTCCTCAGGCTGCTCTTTTCTTGCAGGTGAGCATTCCTGGGGTTTTCTCGCCGAGGTTTGGGAATTTGCTCTTAGAGCTTTGCAGTTTTGTTACAACACTTCTATGTGAATTGATAAAGCTAATAGCCTTCATCTTATTTATGGGAAGATTTCTTCATTTCTGAAAAATTCCAGCATTTCCTTTCTGAGTATGATCTACACTTCCATCTCCTGGACCTGCAACAAGAAGTATATCTTCTCTCTTAATTTTCTGTCTCTCTGCCTCTGTCTCTGTCTCGTCCACCAGTCTCCAACCCTCAACCCCAGGCTCCTCTTCCATTTTCTTGGGTCTCCCTTTACTTCTGTCTAATCTATGATTTCACTAGTCTAGATAAAAGTTAAAGTTACTATATTTTAGAGTGTTTTTCACATTTACTTGCTCCCTTCCACAAACTTATTTTTCCATCATGTTTGCTACTTCCTACTTTATCTGCTCCAGTTCCTGTGCCCATAGCTACTGAAGCTGACTTCCGGTCTTCTCCAGCCTCTTCTCCCTCAGTTATATTCTCAACTGACATTCATGGAGCTGACATTCTCTGTCACTGTGACCTCTTCTCTATGACTGTGACTGTATCCCCACTGCAGTGAGTGCAGGCATTTTCTTTCTCTGGGTGACAGAGACCTCTCTGAGTACTGGATTAACAGTTGCCTGTCCACAAACCCTACTACAGGCCCAGTCTCTCAGTCTCTTCTGGAAGATCAGTCTCAAGTCCAACCACCAAAATTTTCACAGGGCTGAGCTTCTGACTGGAGGTGATTCTAGTTATGGCCTTGACGGGGAGGGGTCAGTGCACTCTGTGCTGTGACTCATACTAGTGGAGACAGCCCAGTCCCTATTCAAGGGCAAGCTGCAATGCCTGAGCCCCTGGTTCCATGAAGAAGCTCCATTTCTGCCTCCTACTTAGTGCAAATCCTACAAATGTGTTTCCAACCCCACACTGGCAATAAAAGCTTAGCACTGGGGCCATTGCCCTGAGGCCAGCTCAGGTTAACTCTGCTTCTTCCTGAGCTTCCTTCCTTGATCTGCACTCTTTTAAGAACATTAAAAATATTTCATCCAGAACTTCTTGGAATTTGGAACAAAGAAAGCTACGTTTCCATGCTCAGTCCACCCATTTGATTAGAAGTCAGGAACTCTTTGGAAAGAGTGCTCTGTTTTATTTTAAATCTTGAGGCATCCCTGCATGTCCCAACTTGGCCCTGGCACACTGAGTGCAAAGAAGCAGCACCATGCACTGTGTCTGCCTGTTACCACCCATTGCTGTGGAGTCCAGGGACCTCCCAAAAGACTTCACAACTCTTCCAACAGCAGCATTCAGAACTTTGCATTGGGGACTAAACTGGAGCGTGGATTTTAGAAGCTCAAATGGGACCCACCATACTCTTAGCAAGGACAGCACTGGGAGGATGTGACATCTACATTAAAAGAAACATAAATCCCTGGGGCCAGCAGCCAGGAGCACAGCCCCACTGGGTGGGTGGCACTGGAGGAGAAGATGCTGCATTTCCCTATCAGCAAAAGCACCATATGTTTTGGGTCTTGTAGGGTGGACAGGATGTCAGGATGGCAGCCCAGTGTCCAGGAAGAGCTCCTTCAAGCATGCGGTGCACTGAGTAGCATCTGCTGTGTATTAGGCACTTTCTAGATAGGTGTGTTAGGTAGCTGTTCATTGCTGTGGCCAAGTACTTGAGAAAACAACTTAAATGGGACAGATTTATTTTGTTTCAGAGGGTTTAGTACATAGTAGGTTTGTTCTAAGGCAGAAACATCATGTCAGAAAGGCATGGCGGAGAAAGCTGCTCAAATCGTGGCATCCCAGAAGCAAAGAAAGAGGGAGAGAGAGAAAAAGGGGCCAGGGACCAGATAGAGTCTCCAAGGTCACCACCCCATGATTCTTCATCTAGGCCCTACCTTTTAAATTTGCATTGCCTCCCAAAAATGCCATCAAATTGTCATCTCATTAATAGATTACTCCATTGATAGATAGATAAAAATAGATTACTGCAACACTCATGATCTAATCACCTCCCAGAAAGCCTCACCTCTGAACACATGAAACTTTTGAGTACCTCTGACACTGAAATCACAACATGATGTGTCGGCCCTGGCAACCTGTGCAGAGGCAGGGGATATTGACAAGTGGGGCACTGATATGCAGCTTGCAACAAGCACAGAGAGAACTGGAGATGATGACCCACAGAGTGGAGCCCTGGAGAGTTGGGGCCAAGGGAAAATAGAGGTGGACACACCCTAGACCACACTGGAGCTCATGGGAGACACTGTGACTCTGAAGTCCCACTGTGGTGTGAATGAACACTGTTAACCATCAACCTTAATCCCAGATTACAGAAGCCTCCACTGCACTTTAGACCGAGGAAGGCCTGTGCAATTTATGTGATAGAGGACTTGGGTAAAATAAACACAGCACCTGTAAATTCATAGAGGAAGCATGGTGAACAGAAGCTGACACAGTAAGGATATGAAGTGGCCAGAAAATCGGATCCTTCCACATTACCCTAACACCTTATCACAGCTATGGCTTGAAGAAGGTGCTCTCAGCCCTTGTTTTTACAGGCAAGAGAAATGAAACAGCAAGGTAAGTTAGTAATTAAAGCACCAGAAGGGAGGAGATCGGAACTCACAACTTCAAACCCAGAACTGATGCTTTTTTGACTCCCCTGCGTCGTTTGCCCAGATAGGGTCAATATACCTTCACATTTACATTTCCTAGGCATTAGGATTGGTTTTAACTTCTGAAATGCTGGTGAGTTAAGAGTGTGTACGAACATTTTACAGTCACTATGTCTTACGTTTTATAGTGTGAATAGAAACAAGACACAAGACCACAGACATTTGCTTGAAAGTGAAGTGAAAGGATACTCTTGATGAGAGCTAGTTTATTTGCCTTTTATTTCCCATTCTTTCTCCAGAACCACCTGCTTGAGTTCTTTAGGGATTTATTCCTTTTGCTTCCACAGTACCTTGCAGCCACTGCCTACAGTGTGAACTTGAGAGCTTATGAATAAATAAATGATCAGAGGAAGGATCTGAGCATTACAGTAATTACAAACAGAGTTTAAATAACGTCTGGTTATAACTTAAATGTTGGGAGTCAAGGTTTCCATTCAGAAAGTCTCATGCGTTCAGAGGTGGGGGTTGGGAAGGTGATTGGATGGCAGTGGTAACGTACACTGCCACTGAGTGCGCTGTTGGGAGATGGGGTCTAGTGGGAAGAGGCGGGTCACTCCTCAGCTCTACCCCTTTCTATTTCCTCCCCACCACAACCTGAGCAGCTCTGCTCCTGCTGATTCTTCCACTACACCATTTCCATCTTGAGGCCAGCTGGCCCAGACTGAAAGCGTGAACCAAAATCAACCTCTTCTCCCTTAAATTGTGGGTGTTGGGTGTCATGTTCCAGTGAGAAGGAGGGGACTAAAATGCTGAGAGTTACTGGAGTCATTTGCCTATCACATGATTTTTCAAATATTTTTAGATTTAATGGAATATATATATATA
>NW_022900921.1:48358405-48478180 GCF_012274545.1 Fukomys damarensis | reverse complement strand
CATACATATGTGTGTGTGTGTATATATATATATATTGTCCTTTCTTTCTAAGGTAATCATTCTAGGCCTTGAGCCATTGATAAAATTTTTATTTGAACATTCCAGAGGGTTTAAATGACCTGCTTAAACTTACAGAGCATGTTAGGCAGCTTCCCCTCCATGGATCAAAATACCTGAGAATCAACTCGAAAGAGGGCAGATGTATTCAGGCTCACAGTGGCAGGGGTGTCAGTCCATGGGCAACTGCTCCATTACCCCCAGACTGTGCAGAGATGGAGCATCATGGAAGAATGGTATGGTGGAATGGAGCCGCTCACTTCATGGAAGACAGGAAGCAGGGGATGCCAGGGACAAAATTCACCTTTCAAAGGCATCATCCAGTGCCCTACTTCCTCCAGGAGTGTTCCACCTCTTAAAGCTCCCACCCTGCGCTCCCCTGAGAGACCAAAGTCCCACCTTCTGGCCCTAGGGCTCCCTCCTTGCATGTCTGTGTCATACACCTTGGGCATAGTGTCTTGGGCCCTGGAGACCAAGTATGCACTAAGGATGGTCGTGCAGAACTGGTGCCTGCAGAACACAGAAGAGCCAGCATCAGATGTTCACCACCAGCTTGTGTAATTCTTCATCTATAAGTTCCATTAGTACAACTTGTCATATCTTCACTGTTCATGCAACTTTTTGCATAAAACCTTAACCTTCTTTTAACCTGGATAGTAGTGTCGTATATTTCCATTAATTCTTATTTGATCTATGCTCATGGCTGCAACTTATTTAGTGTGTGCTCCTGGGAATGAGCAACTAATAATATCTGGCTTCCCCTTGGAGTTAGTATTTCATAACATCAAAACTACAATACTTTTACTCCCCTGGGATCATGGTCTAGGCTAAGAATGTTTTCACCAGTAGAAAGCATATGAATCAGAAAAGCAGGCCAGTTTCTTTTCCTCCACTCGTGCCCCTTAAGGATTGAGAATATGCTTTCACAGAAGCATCTTCTCACACTGTCCACATGGGGGTTGGTGAGGTGGTGTTGCAGAGGCACATGGAAACAGGGAAAGACCACTATGGAAAAGTCTCAGGTCCCTCGATGGGGCATGTAGGTCTTTCCAGGGAGAGAAAAAGAACAATTGTTTACCTGTCTGAAAAGTAGTAGCCAAGCCAGGAAGGTCAGGGAAGTGCCTCATGGATTTCCAAACTCAGGGCAGAGGCACTTGGATCAGTGAACCAGACAGCTAGATCCATAGCAGTAGGAGTGGGTGGAACACACTCTCTTCCTGATACACATGTAGTCACACACACAGACACACACAGACACACACACACAAACACATACACACATTGTGCTCTCAGGAAAGCCACCCAGGTGCTGCTACTCGAGAATCCAGCCCAGCATCCACCCCTCATAAGTGCCCCATCGGCTCCACAACAGACAGAAGGGGGACAACAAACAACCAGGGAGCTAGGTGACACAGGCACAGAGATGCTTGGGAAATCCAGTGTCTGGCAGACACAGAAATTGAGCCCAGTGAGCAGAGCAGACAGGGGGTTAGACACAGGAACAAAGCACACACAAGAACAAAAGTGGAGGAACAGTGTGTGTGTGCTTGTAGATACAGCCATCCCAGGCTATGTGTGTGGAAATCATAATTAATCACAAAATTGCATGCATGTTTGAGTGAACATATGCATGCACTGATATGGGGTCAGAATGCCCTAGAGAAAAGAGAGAAGGGTGCATGCCTGACAGCCGGCATGGGCCCCAGGGTGGCAGAAGATAGAGGACAGAGAAGTTGTGCTCATACACAGGTACACAAGCACACCCTCTCACACAGTGCACACACAAATGCATGCGCACACATGAGCATCTATGCCCACGTGTGCATGAACCTAGCTATGAATAAGGCAAACTGGTGGAATGAATTATAGATGTGCATGTGGCTGCACAAAGCAGAGGATGAAGAAATGTTCATTACAACACTTCATGGTGGTGATTTGGGGGCCTGGAATAGCAGCTAATTTCATTTCCTATACATTTCCAGGACTGCTTGAATATTTAATACCACACAAATGATATAGGAATAACACACATTTGCGTAAGTAGGGAAAGCAAGCAATTCCATTGTGAAAAAGCCTTCCCCCTGAATGCCACGGTTTCTAGGCACCAGGGAAGTAACTGTCTCATGTCACACACAGCCGGGTTGTTACATTCACCGGCTCTCCAGGAGTCATTTCTGGCCACCTCCTTCCCCCAGAGAACTCTTCGATTTTATCACCATTAAAGTTTGTCTAGAATCCTGAACTGCTCTTGCTCTGAAGCAAAAGTGTATACCAGAGCAAATGTAAACTGCATATGGTAATGTTTCTCACTGATCAAAATAAGCAGAATCACTTCAAAACATGCTTTTCCAGCCCTTCCACACCCCGTTCCCTAGTGTACCTGCTTTTTTAATGTTAATGTGTTGGCAGTGTCAACCCTGTGAGGACCAAGAGAAAAACCTTCAATCCCAGAATCTCTTTCCAAGGCAGTCTTTACCCTGGTATCTCTGGCTTTTCAAGCCCTTCTTGGCACCCTCAAACTTTGTTAGTGATCTGTGTCTATGGTCCCTGGGGAGTATTAGGGTCTGAACTGTGCCCCTTCAAGTCCTTTGGCCAAAGCCCTGACTCCCAGGACCTCTATTAGCCTGCACTGGAGACAAGGCCTTTAAAGAGGTGACCAAGTTAACATGAGGTCCTCAGAGCGGGTCCTTTCCCAGTCTGACCAGGTCCACATGAGAAGAGGGATGTGGACGCCCAGAGGGATGCAGAGAGGGGTACACATGAAGGAAAGACAGTGTGAAGACACAGAAGCCTCCGGAGAAGCCAACCCTGAGCACAGCCTGAAGAGCTGTGGGACCCCCATCTGCCCAGGGCAATGTTTGTTAGGTAGCCCAAGCCCCCTAGAGACTCAGTGGGTGCCAACTGGGCCCCATCCTCTCCCTGTTCCACCCAGGGCAGTTCCCTGTAGTTCCTATTCACCAGCCTCCCAGCTAGATCACGAGCCACAACTTCCGCCCCCACTCCAGGACTGTGATGTTAGCCTAGCCCCTCACCTGGACTCTACCTGCTCACCCACCCCTGATGCCTGCAGGTCCCCATCAAAGAGAGATTCGCACCATAACCCAGACATGACACACCAGTGCCTTCTGATATCACCTAGGACAGAGCCTGAACTCCATCAGTGTTCTGAGCACCTGTGTGACTTTCTCCTCTGTATCTTGGGCCACTGTCTTCACCCCTGTGCTCTGCCAGCTGGCTGCTTCCCTGGGCCACACAGAGATCCTCTGTCCCTCTGCTGGAGCCCTGCTCCCTCCTGGCCCATGGGCAGCTCCTCCCCTGTACTGGTTCACAGGGATTCCTTCAGCCTAAGTGGATGCTACCAGCACTCTACTCCTTTGCCTTGTTGTATTTTCTTCAAGCACTAACTTCTGTCTGAAGGGTGTTGGAGTCTGGTCTGCACACTTGCTTATTTTTGCCTCTTGCTGCTCCAGGACCTGGTCTGTGGGGTTGCACCAGAGGTGGGTGCCAGCAGGTGGTGCCACGTGGTCAGTATTGTTCCAGGGGCAAAGCACTGGACCCCAGGGGGGCTAGCAGCAAAAGCAGAGGACAGGTCCCATGAGCCTGTGTGAGCAGGACATCTACTGGAGATGAACAGCAGTGTCCTGGCTGAATGCGCTCCTAAGGAGGTCATTTGTCTTTAAACTCCATTCTTGCGTCATCTAAATCTAAATACTGGCCAGATGCAATCGGTTTAGATTATGCTTATGAGCACCACTGCAATAAAAGTTTTCTTTTTAGAAAGCATTGTGAAATAAATGAGACACACAGCTAAAATTTCATGTAATTTCTCTTATATGAGAAGCTATTGTTCCAGGGGCAAAGCACTGGACCCCAGGGGGGCTAGCAGCAAAAGCAGAGGACAGGTCCCATGAGCCTGTGTGAGCAGGACATCTACTGGAGATGAACAGCAGTGTCCTGGCTGAATGGGCTCCTAAGGAGATCATTTGTCTTTAAACTCCATTCTTGCGTCATCTAAATCTAAATACTGGCCAGATGCAATCGGTTTAGATTATGCTTATGAGCACCACTGCAATAAAAGTTTTCTTTTTAGAAAGCATTGTGAAATAAATGAGACACACAGCTAAAATTTCATGTAATTTCTCTTATATGAGAAGCCCAAAGTATAAATAATTTTACAAAATAAAATAAAGATAGGCAACAGGAAACAAGGAGAGAAATCCTTTGCAAATGGGGAGGGGGATCCAGAGATGGAGGGAGGGGAAGAATAAAAAGACTGAAGATGCACTGTGTACATGGACCTAGCCTCCAAGATGAATGTAGTCACTACATACTGCAAACATGGGGGTCAATAACAAAGTATTAAAAGAAGCATTGTCAGAAATAGTTCTAGGCTTCTAGGAATTGTGTTTTAAAATTTTTACACTTAGTAAACAACATAGATTATGTTTATATTAAATGAAAAGTAGAGTATAAATATAAACACATGATGGCTACCAAGAAGCCCCCCCACTGCAGCCAAGCTTAGAGCAGGAAATGCCCGATGCCCTGCTCGGCTTCTTGGGTGCAAAGGATGGCACAGCTTGTCTGAGACATCAGGAGGCTTCTTAGAAAGCTGCAATCTCCCCAGTAAAGAGATACAACTTCAGCTGGCTCCCCATAAAGATTCACTGTGGGCTTGGAGGAAACACAACCACTGAGTAACTGTGAGTTAAAAAGCCGCAAGCAGCAGGTCAGGGTAAAGCCGGGTTGTTTCTCCCTGGCCATTGAGGCTGGCAACTCAGCCCTCTGCCTCCAACCCAGTCATGCATGAAGCAACTGCTCCTTGGGTGAGCACAAGCAGTGAGGATTCTGCTTCTTGCTCTGAAGCAACCCTCACTGACATAAAACACCAGCCACCAAATTGGAAAGGTCACTTGGTCACTTGCCCACTAGTATTTGCTCTGTGCCTACTTCGAGTTGGAAACTGTGCCAGTAAATAGCTAATCACAGAGGCGAGGACTCTCAGCTCCAGTCTTCTGAGTCACACCACAAGAGGAGAACAAGCAGCTCACCAACAAAGCCCCGGCAGTGGAATCTTGTGTGCGTGTAGTGCTGTTCCTCGCTTTCCCTTAGTGCCTGACTATGGGCTGTCTCCAACAAAGGTATCACGTTGCAGAAGCAATGCAAGCAACGAGAAACTGGCAACGCTTTAGGTCTGAGCTTCCAGCATGGACTTTCATCCCAGGGAAGAAGGCATAGAAGTGAGCTTGCATGGCCAGGATCTGCCCCACACCCTGTGTTTCCCATCACTGAAGTTTCCTGTGAGTCCCCATCTCCGCCTGCACTCGTGATATCAAGCCATGGACTACCGGAAGAAATATTTACTACGGTTCAGTTTCAGAGGTTGATTCCATGGTTTGCTGCTGCATTAGTTTGGGGCCTGGGGCTACATAATATGTCAGGGTGGGCAAAGTGTAGAAACAAAGCTGCTCATGGCAGCCAGGAACCAAGGAGAAGAAGGGGAAGCAGTTCCCATAGGCCACATCCGCAATGACCTCACTTCCTCCCACCTGGACCCACCTCTTAAAGATCCCACCACCTCCCAGTAGCACCACAGGCTGGGACCACACCTCCAACACATGTCCTCTAGGAATATCCTGAATGTTTCACACAGTTGACTGAATCCTAGACTGAGAATGAAAATAGTTTAGCCCAATGGGTACACTGTCTCTGTCAGAGGATCAAAAAGAGAGGAAGTCCTCTGAGAAGCCGCCACAAGCCAAGAACCATCTGTACACTTGCAGTGGGGCACCACTCCTTAAAGCGCTTCCAGCTTGTTTCCTATGCCAGTGAAATGGATGTGTCTACCAGGCTCATTAAAAAAGACAGCTGGCATGAGATCCAAGTAACCCTAAAACATTAGCAGTACACAATGCTTAGTCTGTATAACTTTCTTTAAAAGGTAACAGAAGTCTTTTGAAATAGCCCTTGCACAGCTTTCAACTGTGGACACAGTGATGAAAATGGCAAAAAGGAAGGACTGCACATTCCCAATGCAGGGCACTTTAGGTGTTGCTCTGGGACCTGGAGACAGAGATGCCACAACCACCTGCCTCTCCTCACTGTCTGGCAGGGTGCCAAGCCCAAACAGGAAGCTCCTCTGATCCAGGCCTACTGACAGAGGGGACTGAATGGCTCTTTTGTGAGGGGCTGTGCTGTTTGTGGCAGCATGACTCTTACAGAAGGCCTCTTCTAAGCCCAAGGCTTCATTATTTAAAATTGTGTGCATTTGGAGGACGACACTCACCTGTCTGAAGGAGGAAACCCAGGCATAGCTTTGTGGGGTGAAAGAGGGGGCTTTGAGGACAGAAATGAGTGCATTGGGCATGGAGGGTATAGGGTCCTCCTGGTGACAGTGAGGGACACAGACACCTCTGCCATGGACACAGTCCCAAGAACTCTGTCCTAGAAGACAACACCTGATAGAAATAGCAACACAGTTTTGTTGGTTTAAAAAATTTGGAGAATACTGTTTAACACACAGTTCCTGGCCTCACTTCAATCTATACCTTCTCAGTTAGATAAAATTATTTAAAATAAACATTTAAATATCTAAAAATTCAATAATTCTGGAACATCAAATCCATGTCAGATTTTCATGTTCTTTTGTCTTAAGAATCCCTAAACCTCAGAATGAGGACATTTTTGCAGAGCTGACTTGGGATTAAGTCACTCTGAAGGCTCTGTTCATTCACATGGGTTTTTGTTTATCTTTGTTTATAAGGAAGAGGTATGTATAGTTTTAGATATGGAACAGCTGATGAATTTGATATGGAAAAAACCAATAAGATAAGACATTTATATCCATTACATTAAAATATAAATATAGCTATGTTAAAGGCCTGGCTTAGTTTGGCCAATAACTGGCTGCGGGGGTTAGGGCTACTTTAGTAATCTTTACAACAAAAGGGATAACAAAGTTTTGTCTACTGTGTGTAAAGTGACAAATCCAATATTTTTAGAGCCTTCACTCACCGAGCCCTCATAAGGATGCTAAGAGTCAGAGGTGCAGTTTTAAAATGACCCTATGTTACGGATGAGAAAGTCGAGGCCCTAAAAGATAGGATCCCTACCTTTGGAGCAATTGGAAGCTGGGCCATCAAGTTCCAGGGCTGCTGACCCAACCATGGGGTTAAACTGCCAAGGCCGGGTGTGCATCCATCCATAAGTGAGCAGGGTAACATCTGTGACATACAAAGCTAGCAGGACAAGTACCATATTATCATAGAGCTTTGCCACTGCCCCACTTGCCCATTGTTGCCAGAACACATTTGGAGGAAGGCAGGCCTGGATCCCCCAGACCCATGTCTCTGGAGAACACAAGTCCCTCCTCTGCACAGTCAGACAGGGGAAAATCCAGGTCCTGTCACTCCCATCTCCCAGTGATGCCCTGGTGCTGGAGTTAGCACCATCTCTTCCCCCAAAGTATATATGACAACACCCCAGTGGACTTTGGCTTTTTAGAAAGTCTGTTCCCCTAAAAGCAATCATCCCTTGGTGTCAGTTTGGAGCCAGATTTCTCCCCACAGCCCACTGTGAAAAGCTACAAGGCTCTTATATAAAATATCATAGTATGTGCAAGTAAACATGCATACGCTCCTGTGTACTCCAAATCATCTCTAGATGACTATAATACTTATTATAATACAAATGCTATGTGAATATTAAGTATATACTGTTTAAGGAACAAGGACAAAAAAGTATTCAGTACAGAGGCAGTTTTTCCCCTGAAATATTACTCCCCAAAACTGATTAGTTAGCTGTTAGGTTCTGCACTCTCATCCAAAGAGCATTAAAGAAATATTTCTAGCAGTTACCTAAATATTTTCAGAGTAAGTTCTAAATTCCCTTTACAGGAGAATTTCAAATTGCTTTTATGCCATAGAACATATTTTCTTTTCTTTTATTTATTTTACGAAAATAATCACAAAATCTAATTCCTCTGAACTTAAGAATAAGGTTTCTTGTTACATATTAAACATTGAGAAAATTCTAGAAGTATGATTCCAAAATGAGCAAAAATTGAAAGAGTAATTTTTACTTTTAAGTAGATATAGCCCATCATTTAGAGCACTAAACAAGTAAATTTTTTTTTACAACACAACATCGCCACCTAGTGCCCTATATAGGAACCATGGATCCATTGTCAGGAAGATGGAGAGCAGAAGAAACTCCTACCTTGGCAGGACAGAGTATATGTAGTAAATACATATGTGCATAAATAAATAGGAGGAAGTTCACCATACACCAACTTCCCCATGTAGGATGGACTTAATACACCAGCAAGCCTGAGTCATTTCCTAAGTACCACAGACTGTTTGCATAAGCTTGCAAATCTTCAAACGCACCGAATGTGTCCCAGTTGGAAATCCTGCTCACATTCCCTCCATGTCTGCCCACAGAGCAGTATACATAAACTGGAACCCATGGGAGTGACCGTAGTCTTTACAGAGCATCCCATCCTACAGGTGAGGCCTACACTTCCTACAGGTGAGGCCACTTCGTCCCAGCGAGGTGAAGCCGCAGCCAGACCATCCACCATGGCAGGAACCTGACCCCATCTCAGTAGCCTCCACCATCAGCACAGTTCACCAAGATCTGGTATTAAGTCTGAATCCTCCCTGGCTCTGACACCTGCATCCTCATTCTTCACACCAGCACCTACAGACTCTAAGGACCACAGGATCCAGACAGGGGCATCCATGGCAGAAGACACAGAACAGAAGACAAGAAGGGACTGTGTGTAGCTGACAAGACCTGCCTAAAGCCTTTGTCACGGTGTTTGTCATTTACTTTTAAACTTTCCCAAATAGATTGTGTGATGCTCTCTGTGTCCAAGATAACAAGTTGCTGAAATTTAAAAAGTGCAGATCTGGGGTGACCTGCTTACTGCCTGGCCCTGTTACTCACTTCCCCACCCACACTTGAATCCTGTAATGACTGTACCTTGTGACAGTAAGAGGTTTCATTGAGAAAAATATTGTGGTCTTTTGTGACAACATTGAAGTTAGAAATAGGCTGTCTTTAGTAAAGATAACTGTATCCAATGTTTATAGATTGGTTCTATGTTGTAGACACTGCCTGTCTTTACTGAGATGGGGTAGAAAATCCAGAGTCCTAGATCTTTACCTTTAGGACAAATACTCTGCCCCAAAGGGGACTTTGTCTGGCCACCACTTGCTCAGTCCCAATGAGAAAGCTAGAGAATCGTGCTTTATCTTGCTCTCATGGTGACTTGAATGAACCCTTCAGGGCTGGCAGTGGCCTAAAACCCAAAAGGATGGAGCCCATGGTCTTCACTGAGCTCACTGGACAGCATATGGCATAGCATTGCAACCATTGGTTGAACGGTTGTTCAGCCAATGAGAATTTGTGTGGCTGAATTTTCTCTGGTGCTTCCCTTCTCACCTACCCCAGACTACTTCAGTCTGCCATGAAGGCTACAAGAGTTGTCAATGACCAGTTTGGCATAGGCTCTTTTCCAGAAAAACTCAAAATTCAAAAGCATGGAGCCCGGCAGCCAATCATATCCCTGAGGCAACTGGCCAGGCTTCCCTCTCTCTACCCACCTTCCTCCCTCAGACTTCGACAGAGACTCTTCCTCACATGGTCACACACCCTTAGTGGCAAATGCAGAACCTGACATACGATGAGAAGAGCCCAGCTCAAAGTGAAAATGCAGAGCCCTTTGCAAAAGTCATTAAGAATTTCAGCACACTTCAGCAGCACATGAGCCACAGTGAGGTCCTTTGAGCACTGGACCCTGAGCAACTGCACAGTCAGTTGTCCATGATGCCAGCCCTGGCCACCTGGAACGCTCCTCCAAGGCCACTCTCAACCTGCCAACTGCGGAAGCCAGAGCACATTGACTCCATTGTTTATTCGGCAAGCCCTTTGGAAGTCCAGCCCCTTGGCACCACAGGGATGCACAGCTGGAAAGACTCTGTCTAAGGGGCCTCCATTCTGCTTCCTCTGTGAATCCCATGGCCATATCCACTCCACCACCTCTGACCCCATGTGTGAGAATTTCCTTTTACTGTTGCTGACCATCTCCACTTGAGTCTGATGTCTGCAATCAGGTCATTGGCCTCTTGAGGCTAGGGAGTATGGAAGTTATCTCTTTGTAGTCTCAGACATATCCTGATGGCCCACTTCCAGACCCACCAAATCAGAGGCTCACATTTCTCTCACTGGAATGGTAGCATTTGCCTGCTATTTCATCACAAGATCAAGTTAATTTCCCTAGACAAAAAAAGTCAATCAACAATGAGGTATTGCACACCTATTCTGTGTGGGGAATTGGCCAATACATAGGAAATACAGTGATTTTAAAAAAGTAAACAGGGTCACTGCCCTTGTGGAGCTTCTGGTACACTTTTAAGTTGAAGTCAAAACCCTTAGCCAAGAGCAGGAGGTGCAGCATATGCTTAGCATATGTGAAGCTCTGGGTTCAAACCCCAGCACTGGACAAAAAGAATCAATGAAAGAAAGGAAGGGAAGATAAAAGCTCGACAAATAAGTTTTTGAAGATTTCTTTCATATGTTTAAATATCAACCGAGTTTTTCCTATTTCCAAGTTAATTTGATTTATGACAAGTGCTAAATGAAATGAATTCTTTTTCAGAAATTTTGCCTTTTCTGCATTCTATAACTCCAGTATTTTTCTTTTTAAGCTTTTAGTAGTTCTTTGGTACCAACATCTCAAGTCATTTCTAGAATAATAAAGGGAATTAAATGCATACATACATAAAGAACGCATAAAAATGGAGTGTATCTATTATCTGAGAATCCATAGCAAAGTACCACAAAGTGGGTGACTTAAACAACAAAGATTTATTGAATTAGTCCTGAAGGCTGGGAATCTTGGATCAAGGCACCTGCAGGGCTGGTCACCCTGCTGAAGTCTTGGTCCTCAAGGCAGAGGTTTAGAACTGGGGCCTGTGGGAGGTCAATCTGTGCATGGATTTGTACCTTCAAGGGCTATTGGAGGTGGCAGGGGATTCGGGAAGTTGGAGGAAATAGGTCATGGGGTCATGTCATGTCCTTGAAGGATATGTTGTCCCCGGCTCCTCTCTCTCTTCCCCCGCCCCCACTTTCTGGCTGCCATGAGGGAGCAACTGTGCTCTACCACACACTTCCTGCCATGATTCTGCCTTACCACTGGTCCAGAAACCATGGAGCCCAGTGACCACAGAATGAAACCTCTGGCACTGAGAACCAAAATAAACATTTTCTCCTATTACATTGCTCATCTGAAGGGCTTTGTCACAGCACTGGGAACACTTACTAACAAGACAGTTTTACCATGTGTTCTAAACTGTCCAGATCAAAATCCACTAAGAAACAGAACTCTTCTGTTAATCTAGTTAATGCCCAACTCATAATTTACCATTGGCGAATAGGAAGCGTTTGTTTTAAGTCAACCTGCATAGGAAGTCTCCTCACTGACAGGAGGAAGCTTCACACCCACTAGAGGTGGGTTCTAGTCTCACCCACCAAGATATGATATATCACACCACATGGCAGGGAGAAAACTCACAGAAGAGCTAAGTCCTCCAAAGCAGTAGGAGCAGGAGCCCAGGCCTTTTACCTGTCAGCTGGTGGGGAGCAGCCCCAGCATGAAGCTCCATCATGAAGACAGAAAGGCACTCAGAGACCCACAAATCTGGAGAAACTCACCCATAAAAGGCATCAGACTGCAGGTGGCTCTAAGGGGAAAAGAACATTCATCTTTTCTCCCTTTGAAGCATGGTTGGGAATGATCTGCCACGTGCACTGCTCTACCACAGCATTCGCCTCACTCTGAGCAGTTCCAGTGCCCCTTAGATCTGAGGCTATTATTTAGAAGCTTTTTACTATCATGGCACCGGCAGAAGCTGTGGTTTATAGATCTGCCCGAGGTGGGGTGGCCCCTGAGACTTTCCAAGCAAGTTTCAGAGTGGAAATGGAAAACTCCCACCCAGAAAAGACCCAACCTCCCTTCATGCCTGCCCCTGTGCCATGCTGTGCCCACCCCGGGGTGGGAGGCAAGACTTTCAGTGATGGGTGGGGTGGCAAGAAGGGCAGGGGTCTAAAGGGCAGCCAGTTCTAGTGCTGTCTGCCTTCCGTGCCCAGAGACTCCACACGCACACTTTCAACCATACCTGGGTCAAGATTATTATTTTCAAAAATTGCATCCATAGTGGGCATGCTCAGACTTCTTGTCATCATTCCTTGAACGGCGCAGTAACAATGACTTCTGGAGCATAAATACCATTCTAGGTATCGTCAGCCACCTGGGATAGAGAAGGTAGCAGGAGAGTGTGCAATGGCTCCATGCCAACATCATGCTGAGTCATACAAGGGACAAGGGCATCTCTGGAGCTCAGTACCCTAGGGGCCTTGGGATCAACCCCACAGGTACTGAGAGCTGAAAACACAGCCTTCATGGAGAGGAGGAGGAGCAGCTGCCACAGTTGCTTTCATTTGGGAGCCAGGTAGTCCATGCTTGCACGCTGCATGCCCAGGACCTTCTCCCGGAACTCTCCTCCCTGTCCAGAGCCCTCTGCTAAGTTCCTGGCCCCTGTCTCTTGCTCTCACTGAATCTGGACAGGGGCTGCGGCCTGGAATCAGCAGATCCGTGGCCCAGAGAGAGAACAGCAGTGGAGACACCCACCTCCCTCCTCCCTGACACCACAGAGCTTGGATATGGCTCTGTTTGCTCTTTCCTTTTCTTTCATTTTCTTTCCTCCTTCTCTTCCTAAAAGCACTCCTCTACATACCCCTTTAGCAAGCTGTAAGTTGCTCCCACCCCAGCTCCTCAAGCATTTAGAGGAGATCAGTTTCTCACTGTTAGAAAAAGATGTTACAGATAAAGGAAAGTAGGGAGCTAAGTGGAATCCATAGTGTTAGACTTGAATTTGAACTATGAGTATAAAGTAGTGGTTTTCATAGGTGGATGGATTGATGGGTGGAAGTATGGCTGGGTGCACACGTGTGTATCTTCGTGCACACGAGGGCTCAGCTTGGTTTGCACTGAGGACTGGAAGGATGATGCCCAGTAGTGGTGAACACCCTTGTGTTCAGATCCTGTTTCAGAGCACCCTTCACCAGTGACACGAGCTGGGCTCTGAGCAGTTCCAGGAAGAGCCGCCGGGAAACCCAAGTGGACATGGCTTACATGTCGGTGTCAGAGTGAGGATGAGCTCAGAAAGCTTGAACACAGGAGCCCACCTGAGTCCAGAGACCCGAGGCCAAAGCCCAGACCATCAGAGGAGCAGAATCGGAATAGGATTGGATCACAACACATGCTGGAAAATAGATATACACAAGCCCTTACTGACACAGATGCTTAAAACTGATCTACTAAGTTAATGAAAGGAGAGAAGGGAGAGCTCATCCTTACACAGGCACTCCTCATTGGATGACCTCCCTGTTTGACTGTTCTGACTTCTGACAAAGAGGTGCTGTTTTGGCTTACTATCTGCCTCTCAGACTTAGAACCCACAATCAGACTTATGACACCAGAATGTGAGTGTGTGTGGCTGTGCAGCCTTATGGTGGCTTCTTCTACAGTAAGTACTGTAAATTTGGCTGATTGTACTGCACAGCATACTACTGGGGTTTTATGTTTGGTTATACATTACAGCACTGTGTGTAAGAGTTAAGGAAATAAAAGCAAAGTCATCAAGTTGGAGTTTCCCTTGGCCATTTCTTTGTTCCAAATATTGTAATGTACACACTATATATAATTCCTCATTTGGTGACAGATTCAGTTAATGACCTAGTCACAGGAACAGGACTCAGTCATTAAACAAGGGGTGTCTGTAGTAAACATCCAGTTAATCAGTGTAGAAGGAAAGAAGCGTATAGAAAAATCACCAATAGGCAAATATAAAAGTAGTAATTTTTGCAGGAGGACCTTCTGATGTATGCTAAAATCATGGGCAAAAGTTTAGGAGAAATGGGATCTGGGTGGTCTTTTTTAATTTTCCTGATGATATCTGCTAACTTCTAAGGGAATAATAGCTATCTTACAAAGGAGGAAGCCCATCAGAAGTCACCTTCCCTGAGGGATCAAAGTCAACAGCTCGGCAGTGCAACGTGCTGAGATCAGAGCCATGTCGCAATACACTAGAACACCCCTTGATACACCTTGATACCCCTTGATACACCCCTAGATACACCAGCAGTATCCTCACTGAAGCTCAGAGCCTCAGGCCACGCGGAAGGAAACATCACATGGCCCAGATGTGTGACACTGAGTACAGTGACCGACAGGCTTTCTTTGACACTGTCCAGGCCATGAAAGACAAAGGACCTACTGAGAAATTACACATTGAAGGAGAGAAAAGATGTTGAATGCAATATGGGGTCCTGGGTAAGACGCTGAAATATTGGTGGAAATTTTAATGAAAATAGAAAAAGGTCATTACTTTGCTAATAAAATATTAACACTCAGTTCCTTGGTTCTAGGAATTGCACTGTCGTTATACAAGACCCTAACACAAGTGGCAATTGAATGTGGCATGTATGGAAACTGCGTTGTTTAGACTAAAATTAGTTCAAAATAAAAGGGATTTTAAAAAAGCAAGTCCAAGCACCTCAGAGTGGGTAGCAGAAATGAATTGCTCTGTGTTCACTGAAGGGTCGTACTGCCGCATTCATTTCAAAGTGTGGGTGGAAAACTTGCCTCTGAACTATGGAGTCTGAAAGAACAAGTTTCCCACAGGTAGTGAGGGAGCTGAGTTGAGAGAAGCCGAACAATCTGAGCTCTTGCCTTTCCTTTTCACAGCTACACTGTTGCCACCCACTATTTGCCCATATTCCACAGGCTCCATGAGCCCTGAATCCCGTGGAAAGAGTTCCAGGTGCTCTGTTTTATTAGTCTTCTCATTTTACAAGAGGTTGAAGGGCTAAATTCCACTTTATGGCTTGTCTCAAAGGGTAGTGACATTTTCTTCTCTGCTGCCGAATCCAAACAAAGAACCACACAGTGCAGTTTCCTTTTCTGTCAGTCCAGGCCGGAGTGGAGGTGATGCCTTGTTGGAGAGGACAGCAGCTATGAGTGGGAGTGGTCATAAGCAGACAACTGGGCTCCTGGACAGGGGCCGGTGATGCACACAGGGGTGGAAATCACCTTGGCATTTCTGACAGAGCTCATGACACACGGGAGGGCAGAGGGGAGCATGAAGAGTGCATTCTATGAAAATAGGTGTGACCGGCTTGTGCATCACTTTCATCTGACAAAGGACTTTTCCCTTTTCTGTCTCATCTGCTCTAAGGAGCCTTACCAATGGCAAAGTCCTTGAGCCTGTTGCACAAAGAAGAAAACTGATACCTTGGGGGACAGTGTGCCAAGGCCACCAAGGACAAGGGCCAGTGCACAGGGAGCCAGGACCATCAGCTGTTTTGAGGCACTCTTCAGTTTTTCTAACACAAGCTCTCATTTTCTTTCTCAAAGGAGACATCTAACCTGTGCTCTGAGATGAGGTGCCCAGGAGTCCGATTACTTGGCAGGGGATGATGTTGCCCACTGCCCCACCTGGCTTCCTGTTCAGAGGCTGTTCTGCTGGGGCCAAGGTGAGGGATTGGCCATGTGCTGGGGTGCTGGGCGCAGGGATGAGGATGCCAACCTGAGCTTTGGCCAAGGAGACACAGACAGGCTGCCCAGTCAGCATGGCGCTGTGCTGCCCTCAGGTGTAAAGATGAATTGAGTCACATTATTCCTGTCATTTGATGTATGTGTCCCCAAAATACGAAGCCTCAGACTCAGATCGGCCCTCAGTGCACTGGGACTTCTCCTTGGAGTGGGCAAAGAGGTTCTCCAGAAGGCGCCCTGAGATTGGGTGAGCCCCGAGGTACCTCAGAACATTCCAGCACCTGGGAGAGAGCAGGGGAGGAGGGTGTTGCCTCATCCTAATAAAGAGAGAGACAGAACTCTGGTCTGAGAAGAGTAAGTGCTCTAGGGTGAGAGAGCTCAGCATGCAGCCATGCACCAGGTCTGTCCTGGGCCCAGGCTGCTTCCTCCAGGGCCCTTCTGTGCCCCAGAGAACTGTGATGGTGCTAAAAGGGCACAGCTCACCAAAAACGCATCATCTGGGTGTGTTAGCCTGTGCTAATTCTGTTTCCCAAAACTTCGTAGACCTCTCAGCTGGTGATGACTCAACTTTTAATGACTGCAATGGCACCACAGTGACAGAAACTCAGTGGAAACCACACTTAGGATTTTCAATTCCGCTTTTCCCCAGCCTAGTGAGATGTGGACAGATGTTCGCCTGGACTGCTGGGTACCAGCAGGGACCATGGGGAGAAACGATCCACACCCCTTCCTGCACTGTGCTCCTAGTAGCAAGGGGGAGAGGAAGAGTAGGAGGATTAAACACATTTTAGCTCATGCTTTCAATTTAGGATGGTAGATCATGATAAGTCAAGGAGCTTGTTTGTGCTGATGACAATGACATTTGCAGGTGCTGTGTGGGGCTCCATGATAACACACACACAGGGTCTTTATTCCTTCCAACTACTAGATTTTAAAATTGCAACCATAGCACTCACAGAGCAGCTGGAGGCTAAGGCTCGAGAGTTTCTGTTACGGTTTCCAATCTAGAACATTCTGGAAAAGGCAAGACTATAAAAATGACAATAAGACCAGTCTCCCAGGAGTTGAGAACCTGGGGAGAGGAAAGAAAAGGAACAATGTAGCACAGGGGATTTTGAGGGCAAATAAGTTATTTTGTGTTACACTGCAGCGATGGACACCTGACATGACTGCCACAAAGCATCTGCCAGGACACAGCATGAATGCTAACCTAAATGTGGACTTTGATTAATGATAATACAGTAATGCTGCTTCCCCAGCTGTCACAAATGCACCACCCAAATGACAAATGTTAGTTATAGGAGAAAGGGATGTTGGGGAGGGAGGATATGAGGAATATTTGTGCTTTGTGCTCAATTTTTCTATAAACTTGAAGCTGTTCTTAAAGACTACTAATATTGAAAAGCAAACATGATAGAGTCATGCTTGAAGAGGGACCACACAACCAGGCAGAAACAGTTGTTCAGGTGGTACCTTGGCTCTGTCTTCCTGACCCACAGGCAGTAGGGTCCGCAGCCCACAGGGCCTATTACCATGAACCCAAGTGAGTGGGGTGTGTTTGTCAAATTTCAGGTGCATAATGAACACCTGAGACAGCTGATGCAGCATGAAGAGGTGATGTAACCCCTAGTCCTGAAGGCTGAAAGCCTGGGCTCACAGCAGAACAGAGGTGCAGGAAGAAACATCACATCCCAGCCAGAGCAGGGCAGGAGGCGAGGCAGGCTTGCTCTTCCTACAGCAGCTGTCTCACAGAACCAGCAAGGCCCAGGGGCAGGTAAGCTCACCCCTCAAGTCCAGCACCCCAATAACCAAGAACTGAGTCTGTCGATGTCAAGTGTCAAGATAAGGACATGAAGGACACTGTTCACATGCTGTTGGCAGACTTCAGAGAGCCAGGTGTGACCCCGGTCCAGGGGGCGGGGGGCATGTGACCGTTCCCGGGGGAGTCCACAGCAAGCACAGCACCGTCAAGCGTTACTCGTTTGTGAGATAAAATCTCAGATATAGTTGAGACACCCATCAGTGGGGGTTGCTAAATTAAGGAATATTTATGAAATAACTGAATTTGAACTCTATCATCAGTGGATAAATGGATAGATTTCTATATCATAACACCAAGTTTTATAAAGCAACTTGCTGAAAGAAATGTATGTATAATACCATTTATATTCAGATCACAGATTCATCAAATATTGTGTAATATTTATGTATACACAAAATAAATGCAATAGCAAAGTTAAATATGCACGGAAATAAAAGACACCAAATTAATGACAATGGAAGCTGGATTGAGAGATTGGGAAGGAATGTGCGGGTGGATTCCACTATCTCCTTGGTTTTTAAAAATGAAAATATGGCAAAATATGAAGCTGTGATAAAGCTGGGTGGTAGGTAAACATGTGCACATTGTATATTATTTTATAAACTCTCCCTTTACAAATTCTCCATTAAAACTGTGCCCCTATCTGTCTATATTTTGTTTATTCACTTGCATGCCTGGCTCCCTTCATTACCACGACCCCAGTGGGTCTCCAGCACCAGGGATCCACCAGCCAGCACCAACTGTGACCTGCTGCCAACACTCCCACGCCACTCTCAGGCCCCAGCCTACTGCACATGGTCTCTGGACATGGGCGACACACCTTCCCATTGTCCCCGTGTCTCTGGGCATTCCTTCTTTGCCTTCTCTTCTCTTGTTTTGCGTCAAAAGTTTATTTAAAAGCACATACATAGTTACATAATCTGGACAGTGACACTTTATTCTACCTTTAGTGTCTCTCTGCAAAGTGTAATGATACCGTGTGTAGCATGGCTTTGTGTCCCTCACACATACTGTGAACAGATGTTTAAGGGATGGGGTGCAGGACTCCCAAGAGGAGAGAGTAAGCAAGGGCCATGTTTAGCACAGAACTCTTTCCTGGTAGGCAACAGGGCACATGAAATGCCAACCAGGAAATGGTTGCTAACTGCTGCATGTCTACAAATAATCTGATTTTTAGTTCTTACACTGTCCCACGTGTGTCCCCATTACTAGGGAAAAAAGCACATAGCAATATCCCTCATGACACAGGCACAAAAACACTGAACAAAATGGTAGCGAGTCAAATCTAGCATTAGACAAGCTGGTGGGTTTCACCTGTGGATGACAAGCTTTTTTTAAAACCCAAAATTCAATTCACCAGATTAATCAACCTTAAAAAGAAAAATTATATGTTAATCTCATAGATGCAGTAAAGTCATCTGACAAAGCTCAACACCTACTCACAATAAAAACTCTCAGAAAATTACAAAGAGAAAGGAATTGACTCAGTTGTTACAAGATAACTCCAAAACATCTACATCAATCTTAATTTTTAGTGAATTAGTGCTTTCCCGATAAGATTGAAAAAATCATACAAATATGTGTAAGTTCATCCTTTCACTAAACAAGGTATGAGAAATCCTAGTAGGTATGAGGAGATAGGAGGAAGCAAGGAAGAAGCAAGAGAGGGGAAGAGAGAGAGGGGCAAGAAAGGAAGAGGAGAGGGAAGAGGGGAGGGAGGAAAGAAAGGGGCACGTAAACAAGAAAGGAAACAGTAAGACTATCTCTGTTTGAAGACGGCATGATTGTTTATGTAGAGCATCCCAACAAAGGTACAAAAAAGCTGCCAAATCTAATAAGTAAGTTTCATAAGATCATAGGTATAAGACCAGTATATAAAAACCAATTATATTTTATGTACTAGTAATAAACAGTTAGAAACAGAAAATTTGAGAGACAATGAAATATGCAACAGCATAAAATATGAATTATGTAGAAATAAATTTAACAAAATACTAGTACGACAGCTACACTAAAAAAGAGAAAACATTGTTGAAAGAATTAAAGACCTACATAAATGAGGAGAGGTAGCTGCCCAAGGATCCAGAAACTCAATGTTGATGTCAATTTTCTCCAAATTATCCTGGAGCTTTAACCCAACTCCACTTTACCCCAGTAAGCTATTATGTAGAAGTTGACAAAATGCTTATAAAATGTATGTGGAAATACAATTAAAATGATGTGGAAACAACATCAAAAGAAATCTTGACAGAGCAAAATTAGACACCTAAAGTTGAAAATTAAATTTTCCATATCCTGCTGAACTAGAGCTTCAATGGGGCCCACTAATAGATGTATAGTGTACATGCATAGTGCACACGTGTGTACAGACATGCAAGACATACACATGCATGCATAATACACCACATACATGGATGCAGCGTGTGCACCCGCCTACATTACATACATACTCTCATGTTTACATTAGATGCACACTACATGCATGCATACATATATTGTATGCACACTTCCATATTTGCACACGTGTGCACATAACATCAATATATTCACATGTAAATACACACATGTGCACGCATTCAGCAGCCTGCCCTTTGTTCTATTTCCCAAGTGGCACCCTTTCTCCATTTACCAAGTGTTCCCTTAGAGGCAGGGGCTCAAGAGTTACTGAATTATATTCTCCAAGGTATTCCCGTGTAACTTAAAGGTCAAAAGGTAAAATAAGAAACCAAAATAATAAGTATGCAAAGGTAAATGACAAGTAAAAGGTCTTATTTTACATAGAGCTTGGTATCCTCCTTTTCTTACCTGTAATTTAAATCAAATCTCCTCCTAAGCATGGCCAAATTGCAAAGCAAGGCAAAAAATGGAACATTAGAATCCAAAACATTTGCAGCAATTACAATGGCCCAACTGTCAGCTTATTAACTTAGCTCTCATTTTATTGCCTGAAGTTTACTTTACCAGACCTAAAAATTTTTAATTATGAAAATGAAAAGATTTTACAGGCATCTTTCACTTTACATAATGTCCTTGTCCATAATGTGGCTAATAGATGCCTTTGAAGAGAAAATTAGATTTTAAAATAGCAGCATGTAACCCTTCTCTTTCTTTATCTCAAGGCAAATTTAGCTATAACAAACCAGCAAAGGGGTCAAGGACTTGAGGGATGTCCTTCTCCAAAGTGCTCATTCTTCCATGGAGGTGGTAATAATTCCACATCATAGCAAAGGAAGGGGCTGATGCACAGAAAAACATGGACAAAGTGTGCTGATGGGAGTTCCTACATGCACTCTTTACCATCTGGAGCACTGTTCTTTTAGGGCTCTAGTTTATGACCAAACTTTGTATCTGTCATTGTATAAGATTCATCCTTAGCCAGGAGTGGTGGCACATGTCTGTACCCCTACACTTGGGAGGCTCTCTCAAGAGGATTGAGAGTTACATAGCATGTATTAGACAGCTTTTCCATTGTCAGTCACAATACTTGTGATGGCTGATTGATTGTGTCAACTTGAGAAGTTTAGTTAAGAGAAGCTTCACACCAGAGAAATTATTTGGTATTTACACGTATGACTTATTTATTTCCCTTAGGAGTATATCCTCAATATGTATCCATTTTCCTATGAATGAATCTAATTTCTCATTCTTTATGGCTAAGTAGTATTCCATTTTATAGAAAAAAACACATCTTTTTTTTTTTCTCTCTGAGTTTATTGGTACATTTTAGGTATACAGTACAGTTACATTCATCATTGGGATCTTGTACCTTTACATGAAAGGTCATGTAAAACCACATCTTCTTTATCCAGGCTCCAACTGATGGGCAAATGGGCTGTTTCCAAGTTGCAGCTATTACAAACTGTGCCGCTATAAACATAGGTGTGCATATATCACTGTGATATGATTCTTTTAATGCTTTTGGAAAGATACCCAGCAGAGGGATGGCTGGGTCAAATGGAACCTCTAATTCCAGCTCTTTGAGGTATCTCCATATTGATTTCCATAGTGGTTGCACCAGTCTGCACTCCCACCAACAATGGATAAGGGTTCCTTTCTCCCCAACACCCTGCCAACATTTGTTATTGGTTGATTTCTTGATAGCAGCCATTCTTTGTGGGATGAGGTAGAATCTCAGTGTTGTTTTCATCTGCATCTCTTGAATGACCAGTGATGTGGAACATTTTTTCATATATTTACTTGCTGCTTTTACTTCTTTGTCTGAGAAATGTCTGTTCATTTCAGACGCCCATTTTGAATTGGGTCTTTATATTTGGGGATGCTGATTTTTTTTTTTAGTTCTTTACATATTCTAGATAATAGTCCTTTGTCTGAGGAGCAGCTGGTAATCTTTTCCCACATTGTAAGTTGTCTTTTAGTTCTATGCCTGGTGTGAAAAACTATAATGGTACATAAGATCCTAATGGTATAATTGACGATGTGAAATAGGAAGAAAAGGGCTAAAGGTGTAGGGAAATTGGAAAGGGTGGGGGAAAGGAAATAAGGGAAAAGAAAAAATGAGAAAATGAAAAAATGGAAATAAAGTGTTTGTAAATAGGGAAGGATGGAGGGGGTGGAAGGAGGGCAGGGATAAGGGGGAAAAATGAGAACCAAGACCTGTCATGTAAAGGTGCAAGATCCCAATGATGAAAGTAACTGTACTGTATACCCAAAATGTACCAATAAACTCAATGAGAAAAAAGAGAGAGAAAAGCTTCACTAAATAAATTCAGCAGTTCCACACCCTAGGGTGTGGGAGATCTGTCCCAGGACAGCTCATCGCCTGGATGTTATGAAGGGCAGATCTGCTTCTGTTCCTTCTGTGGAGCTCCAGTCTCTGCCTGGGATGTCATCTCCCGGCTTCCAGTGCAGACTGTTTGGCTTCTGGCACACATCCTTCAACCTTGCAGCATAGACTTTTCAGCCTTGCATCACAGACCCTTCAGCCTCCTGATACGGACTCTCTCAGGACACTGCAGTGAGCTCCAGGCCTTCAACTAAATCCTTAGGTCTTCAGTGTGCAGACAGACGCTCTGGACTCCCTCATCCAACTCTGTGGGTGGTTATCTTGTGGTAAGCCAATCTTGTAAATTCTTATATATTTGTATATCTTGTGCTATATCTCTTTCTCCAGTAAATACTGATTTATACAATACTTGATACCCACAATTTAAAAGAGGAGAGATTTAATTTGGCTCACAATTTCAAAGGATTCAGTCTGTGGTTGGCAGGCTGTAAGGCAGAAACATCATGGCAGAAAGGCCTGGTAGAGTAAAAGTGCTCAGTTTGTGGTGGCTGGGACACAAAGCAGGAAAATAGTGGCAGAAAGCAAGGGGCCAGAGTCCACACATAGTCCCCAAGGTCATGCCTCCATGACCTTCCCAGACCCCAGAGGTGTACTTGGCCAAGAGCCTGAGTTTTCCTAAGCCAATCAAGCTGACAAGCTTAACTGTCACATATTGACAGCTTATCTTAAATCTTTAAAAGTTTTTTTTTTTAAAAAAAACAATTCATCCTTATTCAAGCTTTTAACAAAACATCCTTATCCAAGCTTTTGACCTTAACAAAAGCAACCATCAAGACTGCATTATTATACTGGAATGATGTTTTGCTCAGGACTACAGCCATGCTGCTCTTTTAATAGCTAGGAGATACTTCTCACCAGCAACTAAGAAAAACCTTGCTCCTGTGCAAAAATAGCACTGAGGGTATTGCAGGAGATGGGCTGTTCAAAGTCGCTTCTGCCCTCAAGGGCTCCCTAGTGCAGGCCCTGGCCACAAGTGAGTAGGCAGTAATGACTATGCAGGGTGCGCACTGCAGAAGTCACTAGGATGTGCACAGGCGCTGTTTTGCTCCTCGTAGGACTTCTGTCCTCAACTCACTCCACACTTTGCTCCTTAGAATCAGAGCACATCACGCTGCATTAAAAATCACACCTGGGAACACCACATGCGTGGCTGTCTGGTGCCCACACAGAAAAAGCAGGACTTGCTCTTTCAGCTTGTGACTTTTCCAGAATTGTCTCATGACTGCTAAGAACAGTACCAGATGTGAAAACTTGAAGTGGGTGAAAGGAAAGCTGTTGACAGAGTGGACTGAGCATCCCCAGCCCCAATCTAAAATGCTCCTAAATCTAAAAGTTTTTTGGCCAAGACTTCATGCTGCACAGGAAAAGTTCACATGTGAGCTCATGTGACAGATCAAGGTCAAAATGCAGTTGCAGTAAAAATAATGTACGACATTACCTGCCAGCAATTTCCATAAGGTGTATATAAAACATGAATGAATGTATAAATCTGGTGTGTATACTTGGATCTAAACAAATCAAAATACAAAACCCTGTATTCCCAAATGTTCTGGATAAAGGCCTGGCCTCTCCTCTCTCCCACAGATCTGAGGTTCCGTTTGGCTGGATTCATTTAGGTCATTCCCGCTATCAGAGCTTCTTGGCCACACCATGGAACCTGTGTCGTCTAGCTCACCAAGTCCAGAGAGGAAAAGTCAGACACCAGCCCCAGGATGCCAGGGTTGGGTGCGACCTTGGAGTTGGAGAGCGACAACCCTGCTTGCTTCCTTTTTATTCCTCATGCTTTCTGGGAATCTTCATCCATTCCAGACAGACTGAAATTGTGTAGCTGTGTTCATTTGCAGAATAAAATAGAACTCTGTGGATAACTTGGTTGCAGCACACGATATTTTCTCACCCTTCATTTCGTATGCTCTCAGACCCACCCACTCTCTCATATTCCTTTCAAACCCAGAAATATTTAAGCCTCAAAATGTGTGTGATCAGCCAGGCATGGTGGCGCATGCCTGTACTCACAGCATTCAGGAGGCTGAGGCAGGAGGCTCGCTGTGAGTTCGAGACCAGCCTGGGCTACATAGTGAGTTCCAGGTCAGTCTCAACTACATAGTGATAACCCTGTCTCAAAAAACCAACAAAAAAAATGTGTGTGATCAGCCAGGCATGGTGGCGCATGCCTGTACTCACAGCATTCAGGAGGCTGAGGCAGGAGGCTCGCTGTGAGTTCGAGACCAGCCTGGGCTACATAGTGAGTTCCAGGTCAGTCTCAACTACATAGTGATAACCCTGTCTCAAAAAACCAACAAAAAAAATGTGTGTGATCCTATGAATTCTTGTCACACAGTCCCACCTGAGTCTGTTTTTCAATTGCCTTGGAAACTCAGAGCACATTTCTCTGATTGTTTGCCTTCATCGGGGCTGGTGACGATCTCTAAACAGAATTTACAGCATGCTCAACTTGAGATTAACAACATCAATCTCATTTTTTGTCTCACAGCAGCTGCTGCCTTGAGAACTGATCCACTTTGCTCTATTTATTGTCTTGCTGTTCATAATATTTGCTATCCATCTAGAGCCAATTATACCAGTTTCTCACACATTGCCAGCATACAATGCTCTATTATTTGAGTTTCTCGGCTGGTAGAACCATTCATAAGAAACTAGAAAGCTCCCAACAACGTGTCTGAGTTGTGCTTGCCACCTCAATCTCATTGCCCAGTGACCCGAATGTTTGAGGAAGTCTTGGGTCTGGATGTGGAGTGGGATTTTTGTGTGAGTGATGACTGTCGATTTGGGGCCAAGATTTGATACTCATTTTCAAAGCCATTGTTACCTAACTGGTGAGACATGACAACAAAGACAGTGATCTCAGTGAGTGATATTCTGACATTTAGAATGTCATGAACTATTTAGAGAGTATCAGGTGTGCGTTAGGCACTTTGCAAGGTGCCAGGGAAACAGAGATGAAAAGCAGGTACAAAGGCTCATGGGAATAAAGTCAGTGAACTGGAGAAGTGCAGACCACTCCGCTCCACTGAGACATGAAGAGCAGGGTGGAGATGCACAGGAAGTGGGGCAGGGTGGGGAAATCACCTTGGGTGTCCCACAGGCCCTGCGAATGGGCTCTTGGCACTGAGTGCCCACGGAGGAGCACGAAGGTGACCAGCTTTCCTGTGAGAGGAGACTCTGGCCACAGTGCTGGGTGAAGCAGGAAGAAGAGCTCAGGGTAACAACTGCTGCCTTGTCCAGAGGAAAGAGGGAGAGGTCAGAGGACTGGGGATCCCTGGGAGGCCACCACACTCTGTGCCCACCTGAGATGCCCACAGCCAGTCAGGTACCAGGGTAAGAAGAGAGGCTCATCTCATCCAGGGTGGGACATAGAGTGGGAGTTGGCTTGGGTCTGGTCCTCATGGTGAGTGGCATAACTGCTCCAAATGTGACTCAGGCCCTCTCAGCACTGTCACACCAGGCCCTGAGTTCCCAACAATCCAGGGTGACCTTCAAGTGTCTGGTATGAACAAGGAGAGATGGCAAAGCCCTTCACGGAAAGGGGGGCTGGAGGAGAAGTGGCAGGGGCACCCCGTACTTTCCAGCCACAGCAGCCTGCAGGGGGCACGAACTTGGGAGCTGCATCTAGGTGGACATGAAGACCGGGTAGAGATGGGCATGTGGGCAGCATCTGTAGTCCTAAGTGTGCGTGAAACTGCCCAACTGTGTAGAAGGGCCAGTGGGCAGGGTTTCAGATGGTGTCCAGCTCTCACAGATGTTCACAGAGGAAGCAGGGCAAGGACTTCAGGAGAGGGGGGATGGCAGTGCAGACCTCGAAGGGAGTGTCACAGGCAGTCACGCTCAGTGCCTGGCTTCACGCATCGCCACAACAGGTCGACCTGATTTCTCTCCCGTCTCATCTGCCTTCTTCCTGGAGGCGGGTCAGACGTCACTGTGTGTCACCTCCAGCTGGGGGAGTTGGAGGGGGCAGGACGCCCAGGGCTCCTCTAAGTCATGACCTGCGGCTGCACACTGGGTTGGCCCCCGCCATGCCACTGCCTCCCTCCCTTTGCTCCCGTTCTCTCATGGAACTAAGGAGGCCCAGAAATAATTATTTTCATTGCTTTCTGTGATTATGATTATTGAAGTGCAAAGAGTTTATATGAATGTGCTGGCAGGGGCAGGGGGTGCACAGAGTCTTTGTCTTTTGGTCTGCAGAGTGCTCAAAACCTCACTGTGTTCTCTCAGACCAGCCTCTGCGTTTGCTCTTTTTCACTGACAAGCGGTAATAATTGTGTGTATTTATAGAGCGTAATGGGATGTGTTGATCAACATATGCATTGCAGAAAGATTCAGTCAAGCTGATTAACTTACTAATCACCTTTTTTACGGTAAGAACATTAAAGCTCCATCCTGTCAGTAATTTGAAAGGCACAACATGCCTGTGGTCTTCTGCTGCCACCAGACCTCTTTCCTTGCTGTCCTTGTTCCCACACCACCCTAAGTGATTTTGCTCTCCTTTCTCTTGAGTAAGATTCTCTTGTTCCCTCTTGGGAATGAGCTGAGTTGCTGGTTGCAGAGTCACCAGCAGCAGCTGGTGCAGCACCTCCCAGTGGACCGTGTCAGAGCCTCCTTAGCCAAACGTGGCAAAGCTTCCTCAGGTTCTGCTCAGCCTCCTGAACCTACAGCACTCCTGGAAGACCAAGTGCGGGGGACCCGGGATGCCAGAGGCCACCACCCTCCTCCTCCTCCTCCCCCTTTCTCCTCCTCCTCCACCTTCTTCTCCTCATCTGTACAGTGCCAAAGCCACCCCCAACTGTAGGTGCCCCAATCCCACAGCAGCATTGGGCACTATGGGGGCTCCTGACCACTGCTCTTTGTGCAGCTGTCTGGCTTTTGACTCTGCTGGTCCAGGCACTTTCTGGTTTTCACAGGCAGATTGAAGATATTTCAAAGCTTCCTGTCTAACCCACCATTCTCCCAGAACTCTCAGAAGAGACAGCAGGGTAGGAGACAGCAGTGTAAGAGGCAACAAGAACCAGTTAAGACAAGGGTGGTAAGCATGTCTCTCTCTGTAGCTCATACTGCTGTTAAATATCTTGCCTCACTGCCCCAGTCCCCCACCAGCCTACACCCTTTGATGGAAGCTATCATATTGTATTCATGTTGTCTTCCCAGGCCTGCATGGCACCCACAATGCAGGAAAGAAACCGTCAATCTGATTGCACTGAATTAAAGTAATATTTCTCGCTGGAAACTGAGTCTACCCACTCTTTTTTTCCTACTGGAGCTAGGAAATTGTTAGAAAATGAAAGATGTTTGCAGTTCAGACACATCAGTGGTTCCAAATGCACATTCCCTTTCTGAAGGTAAAAATGTTTATGTCATAGACCAAGGAAATTTGAGATAAAGTAATTCAAGAATTAAAATTTAAGAGTGTCTCACTGATAACACTTGTTGATGGTTGCTCTCTATGTCATAAATAAAATTGGTGTAAAAATTTCAAAAGTTGCATTGTTAAAACTCAGTGCAAAAATGCAAGCAGATGCTGTCACTCCTATGTTTAATTGCTACTTTACAGTCTGCAAACTTGCTCTGCACCAGTGATCTTAGTGGGGCTCACAGCATCTATAAGAAGGAAGTGAGCCCGTAACACAAGCCACACTGATGCCAGGAGTTACAAAGCTCCCTAGGAACCAGGTCTGGAATTCACCTAACACTTTGTCACTCAGCACCATCTTCTCTTGCTTCATCCAAGCCAGAAGTGCTTGGCAGCTTGAAGAGAGAGGACAGGTGAAAGCCCACTCCAGGTCATAGCAGGCCTGACACAGTTCTCATCCGGGAACAGGAGGGGAACCCTCAATTCCTGGTGCCAAGAGGAAGTGGCTCATTTTCCCTCTTCCAAGCTCTGCGTTATGTTTGTCCTCTCATTCTGCCTAACAAAGCTTTTGCTAGCCAAGGCGACTTCTCAGAAAATCTTTGCAATGAAAATAATATCTACTGTTTTCTTCTCAAAATGAGCAAGAGACTACCAGTCACAAAACTCTGCCAGTCACAAAACTGGAGATAGTAGCTGAAAAAAAGGCCAGGAACTGCTGATTGGCAGGCAAAGGAGAATCTTCACCATCCATCATTCACTCACCCTAGAAGAAGATTCTCAGACTTGAAAGAACCAAGGATCTTGTTAAAATGCGGATTCTGATTTAGGGACCTGGTGGGGCTACGAGGCCACCATTCTCCCCATGTACTTATGCAATTGTCCCATGGACCATGCTCAGAGCTGCAAGGCCATGCCAGCGGCTCTCACACTAAGCAGGGTCAGCACCTCTTTCTCTGGAGACCTTGGTAACACAGCATTCTGCTTTTCACAATTCCAGTTACCCACACTTATCTCTGGTCTAAAAATAGTAAGTGGAAAATTCCAGAAATAAACAATGCACGAGCTTTAAATTCCTCCCTTTCTGAGTAGTGTGAGGAACTGCCACTCCTGCCCGCTCCACCCTACCCAGGACGTGAACCGTCTCTTTGCCCAGCATTGGCAGGCCCTGTATGGCACCTGCCCATTTGTCACTTGGTGGTCATCTCGGTGCCCAGAGGACTAAGGGGCTTTCCCAGTCCTTGTGTTCAGAAGCCTTTATTTCACTTAATAATGATCTATGTTATCATTCTATTAAGAACTTTTCTGTTTTGTTGTGGTTGTTGTTGTTGTTGTTTGTTTGTTTTGGTACTGGGGATCGAACTTGGGTCCTTGAGCTTGCAAGGCAGGCCTCAGAACCACTGAGCTAAATCCCCAGCCCAACTTTTCTGTTTTATTATTAAATATTCCTGCTATTCTTGCACATGCCTGATTTATGGGTTAAATCCTATCCTCAGAAATGTGTGTACAGGATGAAGCATGAGCTACTTAGGATTCAGTACTACCTGAGCTTCAGGGCTCCATCAGAGTCTGGGGGTGTATCCCGCATGGGGAAGAGGGATTGCTGTCCCTGGGTAACAGAGGCCCCCTGGCATAGCTAATCCAGGCAGGTCAGGATGGAGTGAGCATTCATGTTTCTAAGCTCCAAGGCCATGCTGAGTCTGCTGGTCTGACATATGCACTGATACAGCTTATGGGCAATTCGAATGCCCATTTTAAGAGCTGAGAGTGGGAGAGTCTTAACATCCACACTGACCAAACTCAAGTTCATACACGACAGAAACTGGAAATGTGTGGGGCTCTCTTCATAATACATCGACCATTGTGTCTTAGGGCCAGGTACTTGTAGAGGGGATTCATTCCTTAGAGTTGTCCATTCATAATTATTTATTTTTAACAGCTACAGTTTAACACACTGTGCCCGTTTGTCTTCAGAGTCATTTCACTGGGTTGTAGACGGCTGAAAAGGAGAACCAGCCTCCTCAGTGTGATGAGTGCTATTTCCCTATTCAGCAGCAGGGGGCAGCAATGTTCCCTGCATGTAAGAGGTGAACTACAGAGTCTCAGCATCTGGTAACTGAACAAAACTGGGAGGTCTTCCGAAGAACGTAACACTTACAATGCATCCCAACTTACCAGATAACAGCTGTTTCAGAGTTTAGATGTCTTAACTCTGAAAGAGAACAAGGATGGAAAAAAATAAATGTTTTGTAAGGAGTAGAATACAACGATGTGCAGTGTGAGGTGGGCAAGAAATGAGTCTTACAATCTCTATGTCTCATCAATCACCTTATTTAAAATAAACGTCATATTAACCCAATGGGAAGGATTGACAGAGGGTGTGTTTATCGTGTTGAGCAGATGGAGATCCCTGCTCTGAGCAAGTCCTCTGCCTTCCCACCCTATGTGCAGTGTGAGGTGGGCAAGAAATGAGTCTTACAATCTCTATGTCTCATCAATCACCTTATTTAAAATAAATGTCATATTAACCCAATGGGAAGGATTGACAGAGGGTGTGTTTATCGTGTTGAGCAGATGGAGAACCCTGCTCTGAGCAAGTCCTCTGCCTTCCCACCTGACCTGACCCGGGGCGTCCCACTCGAAGGTCTCTGTGTGAGGTGGGCAAGAAATGAGTCTTACAATCTCTATGTCTCATCAATCACCTTATTTAAAATAAATGTCATATTAACCCAATGGGAAGGATTGACAGAGGGTGTGTTTATCGTGTTGAGCAGATGGAGAACCCTGCTCTGAGCAAGTCCTCTGCCTTCCCACCTGACCTGACCCGGGGCGTCCCACTCGAAGGTCTCTGTGTGCTTTCTCCTGCCTGCCCTGCACCTCTCCCACACCACCCCAAGAAGGCCCTGCACATGATGCTGTGCACCGTGCTACAGTGGTCACCTCTGGGTTACCTGCCTGGTTCCTGGTCCACCACTGATCTCCCAGCCACACTCTGTCACATGCCCTAAGGTGTCTGCAGCACGGGGATGACCCCTCCAGGGCCTGGTCCTTTTCTCACTCCCCATGATGGCTCCACTTCTGTCCATGCCCCCGGCCTCCTGGCCATCAGAGCTGTGCCCTTCATAACCTCAGGCTTGAGGGTCCCTCTGCCTCATCTCCCCTTTCCTAGCCAAGCACTCCCAGGCCAACCTCTCCGTGACTCTGCTAGGATCTGAGACTCATGGTGCTGACTTTGTTTGGGGCCTCGCCCTTCTTCCTAGAGTGCTGCACAGCCGCTGTGGGTTCCTGAGTCTGCGGTTGTGACCACCCCTCTGTACACGGGTTCGGTGCTTCCCCCGTTCTCCACAGTCACAGACTTGGTAGCCTGGCACAGCCCTGAGCCCTGTTAACTCAGCCCCGCTGCCCTCCCCCACAGCCCCAGGGCAGATGCACCTGGATGTTCTGGAGAAACTCCACCATGACCCAGGGCCCCGGGGATGCCTGGCAATCTGGGGTCCCCCGGCCATATTAGTCCCTCTGCCCCTGAAGACCACCATCCTTTCTCTCCATCCTCTGCTCCAACCTTGCTCTCCTCTGCTGAGCCCTCCTGCTCCACTGACCACTGGCCTGGATTGGCTCACAGCCTCCGACCTGCCACTGCAGATGAGCTGCCCTGCTCCTCACAGGGACCTGGAATCCGTGCCCCCCCATCACCTCGAGCAATTGCTCCCCAGCTTGCAGCTAGGAATCCCTGCTCTACCGGATTGTAGCCATCAGGACTCAGCCAGGGGTCATTTTTTGGGAAGGAAGGAAGGGAGGGAGGGAGAGAAACGGATTGGGGAGGAAGAAAGAAGAGAGGGAAGGAACAAAGGAGGGAACAGGGATGGGATGGAGGGAAAGGAAGGGAAGGAGAGAGGAAAAGGAGGAGGAGACGGAGGAAGAGAAAACAAGAATAAAAGCAGCTTTCCCACCTCCCACTCCTTCCAGCTTTTGCTCATTTCCCTGGTGCTCCTTTAGCAACCGTTTTCCCTTCTCTAACCACCCATGCCACTTTGGCCTCCTCCTCTCTCCTTTTCTCTGGAAATCACTGCGCTGGGGTTTTCATTCCCAGCACTCCATGAAGATCTCTGATGACCTTCACACTGGACCCCAGCCCTGTCTGGTAGCCCAGGCAGCACAGAGCAGGACTGCTGGGCCCAGGGAACCCCTTAACATTCCTGCTCTACCTGTGTCTTGGTCTCAGCTGCTGTGACTGAGTGCTACAGAGTGAGCTGCTTGGACAACACGCCACTTTGCATAGTGCTGGACCCTGAAGTCCAAGGTCCAGTTGCCAATGTGCCCAGTGTCCACCGCAAGACCCCTTCCTGGTTTGGGACTGTGATCTTTTTGCTGTGTCCTCAAAGGACTGAGACAGTGCTCCACCACCTCTCCCTTCCTTCCTCTCTTCCTGCCCTCTTGACCTCAACTGAGCCCGGCCTCCTTCAATCACCATCCCAGTGATGAAGGCTCAACCCTGGAACTTAGCAGGATGCCAGCTTCAGTCCAGGGCTCCCACATGCCTCCGAGGGCATTCTCTCACTCCTTGTCTCCTGTTCACGCTTCCTTCTGTGGACACCAGGGGACAGTGTCGCCCAGGCCCCTTAGGAGGCAGCCTAGTCCTAGGCTCAGCCCGCTGAAGAGCTAGAGGCTGCCCCAGCCACAGCCAGACATGAATGGTGCAAGTCCAAGGGCTCACAGCCCCTGCTGGGCTGGCCAGGGCTGGCTCCCAGCTCAGCGTGCACCCTCCTCTCCCAGCTGTGTCCTCCACATGGCCCTCTGAGCTTGCTCTTTGTTCTGCAGGTGCCCACCCCACCCTGTGGCTCCCCCTTCCTGCTCTGACTTGGTGTCTGCCTCCAGAGGATTCAAGCGACACACACCCACTGGGTCACCAAGCACAGACTGGCACCTGCCTCTCTAGGTGTCTCCCTCCTTTGCCTGCTTTCTGGGGCCCCAGGGCACCTGGGTCCCACTGAGTCCTCATCCCTGGAGCACAGCCTCACTGTAAGCTCAGGCTCCTCTGCCGGAAGTGCTGCATTTATACTGATAGGTGAAGGAATAGAAACACCTGCAGGTGGTGTTTCCTTGAGTCACTGAACATTTAATGGCAAGCACAATCACCACTGCTTATTTAGCAACATCAGCTGGAGAATTTAAAAGCATGTGTCTTAATTAGTTTTCTGTTACTGAAACAAAATACCCACAACTAGGTAATTTAGAAAGAATAGAAATGTACTTGGCTCATGGATCTGGCCCTGAAAGGCCAAGTGCACAGGGCGGGCAACTGCCCAGCATCCTGTGAGGGCCTCCTTGTGTGCATAGAGAGATGCAGCAGCAGGACACTCAGCCCCCTACTTTGTGATCTGGTGAAGCCAAAGGTGCCATCATGAAGAGCCAGAGCTGATGAGCCACATGTAGAGTTATTAGTAAGAGATGCTCCCTGCTAGGTGTGGTCCATAGGGATGGATATAACAGTGAGTTTTGACTCTGCAAACTTCAGCTGGAGAATGCAACTGCAGGTCTGAGCAGTGAAGACATAACTGGAGAATGGCTAACTGGATGCCCATGAAGCCATCACGTCCCTCCTGGATGATAACTAAGGAACAATCCAGGCTAGCTGGAGGTTCTTTGGAGATAACTGACACTGTTCCTGAATTTGCAAAAGTGAATGTTATCGCATCCCTTCAGTAGCCTGCTGTGGTCAGCAAAGAGGCCTGGTCAGGATTGACATCTGACTGTGGCTCATCAGAGGTTAAAGTAGTGCATCTGCTGTTTGCTGCCATGTCTGAAGGTGCCAGCATCCTAAGTCATACTGGAGAGACCCGCTCTTTTGTATGAGATTTAGCAAATGCTTCTTGCAGTGTATGCATGGATGGGAGAAGTCAGGGACAGTTTGCCTTCAGAGGGAGGGAGAACAGCAGACTCCCTGTGCCCTTTCCAGATTGTTTGCATCTCCCCGTGCAGGCCACGGAACAGTGGTGGCAGATCTGGCTCAGTGAACAAAACCAAAGACAATATCAGTGCCACATCATGTTGATGATGTAATGCTGACCTCTGAGTCAGAGGCAGAGGCAGGCCAAACAGTAGGGCGCAGCTTCTAAGAAGACAAGTTGTCCATACCTTCAAGTTGCAAGGTCCTGGGCTGGCAGTTGAGTACTTGGGGGTTACTTGGTCAGGCAAGTGGCTCTGCTGTGGTTTCCCAACCCCGCTACATCAAAACATTCTTCCTGGAAATGGGGTGCTGGCACCTTTTTATTCCACATTCAGCACAAATGCCAAGTCCACTGTATCACTTAGTGGTGTCATTAGGTGCCTGAGCTCCTCCAGGCGAGTCTCAGTATTAGTCCAAGAACCACCCTGTAGAACTGGACCACTCTGGGGGAGGCCTATGGCAGCAGCAAGGCAGTCAGAGAGGTCCCTTTGGTCTCTGGCCAGAGCTCTAGAAAGGAGCAGAAACGTGGTACAGTGCTCGAGGAAACAAAGCCCTACACAAGTAGAGCCCATCACCGAGACCACCCCACCACCATACACTCCACCTCCAGATTCAGGAGATGCTGTCAAGGAGCCCTCATTCTGGGTCAGCACAGACAAGCAAGGCGGCTAAGCATTCAGCACAGTGGTATACAGCCCTCCTTGTGCAGTTTCACACCTTCTGGGGCTGGTCACGCGCACCATGAAGACAAGGAAGCCTCAGGACAGGAAGTGGGAGTTACCAGAGTCTGCACAGTACAGTGGACCCCAGAAATTCACTGGGCTTACTTTCGTAGAGCACCCATGAATTGTGAAAAGTGGCAAATTTTAAATAGGCTCAGAAAGAAATGCCTATTTATGCCTATAAAAGTTTAAATCCTAACTATGCTATGTCTTCTGCAGTTGTGTAATTTAATTTAATAAAATGCTGCACTAAGAAAGCCTTAGAAGGTCCAGGGCAAGCAGTGGCTTGCAGTTCTCAAAATCCAGTTCCAAGTAAATTTAGTTCCAAACTCTAGAAACCAAAACAGCAAAGATTTTTCTAAATATCAGAAAATATTTCAGAATATAATACAGAAGAAACAGGATCTCTGTGAAGCTTTTAAAATGCTATTAACCCATCTATAAAAAGATTATAGTAAAGCAAAAGGTTGATATAGTGGACACCAAAATGAGAAACATTTCCAATGAAAGTTACCACAAAGCACCTTTGTCAGTTTGTTTTCCAAAGAATAAATTATTTGTATAATATATAAATAATATAGATTAGTCTTTATAAACACCAGAGTAGAAAACCCCAAGATATAGAAAAAATCTGCAAATGCCCTTTCCAAAACAAGGAAGGCAATGCAAATGACCCTTAATCATGGGAAAGTTACTCAGACTCATTAAAAGTCAGAAAGGGCAAAGGAAGGCACAGCTGACCACTCTTACACCCCCACTTAGTGAGCCAAAATTAAAAAGTCTAAAAAGTATCATGCGGTGGAGAATCTTCATGCTCTGCTGGCAGGAGCATAACTCAGTCCACCTTCTCCCAGAGGGAAGAAAGGGAAGAAGAGCTACACACCTACTGATGTCTGGCTGCATTGATTGTGTTCTGGAAACCATGACAAATGGCCACGGATCGTGTGGCAGCCACTTGTCGGCCCAGTCTCTCATCTTAATGGCAGACTGCGTTGGTTTGGGGAAGGGTGCTTGAGTCTGGCAATCTTTTGAGCTGCCCACACATATAATTTAGGTTTGCTCCTAACGAGAATGTAGTTGGATTTGCCTTGCTGCTCTTATGGTCCTGACTAAGGACGCAATTTCAGGGGATTTATGGATCTAGACAGCAGGTATCAGTTCCCAGCCTTCCCTGAGGTTATTTCTGCATCAAATTGAATTCATTAGGCTAAAATGGACTGAATTCTACCTTTTTCATTTGTTTCTCTTTGAAGGTTTCTTCACAGACAAATGGCTCCCACGTTGATCTTCTCAGAGAAGAGTCACAACATAAACCAGCCCAGACTCAGGACAAACTTGAAAAAAGTTAACTCTTTAGAGGAAAATGCAAGAAGCCCAGCTTGTTCATTCTACCCTGAGATTATGCCTTTGAAGTTATGCTTTATCTTAACAGATCAGTCCCCAAGTCCAACTGAAAGACATTTCCAGACTTCAGGATGCTCTTTGCTAATTCCTGGTGCTAGAAGCATCACCAAGTAACAAGAACCAAGGTGACTGTGAACAATTCAGAGTACATGTTACGATGACAGCTGGCATGAGACAGCCGGGCAAGGAGGGGTGCAGTTTGGGAAGTAAGGGAGAAGAACAGGGATGTCCACAGAATGTCGCAGCGGCACCCACAGAAGCATGATAAGAATGGAACCGAATATAGATTAATAACAAACACCCAAAACAACAATACTCACAAAGCAATCATAGCTGATCTTCAGCTCACTTCCCCATAAACCCAAGGTAAATTGAAAACATCCTAAGTCAAAAGTGCACTGGTACACCTAAACTGGAAACAGGCCCCGCCCATCCTACCTCAGATGTGCTGAGAATGCTTGCTTTCACTTACCTTTGGGCAGGAACACCTCACACAAACCCTACTGCATAATAAAGTGTTGAATGGCCATGTAGTGTGTTGAGTCCTGTACTAAAGGTGAAAAACAATGGTCGTGTGGGTTCATTTTTTACACTCACAAGGACAAGGTTGAAGAAACTCCTAATTTGAATCTCTAAGGTAGGACCATGTGTACAACAGAGAACATCAACTATTCTGACATGTGTTTAAACAGACTTGAATGACATGGACCTAGAGATGGAGAAAATAACCCAGCACCATTCAGACCTCACTGAGCTGCATCCTAGGGGCATGCAGAAAAGGGACAGACTCAGAACCATGCAACTAATAACCCTTCAGAGCTTGCACTGATGTCATCAAAGCCTCCTGGGGAGGCTACATCAGAAGTGCCCAGGGTGTGACCATCCCTGACCGGGTCAGTGGGGTGTATATAACCACAGGACTGATCAGGACACCACTCATCAAAGGACAATCACTTCCTCCTGGGAGGACTTCCCTTCCTAGGTGCTCCGAGTGGCAGGATCACTTTCAAACACCCAGCTTCTCACTTCTCAGGACTTCCCTTCTCTGGCCGGGATTGACCTCACCTGTTCCCTGACAGGCTAGAGAGTGGGTGAGCTCTGTGGATGCTGGGCAGCATCCCAGAGCTGCTGTAGCAGGGAGCAGTGTGGGCAGCACAGGTACCACAGGGCAAGAGCAGTGTGGGCCAGGAGAGGCCTGGCTCTGGGAGAAAGGCCGAAGGGGTGAGAGGTTCCAGGTGTAGATTCACCCTGCACCATGGAATGGAGTGGCAAAGAATTATGTGTTTTTCTTACATGGTGTCTGGCTGAGCTGGTGCACCTCCTGAGGTCTGGAGATGTCTTTGCAGATCTCTTTCCCCCATAAAGAGTGGGGCCCAGGACAGTGTCTGCAGGAGTGTGGAATGTCTCAGCAGGGGAGGCACCTTCCAGACTCAGCCCTTCTGCTCCCCTACCCTGGGACCTGTGCAGAGCCTCACGGAGGGGTGATGCGTGCCCCCAATCTTCACCTGGCCCACTCTGCCTACTGCCTTGTCCTGATCCAGGGGCCCCAGGAAGTCATCCACACCCCTCAGAAATGTGGCCTGAAGATTAGAGGATTCTCCCTGCTGTGTTTAAGAGCAATCACAACAGGAGATGGAGCGGTGGCTTCAGAATCACCCTGAGAACTGAGAAAGATGTGTGAATATTTCGGTTTCCTTCATAACCCCAAAAGGGATTATCATACATTCAGTTACATAAAATTCTCCCAGTTAAGGATTGATTTGTGAACCATAGAAAACCCATGGTGACTACTGGATGATAAATCTGTAAATGCTTCTCAGAACATGAATTGTTTATAAAGATAGATTTTGCAATAATGAAAACTATATTCTTCTGCAAAGGTAAATGAATGCACCAAAAATGAGGAATTTCTGCAGTAGTGGTGCAACCACAATGCCAAAATCTTTTTTCTCATTTCACAGAGTACACAGAGATGTAAGACACATGAGCTACTGGAAGATCTCGCAAGCAGCAGTTGGGGGGATATTGGCCCTACATTCATCAGTTCCACATTTGTGGATTCTACCAAACATGGGTAGAAAAGATTTCGGGGTGGGGAATGTGTCTGTCCTGAACACGTGCAGACTGTTCTTGTTATTATTCCCTGAATGATACAGTATAACAACACAGCATTCACATTGAATAAGCATTATAAATAATCTAAGGACAAGTTAAAGCACTCAGCAGGGCATGATCAGGCTGTGTCCACATACCACCACCCCCCCTTTGTATAAAAAGGACTTGGGCTTGATGGATTTTAATTGGGGAAAGCATCTTGAAATTTACACTGGCTTCGGTACCTGATCCAGATTGAAACCAAGATCCTGTGGATACTGAGGAACTGTGTTGATGGATGTGTATGTGTGTGTGTGTGTGTGTGTGTGTGTGTGTAAATCTCATAGAAACAAAAGTGAAGCCAGCCAAAGAGTAAATCCAAAGTTATATTTAATCAGAGACATAATTCAGAAAACACACTGAGTACATCTGTTTCAGAGCTCAGAGATAGGCATTCTAGAAAATATATTTTCTCTCTGTCTTAAAAGCTTTTCTCTAGGTATAATTAGCATATAATAAAGTGCACACCGCATATAATTTGGTAAGTGTGAACACACGTGTGTGCACCCAGGCAAAGTTTGCCTCTAGGATAGGTGGAACAATGGCCCCATTGCAATCCCAAAACCAGGGAGTCAGCTGCCTTCACTGGTCAAGGACACTGGGGATATAAATTAGGGTCTCAGGTGGGAGAATGATGAGAATTTTCTGGGTGTGCCCAATGTGATAGCAAAGGTCCTCCTGAGAAGGAAGAGACAGAGATGCAGGAGAGGCAACTACAGCCTAGGAGACACCAGTCAGGAAGCCAGAGGGGTGAGAGAGAGTTTCTCCTACTGACTCCCAGCTTAGCTCCACAGCCTCACTTTGCAGTTCTGACCTCCAGAACCATCAGGGATGATATTTGTGCTGTTTTAGGCTACTAAATATATGATCATTTGTCACAGCAGCCACAACCAACAATCCTAATGGTCCTTTGTACCCTCTCACTACTTACCCTGGTCTCTGTCTCTGAAGAAATGTTTGCGTCACTTAGAGTTTTATAGAGATGGGATTCTCTTGTACACACTTTTTTTATCTGGTTTCTTTCATTCATTACTCACTTAATATGCCATTTAACAAGGGGAACATATTCTTGGAGATGTGTCCTTAGGTGATTTCATCACTGTGCAAAAACATCAGGGAATGCACTTAACCGAAGATGGCTACAATGTCACTAAGTGAACCTTCTAGAACCACCATCTTCTAAGAGTTTAGTCCTCAGCTAACATGTCGATACACAACATGTGAGATAGATCGGCGTCACTGTGAGAATTTGTAATGTTCCACTGTGGGGACACGCCTCACCTGTGAATCCTCTAGCCCATGGATGGGACAAAGGTTTATGCCCTGACGTTGGCTATTTTATCAGAGCTGCCGTAAACATTCATGTACAGCCTTGGGATAGGTGTTGGTTTTCATTGCTTTAGCTAAATTAGTTCAATTTCTAGTGTTCCAGGAAGCCAGTTCCTAACATTGCAAGAAGCTGGCCAATGTTCCTCTTGGGTCTTAGGTGAATGGTTCAGGCAGGACACATGGGCAGCTTTTCAAGGGGCAGGCAGAATTCATTACAATGTGCAGTGACAGCACATGACATCAGGCATGAAAGTGGGCAAAACCAAGCTACAGCAGTAACTGTGGGGCTCGGGGCTCCACAGCAACTGACATCACTCTGCTCACAGTGAACATGTTCTTCCTCATCCTGTCTCAGAAGCAACCTTGGGATACATGTGTCTCACTTCTGCAAGATGCCTTGGTTCTCTCCAGATGGTCAGTGTTTCCTTGAAGCATGCTGTTATCGCAGGGATTTAATCCTAGCAAATATATTTAAGGACACTTAGGAAACAACACTTCTGATCTAAATGAGGTTCTAGTCCAGTGTGGGTGGTCCTTGAATGAAGATTGTCTTGAGTCCCCTTCCTGAAATCAGTGGGTGGTAGACCATGGCAACCAGATATGAAGATGCCTTGATTTATTTTTTTAAATGCATAACCCAAAGATTTGGCCTCCTGTGTAATACAACCGTTCACAAGGTCTGGCCTTGAGAGTTCATTGTGCTGCATGAACTTGGGGGCTGAGACCTCACATGTGGGTATAATGGCTTTAAACATACTGTATACCAAGGCTTTTGTTAAGTCTTTAACTATAACTGGCAAAGCTTGCTGTTTTGATCCTCTTCATCCCGAAGGCCCACTAATGTCTAACAACCTTTGTAATACCAAGACTAGAAAGCTTGGATCATATGTCATATGTACATTTAAAATTTTAAAAAGCATCCAACCTTTTCTAACATTGCTTTGTAGTTACTGCAGTGCAAGGGACACCGACTGTATTACCTCCTGCCTACCAGCACTCGGTGTTGCCAGACCTTTATGTCAGCCCTTCTAGGAAAGACACGTTAGCAACTTGGTGGAGTTTAATTTGCACTTCCCTAATGACTCTAGATGTTTCTGAGTGTTTATATCCCATTCTCTTTCATCTTTGACGACATGTCTGTTCAGATCTTTTCTCTACTTTTTGTTTGGTTGATTTATTACTGAGTGTTTGAGGCCTTCATTCATTTAACAATCATGAATTTAGCAGGCCTACCACACATCAGGCTGTGCCCTTTACAGGACTGGCAGACAGACCTTCATCCTCCAAGGGACGATATTCCATTGGGCTGCTTTTACAGGGACATGAGACGACCCTAGTAGAATCTTGTAGCAAGATACACTTTCCAAAATAATAAGGTGTGATATTCTCTCTGCCTCTCCCTCTCTCTTTCCAAATGGCTCTTCCTGCAAGCCCATCCCCCATGTGGAGAGGACCCCCAGTCACACAAGAGATCACAGGTTCCAGCCCACATCCCCAGGAAGCAACTCAGGGACAGTGGCATCAACCCTACAGGACTGAGCAGGGCCCTCCGTGGGACCCCCTGTACCGCCTAGCTTCCTGAGAGGCTGGGTGAGCATAGGCAAGGTCTCCCCAGTGACTCCTCAAATAGCAGATTTGTGCATACCATGTACATGGCTATTATTGGGGGCCACTAAGTTTGGGGGCACCTTGTTATGCAACCTCAGATGACCAAAGCACCAGCCCCAACAAAGAATAACCCATGACGTGTAATCAGAATAAAACATGTGCTGTTCTGAACAGCTTTTCCAGCAACAGATGGCCATATTTCTTTCAGCACACCCACCTATATTTAAATTGTAAAATATACAAGTTTAAATTAAAAGTGTGCTTTTCTCATTTTACAGACTTTTGCCTTAAGAATTTAAGATACTCGTTTTGCAGTAAATGGTCAGCATTTCAGAACTGAAACTGACATTAGTGCTTCAGAGCTGCAGCCCTCATTTTACAACACAGAAACCAGAAGCCAGCGTTCTTTCTGTTTATCTTGGAAAATAAAGACATGCATTCCTGCTCAGTGACTCTGCAAATGGCTTCTCCACTTAGAGTGGGTTGCACTAAATTTGGTAAGAAAATATAATTTCCTTCCTTATATAAGAAAGTACTTCTGCTTAGGAAGCTAAATCTACCTCCACAGTGACTAAAATCCTGGCTTGCGCCTGGCCGACACCCGATGCTGAGGGCCTCCCAGCACCAGAGTGGGAGAAGACACAGACCCAGGTCCTCTGTTCTGGTCCCTCCAGCTCTGTCACCATTTACCAGTGTGACTTACTTGGTGCCCTTGGTCTTGCCTCAGCTCCCCCATCTGCAAGATGAAGATGATAATACAAATTGAGACCAGCCCCAGAGGGCATTGTGAAGGGGAAATATCAGTATAATAAAGCATGACACAGGGTAGATATTCAAAGCCTGGCAGCTGGCTCCTGACTGCACAACTCACCAGGTGTCCCCCAAGGTGTGGCCCATTCGCCTGTCTTCTTTGTTCAGCTTTCAGACAGTCCAAGAAAGTCTGCCAGAGCCCTCTGGGGCTTCACCCTCATGGCAGTTGGGAGGCATTAGAGTGATTTAAGCAGAAAAGCGACACCACCAGAAGCTGCCTCCCACACAGCCACCTGGGAAACAGCTCAGAGATGGGCGGCCAGGACTGGGGTCAGAAAGCTTTGCCTGGGTTGATGGCAAAGTATGCCAATGGCCTGGGCTGGAGTGGATGCAATAGGCAGTGGATAAGGAGGAGGAAGAGGAAGAGGAGGAAGAGGAAGAGGAGGAGGAGGCGGAGGAGGAGGAGGAGGAGGGGGACAACGAGCATTCATGGGTGACCCATATGTAAGGAAGGATCCGGGAAGAGCACTTGACAAGGAGACAGAGTAGTGAGAGAAGACAGGTCATAGGAGGAAAGAGATGCTGCCATATGGAATTCTCTTGAGCAGAGAAGAGATACCCCAGCAGCCCAGGAGAGCCTGTCCACCACCCACAGTATGACCTGTCCTCTCGAGACTGTGCACACCAGGCAGTGTGATTACCCCCAGGAGGACTCCTTCTCAGTCCCACTCACAGGGCTTTGCTGTTCATCCCCACGACCCCAGAGATGCCAAGCGATGACTGGCAGCAGGTGTGGAACAGAGAGTGCACTTTGATACTACCCAGTGACTGTCACCTCCTACTGTAGTTGGTACCCATGAACACAGACAGTTATGCCCTGCAGAGGACCACACAGCACCCCTCCAGCAGTGGTATGGGTCCTGCCATGTGTATTGTGTGGTGACGGGGTGCAGAATGCAGACACCCTCCTCCATGTGTATCAAGTAACCCACCCCCAGGCCTAGCCTCAGTCCCATGCTCCTCCTGGGAACCTCCAGGAGGTAGGCACCATGGTGTGGGTGTCTGCCCCTCAGAACCAGCAGAGACTGCCCTTCCCACCATGCTCTCCGGGCTCACATGGAGCTCTGTGACTCCATGCTGTCCTCTGTTGAAACAAGCTCTGAGTTAAATGGAGATCATCCAGCCCAGGATGATGAGGGTGCAGTGGCTCACAAGCTTAGGAGTGGCTTGCTGTGGTCATTGGTCAGGAATCAGATTTCACTGAGTGTTCCACAAAGATAACCTCACCTGCCTGAGGCCCTACCCAGGCCAGGCAGGGGTCAGATCCTTCCCAGCCCTGCCTGAGACCTGGTGATCTGAAAGCCTTGAGAAACTGGCAAATGCCCCAGGGGTTTGCTAAACCATAGTCCCGGTCTCTGTGCTGAAAGTAGTTTGCTTTATGTGGCCATGAAGACCTCTGTGGCTCCTACCCCCACTCCAAACCTACTCGAACAACATAAACTGACTCAGGAGACTACCACAGCTCCATGTGTTTGGGAGTGCATGGCGAGGCACATATCAGAGCTACAAGACTTGTCCCAGGATCCAGGCCCCAGAAAGGTCAGCAAGGCAGCCAGCAGCCACACAGCTGAGCCCTGCTCTTGACGCCGCAAGGGATAACAGACTGGGTGCTCCCTGAAAAGGGGGAGTCGCCTCACCAGAGCTTGGCCTTGGGAAGGAAAACACAGGCCATTGTTGGGTGTGGCAGAGCAATCTGCAGTAGTCAGAGGGAAGAGGTAGTGGGCAAGGTGCACCTCAGAGCCTCCAGTGTGCAAGAGCACAGAGCCTGAAGGAGTCCACCCCAATTCACCAACCCCAAGGACCTGCTGGCCAAGCCTGAACCTGACTCCAGCTCACAGGAGAGAGATCTCAAGCTTTCCAGGTATGCATGCCTGTCTTCCCAGTAGACTGGGAGGCTGAGGCAGGAGGATTGCAAGTTCTATTCCAGCCTAGATAACTTCGTATTTTAGCAGGACTTGTGCTGGCAGATAGCAGGACCTGCAAGTGGGTCTTCCTAGGAAAAAGTGTTATGAAGAGAAACACAAAAATCTCTCTCTCTCATTTCAAGGGAGGGTCTTTGACCCTTTCCCCCGACCCCTGCAGCTATTTCTTCTTAAAAAGGAACTTCAGCTTCTTTCAGAGAGTTAGCCATGGTTATCAGTCTATCAGTGAGTGATCATTGTACTTGCACCTGAGGTTAACAGTCTGCAGGGGGAATCATCCTAGATACTAATTCTTGAGATGGAGCAGGCACTCGTGTTCTTTCTAGTTCTGCATGGGAACACAGGGGGGCAGCAGAATCTGGCCTCTGGGGCCAGTAGAGGGGAGTTAGGGTTAGTGTTATTATGTTAGGGTTAGTGTTAGGATGATTAGTGCTAAGGTTAGGGTTGTTAGTGTTGTGTTTGTTGTTAGGCCTAGGATTTCAGAGGATTCAGTCCATGGTCAGCCAGTTGCAAATCAGAAACATAATAGGGGGAGGGTATGATGGAGAAAATATGTTTTGTTCTTGGTGACCAGAAAACAGACCATAGCAATAGTGCCAGAGAGAAATGGAAGATCGACCAGATGTAGACCCCAAAACCAAACCTCCATGACATGCTCATACTCACCCAGAAGTGTGCTCTACACATCCTGCAGCCAGGTCCCAAGCCACCCAAGTTAAGGCAATTAAAGTTAACCATCACCCTATATGATTAAGAAAGAGCAATATTTGTACCTTTTTAAATTGACAAGTCTATGGAACCCTTCTCTGTATGGTTCTTTCTTTGATAATTGAAGGCGTCAGTTGTTTTTCTTTTCATCACTAGGCAAACAGCCCAAATAAATTAAATTTCCTTTAGACTATAAAAGTATTAAAATACCACATTCAGTTTAAATCCATCTACACAAAATTAAGTATATAATAACCACCAAAAATTAGTTCAAAATATAAGCAACCAAAACAACAAACTAAAACTCACCCATGTTCACCAAGAAATACACTCAAAATCTATTTTAAGTCAAAGGAGAAAACAAAGGAGATGAAGAGACAGAAATGGTGATTAAGTTGACCAGGATGCTGAACAGTACAAGAATATGCTCTTCATGTATCTATTTTTTCCATGGCACACAGCACAAAAGATTCTTTAAGTGTCAAATTCTGTTCTCAGTCTATCAGTCAAAGGACCCTTCCTCCCAAACCTCATACCCACCAAAGAATTGGAATTCAATTCAACCCATGTTTTCAGGTATGATGCACTGCACCAAGCACAGTGATAAATGATAAGGCGTGGCCCACTTGGAAAGGGTTTGGGAGCTGGAGGAAGCTTTCTGCCAATTGCCAGGAGGCAGTGAAGAGGCGCTGACAGCCGGAAGCTAGAGCTCCATGTGGCTCCTGTGACTACCCGATGCCTCTTGTATGTGTCTCCAATAAATCCTGAGAAGAGAGAGCTGTGTGCATGGCATTCAGAACAGTGACACTGTGCTGGCTCACGGAGTACCTCTTCTCAATTCCACAGAGTCGCCTCTCCGCATTTGAGAAACAGGCTCACCCTCTGGGGCCAATAGATTCTCCCCTTTAGTTAATGTTTTCATCCACGGATTCAACAAATACAGTAAACAGTGTGTGGTGGATGGGAGCTGTGGTGAACAGTCCCGCTGTGAACAGTGCTGTGGGGTGTGGTGCCATGGCGAATGTGATGCTGAGGCAAATGTGCTCTGTGGTGAGCAGCGTTGTGAATGGGTGCTGGGGAGAATATGGTCTGTGGAGAACAACGCTGTGGTGAGTAGGTGCTGTGGAGAATGTGGTGCTGTGGTGAGCAGTGCTATGGTGAACGGGTGCTGTAGGAGATAAGTGTTGTGGAGAATGTGGTGATACAGGGCATGGGTATTCTGGAGAACACGGTGTTGTGGTGAACAGTGCTGTGGTGGATGGGTGCTGAGGTGAATACGGTGTGCTGAACAGGTGCCGGGATGATTGGCTACTGGTGTCTCAGGTGCAGGAGGTCCCAGTGCACAGGGAAACCCAGGTGCTATGCAGACACAGTGGTGCCTCGGTCTTGGTTCACAAATTTAATTCATTCCACAGTTCTGAGGAGGATGGCCATGTTTGTGTATTTGTGCGTGGAAGGTGGCCACAGTCATGTTCATCACCTGATGCGGAGCTAGTAAACATAAGCAAAATTTTGCCAAAAGCTTGTTAGTGAACCAAATTGTACACAAAAAGAAGCATTTGTAAATTGGGGTATTACTGTAGTCACCCCTGCTCATGGGCCCTGATGCTATGGGGGCACCAGATGCTCTTCTAAGAGCTTCATATAGCTCAACAGCCTCATGACCACAGCAGATCCAAGGTAACAAGACTCCATGGCCTTGAAGAGAGGCCATCATGCAAGTGTGAATGTGTGCTCTTTCGTGCTGCAACAGCATGGCCAGAAGTCTTGGTTGCCACCTACCTGCCTGGAGAGCCCAGCTCTGACCCTGTAGGTTCACCACTCTCTGTCCAGTGACCTCACTCATGCACATAGGCTATTGGTCTGGAGTCATGCAGGTGAAAGGTGTCAGATCAGCTCAGGAGTGAGTACCTGACCTCAGGGCAAAGGGGAAGAGAAGGCCACTGGGGAGGCTGGATGAGTAATGCAGGAAGTGAAGATGGCAATAAGTCCAGTTCACACCAACGCAGGGCATTGGCTTTTTTTCCCCCCATTCTGATGCAGGTTCTTGCTATGTAACTGAGGCTGGCCTTGAACTTGTGCTAATCCTTCTGCCTCAACCTCCCAAGTGCTGGGATTACAGCACCACGCCTAGCTGAAAGCTGGCTTTATGGAAGAGCATAGTCCATACCCAGGAGTGCCTGGACAAAAGTGAGCTGTACCCAGAGATGGCCCATGCAGGGGGATATGGGTGGCTCTAAACCAGACCTCATTCTAACCACGTAGCATCCACAGACTCCATGAGCTCTCAGACACAACACAGATCCACTCATCGATACTAAGACAGATGGAAATTTTAATTGCCATCCATAGTAGATGCTCAAGTCCTAAGAAAATTTCAAAACCAGCCAAGAAAGCTACTTCTGATCAATATCCAGGAAAAAGGAAAAAGTAGGAAGCTTGAGTATCATTCAAGCAAAAAGCAGCAAGATGGTCTGGTCGTGCCTCTTGATCTATGTTTGCTTTACAAAGGTTAAAGGCTCCATCTCAAACCCTTCCTCAGTCAGAATCTCCCACCTGGCACCATTGTCTGTACCACATTTTCCTGTTTTAAAATCATGTTGGCAGGTGTCAAACAGGAATGAGGTTATGTGGTCCATGCTATGACCCCACCAGGGAGCATACAAGGTTTCTGGAGGTCCAGGTAGCCATCCAGACTTCCCTAGACCTGTGGGTGCTGGCCAGGCCATGCATATGCCTCAGAAGGCCTTTGAGGGCTGAAGGTCTGTGGATGCATGGGCATTTGGGACTCTCACAGCCAGGTACTGCAACTCTCCACAGGTCAGAGGAGCCCACATAGAACCTTCATTTATCTTACATTCCTCAATCATGCTAATTTCCCAAACAAGGGCCTGAAGATAACTCATACCAACCAGATGTGTCAGCCACCTGCCCAGACAGTGCCCACACTTTGTCAAATGCTGGACCCTTTGGGATGCTAGCTATGTCTTCAGAAAGTCTGAGCTCAATCCCAGCAGTGCCAATTAGAGGTGGCAGCCACAGAAACCCCTCAGAGCCTCTGGGAACCTGTCACCCTCCAGCAAGCACAGCTGAGCTCCTGTCCCTGCTGTCATTTCCCCAGCCTTTTATAAAGAGCGGAAGTCTGGTATTTAGAGAGCTGAAAGGCACCTCTAGATGTGCGTGCTGAAAGCACAAAGAAATTCTAAGCATGTATGAATTCAAATGAGGAATCCAGGCATATGTGCCAAGCACACCTCCTTCTTTTCACTTCATTTGGGGATTTCTGCACATACTTAAAATTCAGTGAGATAAGCTGTTTTTAAGGAGCTCTGTCTTACTGGTATTGAATAATCACTTTCCACCTCTTCCACTGAAGTTCCAGCTGTGGCCATATGAGGAAATGAAAACACTGACATTTCTGAGAATCACCAGAAGAACTGGGGATGTGGACACTTGGGAAGATGAAAGTTGTCTCCAAGGTAAAACACATGTGGCTGAAGAGGCTGACCAGCAGAGTACCAGTGAAAGTCCGTGTCTGCCTCTATCCCACATCAGCCTCCCCTTGGATGGTGCAGTGACAAATGCCAGACCTGGACTGGAATCAGGGCCCCACCGAGGGGTAGCACGTGCAGCCAGCAGTGCCCCCCTACCCATCCTGGTCCTGTGGTAAATGCAGTGACCTGTTCTTTGGGAGATGCATCAGGCTGGCTTTGGGAGTGCACACTGAGCTCAGGTAGGGGAACCTAGTCATCATGAGCTCAGAGGGACATGTCCTGCCATCGTTTCTCCATCCCTTCGATCCATCAGTAACAGGCTAGTTCGAGACATGGTGTCCCACTCATGCTGTTTTTAATGCAGCTGAGCACTTACTAGCTCACCATGGACTTGAGACCCCAAGGTAACTTCAGAGCATGCGTCACCGGCCACTTGTTCACTCATTTCCTGAACCTCAGGTACCCTTTGAGGTTGACCACAGTGTTGCTCCCCATTTGTCCCTATGCATTTTCCTGTTATCTGTAGCAAACTTGAGGGTGCTGGAGACTGTGAAATCCCAGACAGGAAGGGCATGAAGCTTATGGGGAATAAGGAGGTCCTTCCTTTAAACTCTCCACAGCCGTGGCTGGACCTGGTGATCCAGGGGGCCTCATAAGCTTAGCATGATGCCACCAGGATTAAAACACTGCCAGTTGTGAAATAAGACTGCGGAGAACATCCAGAGCTTTCCTAGTGGAGAAAGCAGAACATCTCCAGCAGCTGGGTAGAAAAACTATTCGTGTAGGGTGACAAAGAGCAGCATGGAGGTTAGCAACTGCAGTGCAGTGAGGATGACGGCAACTTTTCCTCTACCCTATAAATTTGCTCCCTGTTCTACCAGAAATCTATTAAATGCTGGTTGGAATCATCCCTCCCCTGGTCAGCACCTTCAGTGTCAGACACTAGGAGTCTTTCAGGAAGGGAGATTGTTTTTTCATCTGTCTCTCTGGATTTTTAACATCAGTTTTTCCTCCAGGGTGATGTTGCCCCTGGTGCTCAGCAGACGCTCCTGCTCTGGTCTGTGTGTTCCTCACTGCTTTGGTGGAATGTGTGTCACAGCCTTGTTTGACTTTTAGATGTGGGCACAGATGGTGTCTACTGTGTCCCCTAAGTGATCGTCCTGTCGAAAAGTCCATACACTGTGAGCAACACATGTTGTTCCAAAAGATTCTGGCAGGATGTTAGAAATCAAAAATCTTGGGGATTTTAAAAATGTATGTTCTCAGTGTTTGGAACCCCAAGTGCCCAGCCCAGATCCCTGCTGTCATACCTCTCCCCAAATACCAACCCTGGGTTCTGGCTGTCACAGCTCTGCCCCAAGCCAAGGTTCCTGCTATCACCACTTTGGAATTGTGTTGGGGGACTGGGTGAGCTATGGGCTGTCCTGCTCTACAGCTAGTCTCACCTAGACTTGCTTTTGTAGGTCTTGTTCTCTGGGGACAGGCCATGACGAATCTTTCACCATGGTGACATGAAGGTTCTGAGCATCATCCTGGACCCTGAAAGACATTTGGTTTTTGAATGTCCTGGTGACCCTGAGCAGCACTATTCAGATGTCCTCAGCCCTGTTCTTTGGGCTCCTCCTTCTGTAGGACTGTTGGTGACTGTCCAGTTGGCATAAGGCCACTGCAGCCGGCATCGATGGGCTCCATATCTCGGTCAGCAGTTCTTCCCATTCGAGCCCTTTAACAACTTCCAAGTGGCCCCCTGGTCCTTCTAAGAGTCCAAGGCTGGCAGCTCCTTCTTGTGCTGATTTCTGAACTCATCAGGGACTGGCACACTTCAGTAAGAAAGAGGTACACAAAAGATACTTGAGGCTTGCAACACTGGATTCAGGAAAAAAATCAGGAACTAGGGCCTAAAAGCCTGTTGTGGTCATGGCTGTGGCATCCTCAGCCCCAGAAACCTGTCCTCATGAGCTTCCTAAAAGCCTCAGTTCCAGGGACAGAGTGTCTAAAAGTAGACATAGCAGCACACACCCAGCCCCTGTGAGGATCTGTAGAAGTGGGTCATGAGAGTGCCGCACCACCCACACTGGACAGGATGTCAGGTGAGCCTGGACAGATGGTGGGGCTGCCCTCCCCAGAAGCCGAAGCTGGGTGCACATCTAACAGTGACTGGGGGTGGCCTGAAAGCTGGCCCAGGCAGATGGCATCAAAGGTTTCACATTCCTTGCTATCATGGGCACAGGGAGATTGAAGATCCAGGGTACAAGAATGTGGGCTGGGCCTGCTCTCTCTGCCAGCACCTACACCCACACTGCTCCCTGGGGCAGACCCCCCATTGGCCACAGCAAAGACAAGGGTGTGCGAGTTAGTTCTAGAGAACCTCTAGGGTCTATGCTGGCTGCCCTCCCTGGACCAGAAGGCCCATGGGTTGTCAGAAGCTGAACTGGCTCCAGGGTCACCAGGAGAGGAGAGGACACAGGGTGGCAGCAGGAGAGTCTAAGCCTGCATGGGAAGGGCTGGCATATGCCTATGTCTCATTAGCCTCATGGCCTGCAGCACCCCAAGCCCAGCCCAAAGGGCATCACAGCCACAGGAATTCAGAGCCTAAGAGCAGCAGACAGCCAGCTTGGGAATACCTTGGACAGGTGATTGTGACCTGGTGGAGAGACAATAAATAAAACAAAAACAGAGGCACTGTCAGGGTCATGTCTGGTGGTCCAGAATGCAGATGCCAGCTTGGTCATCTCCTTGGGGGCAGAGCAGAGGTCACTGTCCCTTCTCCAGGCACCTACCATCAAGACAAGACCCTATGCTTAGGGCATCTCTCTGGGTGTGGGAGGCAAAGTCCATTGTGTTTGAGTGTCATGAGCTAAGTCACTCTCGGGGTGACCCTAAAACTACCCTGGCTTGAGCTATCGTATAATTTTCACTACCTGACCCTTTTGATTTGAGGTAGAACCTCTCAGTCCCTCAAAGCTTAAGTTAACTGGCTAAAATACAGTGGACCCTTGACTTATGAGATCAATTTGAGACAATTGGTTGTAACTGAAGTTGGCATTGAACTGAAGACACAGGCTCCTCTACATCACCTTCAAAGTCCTCTTGTACACAGGCAGATCTCGGTGTCCTTAGAGAGACACTGACCCAGAATTTCTCAATGAACACCACACAGGAGAGGATGTAATGCTCCTTCCAGAACTCTTTAAGAGTTAAATCTGTATCTGAGACCATCTGGAGGCACAAGTGGCTGAAATTCATGTCGTAAATCAAGTCTCTGGATATAGGTTAAAATCAAAATTCGGGTCATCACCCAAGTTGTTGGTATGTCATTGCAGTTGTAACTCGAAGGTCCACTGTAGCTCATTTTCAAGGGATATGGAACTCTAACATCCTCCCTAAGATCTCTGTGACACTCCTGGGCTTGTGTCCTCAAGATCACCTCCAAGTTCTTCATGGCAGTGCTACTCTGGCCAAAAAAACTGAGATGTTCACTTAGTGCAGTAAGGAGAGATGGATCCTTAGGTGACAGTGTGATCCTCATCCTGGTGCTCCCTGCTTCCCTTCCCTGCTGCCCATCCCATCTAGTGGACAACCAAGGCTCACCCCCAAAGGGTCTCATAGATGTAATTCTGCTATGGCTCCTTATCAACCCTGAGGATGCCCTTGCTGTTCTGAAGGGCACAGAGGGGAGCTGGCATTCCAGGCTCCAGTCAAGTATATTTTTAACTTCCATGTTATTCTAAATATGTATACATGCTACATTTGGTCACTCACAGCTCTGGCCTACAACTACTCTAGAACCTGAGATTCAAGGGCCCAAGCCAAGCAATGGCTTGGGAAAGGGACAGGAAGGGTGGGTGGGCAGAAAGGGTGGTACCCAGGAAGCAGCACTGGCAAGGGCAGGGATCCAGAAGGCAGTGAGTGGTAAGGCTTCTCATCTTCCAGTTTATTTATGCAACATCATCACCCACAGGAAACGGGAAAGATGAATACAGTTCACAGTACCTCACTGAGACGCACAGCTGTAGATCATACCATGGGCTCTGTCTAACTGTGACTTGGTGCATTCAGGAATGATAGGCACTGCAGGAAAGGAGACAAGCCAGCTCGGGAAGGACTGGGCATGACCTCTGGGACACAACAGGCACCTGAGTCTTCATTGCCACCTCCAGAGTGACTGACATGTTTCCCTTTGCTGTAAAACTTATGGGTTGGTGAAATGAACACAGTCATTGTTCACAGCAGGTGACAGCTGTGCTGTTACAGCAAGAGAGGAAGGAAGCAGAGCACTGTGGGGTGGGCTGGAGGCCCTTGTCACTCCTTGTCAAACCTCTGAAAGGACAGTCCTCAGAGTGCAAACACCTCCGTTCTTCTGAAAAGAAGTTAGTTCAGAAAGGGTCCAGCCACCCCAGCCTGCAGGTCCCCTCCCGGTGTGAGAGTGAGGAAGGGTCCCAAGGGTGTCTTCCTTTGCTAGGATTGCTGAAGGGAAACCACGGGCTGGCTGCCTGAGCAACAGCACTTGTTCTATAGTTCTGGAGGCTAACAGCCTGAGGCTGAGCTCTCTGCACCTCTGGAGTCTGATGAGGGCCACTTCCTGGATGGCAGAATCTCTATGTGTCCTCCTGTTCTCTTCTGACAGCTCTGGCATCTTCTTCTTCCCTTAAGGGCACCTTCTACAGTGAGGACTCTGTCTACACAGACCATCTAACCCTCACTACCCATGCAAGCTCCAAGCCCAGACAACACCTCCCTAGGGTTAAAGTTTCCACATGGGCTACTTGGGAGACATAAATAGACCTGGGGTCACCAACACGGAGGGCCAGGCCCCATGAGGATGCAATCAAATAGTCCATACATCTTTGTCTAGTGTCAGCGTGACCTCATGAAACCAGAAACATGAAGACAGCCTCCGTCTCGGGAAAGTGGAGTTTAGGCTGTGCCATCTTGGCTTAGCGGGCAGAGGACAAGGAGCCCAAGAAGGAGCATTATACGTGAGCTACCACTCCCAAACACCAGAAAGCATCTCCGTGGGGTTCATGGTGCCCAAACAAAGCTTTCAGTTGGAAAATAGCCTTTCAGATCCATGATTGTGAAACTAGGAATCACCACAGTATGGTTCAACAATGGCAAACCTTTTAGAGCCTTCAGTGATGCTCTCGCTGCAGCATATGTGCCACAGGTTTCCACCACTGGTATAGTCAAGGAGTCCAGCTTCTTGAGTAATTGATCAAATTAATAGCAATCGTGTTCATCTTTCAAGCTAATGAAAGCCCTTTTCAAGCATTCGAGCACACACAGCACATGTCACTCATGTTTGGCTGCAGTTGTTCCCAATGAGAGAAGCCATGTCCTACCCTTCCAATGCACAATGGCTCAAGCACCTTCAACACACACAGGTGTTGTAATCTCAACTCTGAAAGACTTCATGGGGCTCTGTAATTACAGCCCTTGACAAGTGACTGCTCAGGGGGCTGATGAGGAGCGGCTGAAGGGACCCAATGCTGTCACCTGTGCCTGGTGCCCTGTCATCCGCACAGCCTGTCACTTGTCCTCTGTAGGTGACATCAGCCTTGCCCCACTCCCAGCTCAGAGGAGCCCTGGGAGAAGCCAAGTCACTCAGATTTCCTCACCACAGAGTCTCAGCTTCAAGCTGCCTCTGAGCAGGGAAATGCTTGGCCCAGCTCTCAGATGGCTCCTCACTACCCAGTGCCCAGAGCTGTTGCCACCTCTTCTTATGCAGCAACTGCAGGCCCCTTCACAATGTGACACCCACTTTCCCTCCATCAGGTGGCGGAAGAGCGAGCCCTGACTGTGTTCCCCTCTCACAGAAACTCCTTTGTTCCTGACACTGGAGAACCAAGAGCAGTGGCCAGGAGGCTGCGTCCATGTGGCCAGGGCAGGGGGAGCACCAACCCTGGACACATGGCCTCCTCCTGCTCTGAGCATGCTCCTCCTAACACACTCTCTTCCCTACATCCAGATACATCCCTCAATCTTTTCTCTGAACTGACTTAAATGCCCTGAAAATGTGGCTTAAGAAACAAGAGCAACAGCTCAGCCCCTTCCTTTTCCATCCCTGAATCTTCAGGGGTTCCTGAGCCTGGCAGACTCCCTGCTCTGTCTTCCCTCCACTCTTCCCATGGCTTCCCACATCCAAGGGGGCCACCATGGGTTCTGACAGAGATGATGGTAGATCAACCTGTGTATAGGGTCTGCTTTGGCCCTGAAGAACCACAGTCAGGAAGCTACTCTAATTGTTTCTTGCAGTTATGGGAGGAGGAAGTCCAAGACCATGGTCCCAGCAGCCCAGAGGTCTGTTGATGACTGCTTACTGGCTTGTAGGTGGCCTTATTCACCTCTCATGTGTCAGAAAGAGAGCTAGACCAAGCTCTTGGGCTTCTTTGTATAAGAGCACCAATCTCATCCACAAGGGTCCCATCCCATGATCTGCTAACCCCTCCCAAAAGCCCCACCTCCTAATGCCATCACCAGGGGCTACATTTTCAATATGGGGATGTTGTGAGGACACAAACACCCATCTACAGCAATGAGACAGACAACAGTGTCTGACTCTCTCTTTCTTCCTGCAACAGCGGAAGGTTAGCTCCTGCCCTTTACTTCCTATTGCTTCCCCTTGGTCCCCCAAGGATGGATAGAGACAGCTTGCCTCAGTGTCCTTCTGGATTGTTTTGTAGCTACTGTGGGGCTGCTCCCACAGGAGGCACAGGTTACTCCCTCCGTGGTCCTGCCCTGCTCCAGCTGTGCCAGACACTGCAGCCTCTGTTTTAGAGAAGGGGCAAGGAAACCACCCAAAATGGCCAAATGGTTAGAGAGGGACTTGGACAAATTATCAACGTCCTCAACCTCCCCATATCCCAACCAGCTGGAATCAACACAACTAGTGCTCCTGAGCAGTCACAGTTTCCTGCTCACCGTTTTCCACACTGAGGCAACAGCCCTTAATCAAACAGCTCACATCTCTTGTTATTCTGCCCAATGCCCCATGACAGCTGTACCCTGGACACTCCACACACACCCCTGAGGGTGTCCACCCTGACTACAGCAGGCTCAAACTTAAATTAAGCAGTAGAGTTGAATTTGGACCCATCACAGGCCTGCAGCTGCTATATAATCTCTCCTGTTGGCCTAGTAGGGCTCCCTCTGGTGTACTGACCATCTGGTGCAGAAGCATGGACCCTATTCAGTAAAGCCTTATTCCAGTGGTCCTATAAACCCACTTCTGAATTCCACATGTAGGATGTACTTGGAAGGTTCTGTGAATCTACTGAGGATTCTTATCCTCCACACTCTGGGCAGAGCAGTTGCTTTTTTAAAAGAACTAAACACCAGGGGCTGCCAGCCCTGGAGAGCTCCAGAGCCTGGAGGAGCTCAGCAGTGAGGTTTCCAGCAGCAGATTACCTAGTGGTGTTGACTAGCAGCTATGGAAATCAACAGAAACCAGAAGAAGCTGCTGAGAAGAGTTCCACATAGCTGTAAACGATTTACAGCTACTGTGAGCTGTTGGGTGGCCTAGCCCAGAGCTGGGATGCTACAGGTTCAGAGCTGTGGACACTCAGAATCCCAGAGGACTGAGGGCCACTAGCATTTGAAGCCCAGAGCCACTTGCTGATTCATGATTTCTATCAGAATTGAGCAAAGGAACCCTCTACTGGTGGACAACGTTGCTGCTTTGCTCTGTAGTAGGAAGGGGAGCCCCGATTCACAGCCTCTGGGATTATGTTTCCCTTCATCCTGTCTTCTCTCCCTGACCCACCATGCACCCCTGTGAGGAGGCTTCCACCTGACAAGGGAGAACAGATGTGCACCAACCTCTTGATCCCCGAAATGTCCCCACAGCACAAAAGTCTGCGAACATCAGCTCCTCTATGATGCTGTCTCCTCCTGTGGCTGGTTCTGCTCCCTGAGTGCAAGGAGGACCTCCCCAGGAAACCTCTGATCTCTGGTGCAGGCTAATGTGTGTTGGTTCTGACCCACCAAAACAGACTGGGTCCTGAGTGGGTCACTTACAGTACCACAGTCAGGCAATATAACCACAGATGTGCAGGGCAGTTGGGAATGTTCTGGAATTAACAGTGTTGAAAATTGCACAGCACTGTGAATGTACTGAAAGTGATCAGATTGTGTATTTTAAAGTGTTCAAAATCGTGACAGTTTTTACCCATGAAATTTATTTTGTTTTTAAAAAGGTTTTTGGACAGGGTCCTTAGAAGAAGCCTGTTGGACCAGAAGTTGCCTCCATACCTGCATGCTGAAGCAAGCCACATGCTGAAAGCAATCTTCTCCAGGATGAGGGCAGCTCCAGACCACAGAGGTGGACTCTGGTGCAAACACATCACGAACAGAGTCAGGTAGGTGCCTGCAATGCTGGCCGAATGCTGTGTGGGTTTGGAGAGCAGTTGGTTCACAGGAGCAAGGGTCCTGGGCCATCATGGTCATCCCACTGTGCACATTACGCACCTGCAGTCTGGTGTCCAGTGGTGGAGCTGTACCAGGATGCAAATAGAGGAGCCAGCTCAGAGAGGAATCGAGCTCCACATTCTAGAGTGTAAATGAGGGTTCAGGGAGGACAGCAGTAAGCTAACTGCCTGTTGGGATTGCGGGGCTCTGAGCAAAATCCTGCACATCTGGTAGGGCATGAGGCCTCTAGAAGCAAAGGGCTACCTCTGCTAGACCCAGAGCTCTCACCAAGGGATCAACAACTGGTCTGTGCTCATCAAGACTGTTTACCCTTTTCCATTCTATTCACAAGAACATCAGAATGAAGTTAAGACCAGAGTGCATGCATCTGTGCACAGAAAAGCTTCCGTTCAGGCTTTCCCAAAGGGTCTGAAATCTGGGCAGCACCACCCACACCTAGGACGGCTCAGCACAGGGCAGCCTCCCAAGGGATATCTGATTTTATTGTTCCACCTAATGCCTTATCCACAACAACCCAGAGCCAGCAGCTGGAAATAGCTCCAACGCCTCCTGCTGGTCTCAGTCTCCAAGTCTTTAGCTTTTCCTTTCTCACACTTTTTTTATTTTCTCACAAAGTCTCACACTTTTCCTAAGTGCATGTCCAGGTGCAGGTGGATGAAATGTGATGAAATGTCAAGCACCGGTGTGAATGGCTTCTAGGAATCTTTGTAGTAATTCGGGACATGGGGCAGGCACGATTGCAGAGAAAGCCAGAGAGACACACCCAAGATACAGATCCTCAAAGGCTCCACCGGGTTTTTTATTTTCTCACAAAGTCTCACACTTTTCCTAAGTGCATGTCCAGGTGCAGGTGGATGAAATGTGATGAAATGTCAAGCACCGGTGTGAATGGCTTCTAGGAATCTTTGTAGTAATTCGGGACATGGGGCAGGCACGATTGCAGAGAAAGCCAGAGAGACACACCCAAGATACAGATCCTCAAAGGCTCCACCGGGGTCTTTCCAGGATCCCCACCACACTCCAGGGATCCTCAAGGCACCTGGGAGCAGAAGTCCTAAGAACTTTAGAGTTCAAATCTATGCTAGAGTTTAATTTCTTACATTGTTCATGTGACAACATTTTCAATTTATGATTTCTGTTTAAAGTTCAAATACCTAATTTTGTGTCTTCAAAATGTATTGAATCAATCAACTGCTAGCAAATCTACCTTCTTATCAGAGAAAGTATATATTTGCTCTGAAAACAGAAGAAAGTGAATTTGATAGGTGTATGCACACATGTAAGTGAATTCACTATGGTGTTCATATTTTATTTTGCTGTAATTCTAGAGGCATAGCTTATACTTCCTTTTCCTTAATTTCTTAAAATAATCATCAGTCTTTATTTACCCACTTGTGTTTCATAAGTTTGGATTTTAGGCTCATGAAGCAATTTTTTGGAAGGCAGATGATCCTAAATCAAGTATCCGCAGACAGATGTCTACGTAGCACTGCCATTAAACCATTCGATGTCTGCATGTTTAAAGATGGTCATTAAATGGCATTTGAACATACAAATTTGAGACTGCAAATAATATCTTACACTTTAGAATCTCTTTTTGATTCTTTGCTTATCACCTCACCATTTAATCACCCTGTGAAATGGATTGAACAGATGGCATCACACTGGTTTATTTAGAACCCAGTTGAAGTCTAAAAGGGGAGAAAGTTGCCCAATCCCAAATCATATGGTTATATAATTGCAGAATGGTACTTTCCAAAACCTCTGACTTTTTCCTCCCAGGTAAGAGCTATCTCACCTCTTTGCTGTGGAACCAAGACATCATTGCCAAATGACGGCCAATTTATATATTCTCCAGGATTGTCTACAATACATGGTGAGATAAAAATGCTCTTAAAAATATTATTCACCATGGAGTGGACTTTAGACAACATGTACTTTTTTTAGTAAATGGACATTAAAATAAAAAGATGACTGTATTGTCTAAAAGGTCACAAACCATTGCCATTAAACCCCTGAAGTCTCTGGCCAGGATAGGTCTGGTTGTAGGGACAAAGGATCCCCAAGTCTCAGTGAGGATAAGCAATGAGGCTCACTTCTCACTGTGGTGCATACCCCCTCTGGATTGGCTGGGGCCTTGGCTTATTTTCCTGCTCAGCACCAGGCTCATCAATGGGCTACCATCTGGAGCATTTCCACTGGTCACCACAGAGAGAAGGACAGAACGGAGAGTCATGTGTCAGTTCTTGGCACAGGCCACTTCATTCATCTTCAATACTGGCCACAGTGAATCATGGCCACTATGAACACCAAACATTAAGGGGACAGAAAAGTGCAAAAGTACCGTGTGTGTGAGATGCAGGAAATCTGGGGAACACACAGCCATATTGACTCTCACACAGTGGTCATGAGACAGGGGCATCAGGATGTTCCCAAGGCAAAGCCAATGGTGCTTTCAGCAGAATAAGTGAGCAACTTTGCTCAGGCAGCACAGTGCCCTGTGAGCTTCAGCTGTGGGTTTTCTCCCTGGGTCCTCGAGGTGAAGTAAGAGCTGAAAGAACTGGAAGAGGTAGGGCCTTTGGAAGGCCTGGAGACCTCTGAGGGACAAAGGTAGCTCTCAGAAGAGAGGCTTCTTAAGAAGAGTGCTCTGTGAACTCCTTTCTCCTTCTGTCTATGCCCTCACATGGAGAAGAGGAGCCTCCAAGAACCAATGGACACAGGGTCTTGTCTTGGCACTTCCAGAACTGTGAGCTGAGAAAAATCTCTTCCCTTCCTGAGCATCCTGCCATGGTTATAGTGTATGGTATTAAAAGCTGACTATTCACTTTAGAAAATGGAACATAAATTCCAAGGTTGTGGAGGCTTGCATGGGATTGTACTGTAAATGCTACTAAGCCCATATTCAACATTTTCAAACTGTTTATATTTTATATATTATCAATCATTCTGTTATGTGAAGGATGTTGGCTCAGTTTCTTTTTAGAGCTCAATTCAAATATTTTTGTCTGGTTGGGAAGTGAAATCCCTTGATTAATTTTCCATTTATACCAGTTTGAAAAGGCTACATGTGCTAAATGTTGGTATAGAAGCGGTTGTTAAAATTCCTTGGAGAAAGGGCCAAGGGCAAGGTAGGAGCACAGGAAACTTAAAGTGATCCAGAGATGACTTGTGCCAAAAAGTAGGAGTGTTCAAGCGAGGGGCAAGGCACAGGGCACCAGAGCCACACAAAAGCCTCATCATCATGTCCGGCCACCTCAGGGAGGGGTGGAGCAATGAAATGAAAAGTAAGCAACAGAGTACAGTCCACTGAGCAAGGTAAGAATGGAGTGCATACTGGAGAGAGAAAGAGCATAGGAGGAGGGAAGGAGTGTTTATCATCTCAACAGAAAGCCAAATAAACAGCAGGAATCACAGGCTTAGAAAATCACCCATAGATGCTTAAACTAGGTGAATTGCAATGAAGGAACACTTTGGTATCGCCTCAAAGTGTCTTTCCAGAAATTCCTATGACTTTCAGAATGAAAACAGCCAACTTTATGTTGGAAACAAACTGTGCTCCCCCAGGGAGCAGATTGAGCGTGACCAGGGAAAGGGGTACAGGTGCTTCCTGAAAGGGAACTCTGAAAATGTCAGCATTACTTCTGGGGGACCCTGCCCGAGGTGCACAACCGGAACCAAATTGTACAAATCTGTCAGACAGGCCCAGCTTTAAGCTATTCCCAAATAATGGATGTGTTGTCTGAAATAGCATCAGGGTCAAGAAAAATGTAAAGACCATTTCAGATAAAAGACAATGGAGATGGACATCCTGACATCATGAATAATTCTGGACTGAAGCCCAGACTGTCAAGAGCAATAAGAAAAAGGACATCACTGAGGCTAATGTCAGATAGTGAAAAAGAACATCACTAGGACATATGACAGAATTTGAATATGCACCATAAATTAAACTGCAATATAATAACACACAATAATTTGAAACTTATGATTTTGGTAACTATATTGTGATATTTTTAGTATATTTGAAAACATACTGAAATATTTAGAGGTAAAGGGAAAACTTACTTTCAAATGGTTCATAAACAGGCACAGACACAGAATGATAAAGCAAATGTAGCAAAATGTTTAACAATTTATTAGTTAAGGGGAAAGGTGCAGGATTGTTTGTACTAGTCTTGCAAATTTTCTGTAAGCTTGAACTTGTTTTTAAAAATGCTTTTAAAAAAAAGAAACCATTTAAGAGAAACACACATCAAAGGTGATGTGTAAACCTTGTTTTTATTTTAAATGAAAAAGTAAATCAACTCAGCAGAGATATTTTTAGACAATTAGGAGAGATTGAAAATGGACTGGGTAGCCAGTGATATCGAGAATTTTTGTTGATTGTGTTGAGTGAAATAAATGACAATGTGATAATCATGTTTGCTAATGTAATATTTATAGGTGAAATGATAGAAAGTCTGAGACTTGCCTTACAGTATTCCAGGAGGAAAAGAAACTATGGAAGGGAAAGGGCGGAAAGTGTCCACTGTTGCATTGCTGATCCCGGAGGTGAGTGTAGGGGGCCTAACACCTCTCCTCTCCTCATAGGTGCAGCTTGGCACCAGCCCACAAAGACTTCTTAACTCTAAACAGAAGAAAAAGGACTAGGCCTTTGTTGGATGATGATAATGAATGATTCGTATCTGGTTTGTCTTTTTGTTTCTTCAGCTTTGATTTGCCTTCACACTAGTGGTTGGAGTAAGGACCAGTAGCTTTCTGGGCTCTTATTGTCTCATTCAGTGAATTGATCAGGACAGTTGATGGATGTGAATGACTACTGTTTATTTTGAGGCAGAAAAAAGAAGGAGAAAAGGAGAAACACAAATGACATACTCGGGGAGAAAATGGTGATTTAAAGGAAAAGGAGAAAATGTGTCCTGCTAGCAGAACAGATCGCTTCAAGAGTGAGAGGGCAGGGGCGGCAAAGCCGATGCTGTCGTCCTTTCATAGCGTCTTTGATAGCTTTCAAGTGGTACCACCTGAGCTCATCTTGGAAGGTGCCAGATTTGGCTTGGTCTCCTGTCAGCTCTGTGCCTGCCTCTTAAAATGGCAGGTCACGTTCACTGCTGCAGCCACATTGCCACACCGTAGTCTCGTACTTCAATCAGGAGCAGTTGAAGTGACTCATTTTAATGAAAGAAATGTTTCTCAAAAGATAAAAGTGCATGCTCTGTGTGTGCTGCTGGATCTCTAGACATACTCAGGGTCAGGGGATGAGTGGCCACAACAGCTGTGCCTGCACATCAGTCCCTGTAGTGATAAATCTCTGTGACACATGCTTCAGATGACTTCGTCTGCATTGCTGTCCCCAGGGTGTGATAAAGACCTGGTCCTGCTGGAAGGAAACACCAGCTAATGTGGTGCTGGAGATCAGGCAGTGACAGTCCAGCCTTACGCAGCAACATGGTGCCCATCTAGGACACAGAACAGGGGAGGAGAGTGGAGCCCTCCTTGGTTCTCCCCACCAAGCTGTGGGTCACCATGAGCTCTCTAGAAACATCGACAATGATCAGAGATGAATCCTAGGGATTGACAGGCTGGGCTGGTCTCAGTGGGGGAGTAAGGCTTGCCATGAAGCGGGCCAGGTTTGAGCCCGTACTCCTCACTCCCATGATATCAGTAGAAATGAAAGTCATTCTTAGCAAAAAGTACAAGCATAAGCAAGGAGAAAAGAAGAACAGTAAGAGAAGAGAATGTCAAGAGACAGAAAGGAAGAAGGTGGCCATACATCAAGGCAGCCTCTTCGCTATTGGGAGGTCCAGGTTCAGGAATTCAGTGTGGTGCCCAAAGCACGCAGTGCCCACACGGAGTCAGCTGGGCAGTGGATTCGTAGAAGCACCCTTCCAGCTGGGGAGCCACAGGGCTGCACAGTAACAGTGAGCCCATATTCTCTGCACCTTATGAAGAGTTGAAAGAACATGGCATGAATTCCCTGTAATGATGCCACTATGGTTTCCTGCATTCAGGAGCGGCCAGGTCTTCAAGGATACCTCCCACGTGACCGTCCTCATCTCTGAGCTCACTGGCATGGAGGAAGCATCAATACTAAAATTATCTCTTTCACAGCACTGTTTCCCACTTCCCTTCCTCCACCTGTGGAGCGCATGCTTCCTCTCCTATGTGTCTTATTCCAGAAATATGTCCTGAACACCATAAAGAGATAAACATCTCAACTCTTGGAATTGGCAGTCCAGAGGCTGAACAGCCTGGTGCTCCTGGCTTCCTGTGAGTGGTCTGGGTCCTTAACCTCTCTGTGTTGGCGGCACTTCTTCTGGCTGTTGTGACAAACCTTCACAAACCTGGTGGCTTAAACAGAGCACACTTATCATTGGGCAATGAAAAATAGCAAGAAAAAGGTACAATGAAAAACAGCAAGAAAAAGGTAGAATCAATTTTAATACTTTGTTTAATTAAATGGATGCATTGTATCACTTTGAAATATATATATAATTAATATTAGAAATGCTTAGTGATGTAGTTTAAATCCATTTTATTTCACTGAATCTCTGAAATCCAAGGTGAAGTTCACACCTTGAGCTGGTCTCAGTGTGTTGACCAACCATATGACGGCTGAATACTGGACCAGCCAGCATAGTTCCAAACAGCACTTGTCTTCACGATGTAGAAGGGCTCAAAACTTAAACACTATTAAGAGTTTTTATATTTAGCACCCAATTTGGAGGCACTGCTTATCAGTGCTTTGTTGACAGCAGTGAGCTCTGTCCCTCCTCAGCCCAGCACTAGGCTGACACCAGAGGTGGGTCAGGCTGTTTATATCCCCAGAGCCTAAACTAAGATCCTTCTGTTCCCTTTGCCACAGCTCCTTCTGTTAGCAAACTGCAAGTGCCCAAAAGATACCTGAAGCTCCCATACCTTGCCTTAAGGAATCTGTTCCTTTATAATAGTTTAAATCACTTTGAATTAATATTCATATTCCCCCATCACAAACTGTTTGTCTTAATATTTCAGTCCTTACTAATGACATGCAGGTATCTGATCTTCCATGTGCTGGGCCTATGAGCTCCATGGAGAAACAGTTCTGTCTGGGAATCTACACTTGCTAGGAGAGGCCATAAACTCGACATGTAACACCAGACACATCCAAACTGCAAGATCTGGGCAGGATCCCCTAGACGAGGCCAGGTGTGGGAACCTAGCAGTACTGCTAAAAATAGTCAAGGGTCATGCTTTAAAGTTGCTGCCTGGTCACATCATCATTATACTGAAAAAAACCACATCATTATTTAGAAAATAAAGTCCATACATGTCATCAGATTCCTGTCAACAAAACACAGCAAGCAGCTGGTGGATGATTCATTTTCAAGTGAGTATTTTTAGACGCATTTTGACTTGTGCTCCAACCATCCCAGGGTATATTTTGAGAAATAAATGTTAATTCACAAAAGTAAAGCATAAATAAGGAGCAGAGTGTCCAGATACTTCGTCGTTCATTTACTGCTTCAGCAGTCGCTGCCTGCCATACTGGGAGCCGTGAGAGGTCTCCACGCCTGGAAAAACTCATTCTGCTGACCAGTAGAGCTTTGCTGTTGTGTAGACTATGCAGGGCCCGAAGTGAGGGTTGAAGTTCCAGTGCTCAAATCCCTTTTCCTGAGACTTGGTCTTGCACTACTCAACAACATGGTGGCCCCAATTTAAAACGGTGCAGCTTACGATTTTGCAACTCTGCAAAGATGTGGAAGTGATCCACATTCCACAGAAGCCATTCTTCAAATCTTGACCTTGGATCTTTACCAGACTTGCAGCTTGATCGTGTCCCATAATGCTTGGAGGGCAGCAGGCCCAGGGCCCATTCAGCCCAGGAACTGCAAGGGAAACAGCTGACAGTGTGCTGAGCTGCAGAGCCTGGGTGTACAGGAGGACAGGTGGCTTCAATGTGTTTCCACTGTAACAAGCACAGGAAGCATCCGTACTCACTAAAGAAAAGCCACCTTTCCTTCATGTTTTCACTTAAGAGATAGCATGTGATGTTTCCCTCAGATGTCTGCAGAGGGACTTGTTTCAGACCAACTTCTTCATTGTGTATAATTAGAAAAGCTGGACAAAATAAAAACACTGAGTCAAGACCCCAGGGAGTGTGGAAGCCTAGGAGCAAGGGCCCCACCAAATGGGATTTTTGCCTGGAGACGTGTGCCTATCCTGCCGAGATAGGAGCAGGTGGCAGGACAGACACAGAGGCTGAGAAGTCAAGCACAGCTGGACACCATTCCAGGGACCTGGCAGACAACTGAGACTATTTTCTCACAATAAGAACAAGAGCCTCCAGTAAACAGCCCCACTTCCAGTCTGGACGCATAGGCAAACCCTGAGAGACAGGGTTCGGAATTAGCCTGTCCTCTCAGACAATGAGGCCAGCTCAGGTCACCTTGACCTCTGGACAGCATAAGGAAACCCTTTCCTGAGCAATAATAACAGCACCCTGTGAGAGCACAACTGCATTATCTCCAAAGGGAATAATGGAGGAATACAATAGTTTCACTTTACCCCTGTTAGTCCTAAAAGCTCCAAAAGCCTCAGGATATAGACTAGAAAAGGACTCCATTGTCTCTGCCATTGGCCAGGGTCACAGACCCCTGTCCATGGGACTTAGGCCCTCTGTCCCAGGACACAGCCTTTCTTTTCTTGGCCAGAACTCCTCCATGCCTCACCCTCACCCTGGACCAGATGAAGCAGTGACTGGTTAAAATGCAGATTCTCAGGCCACTCTGCCACACTGCCTCAGAATTCTGGGTGTGTGGCCAGCTCCCCACCTCCTAGAAGGTCCCGGGGGTCCCAACAGCCACTTGAGAGGGAGCCCCAGCACTACAACTTGCTTCCTCCCAAGAGGAAGTCAGTTTGGCCTTTGAATACTAAAAGAGAGGCACCCTTCCACTTCCCCATGCATGGTAAGTCCTCATGTCCATCGGAATTTACTTCTTGCCCCTTGCCTTATGGAATGCAACCCAGACACTAACTGTGCAGAGTTAACTGTCAGCCTGGGGACTGGGCTGGGGATTTGGAGCTAGCTCAGGTAACAAATTCTTTACGGAAGCAATTTGTCTAGTCTCTCTGCCCCAATTTATACCAGGTAAAGTGATACCAAATCTCACATTGCTGTCATGAGCCACAGTGCTCAGTAAATATTTGTTGAATGAAAACATAAATCTCACAGATTGGAAGCAAGGTGAGACTCATGATTGACTTTCTCAGTCTCAGGCTCAGAAGATTCAAGCTGAGATATGAGGATGCTTGAACAGCAGGCCACACAGATAGAACATCACAACAGTGAATAAACAGGAAGTCTCAGTGGTGGATAATCAGGAGGTCATAGCAGTGGATAATCAGCACGTCATAGGAGTGGATAATCAGGAGTGGCAATGTATACACAGTGTAGAGGCTGGGTGTGGCCTAAGTGCTCTGTCTGGGTTCAAACTTCAGCACAAGCAGTTACTGGGCCAGGGCTCTTGGGCAAGTTCCTGAACCTCTGGCTCTTGATTTCCCTATGTGATAAGTGAGACAGTAGTGACAAACACTGCAAGAGATTAAATGAGTTAATCTGTGCTGTCTGAATATCAATGAGGAATTTCCCAACTCACTGAGGCAGGACTAGCCTCTCCTCCCTGATCTCAGCTGGTGGATGCCACTGCAGGATGGGAATTAACATCAGGATGCCCAGTTAAATGGGAACCATGGATAAAGCAAAAGAAATGTTTAACACAAGTACACCCCACAGATTGCATGAGGTATACTCATACGTGTGAGTCTAACTTACGATGCAGTTACCTCCTTGTGAACCCAACTGAAGTTAAAAATAGTGTAAACTGAAACATATTTAATACACTTCACCTACTGAAAAACATAGCTTAGCTTAGTGTAACTTAAATGTGCTCAGAAAATTTACAACAGCATGTATTGGGGCAGTCATCTAATGCAAAGCTAATTTTATACAAAAGAGTTGAAATAATGAATGTCATAAAGTTTGGAATAAAGATTTGCCTATCTCACAGGGTTTACTGAATACTGTCCCGCCCTTTACCAAAAACAGAGAGGTTGTTGGGGTGCTCACAAGGAACGTCACCACACGTTAAATCTCAGTGGGCTTGAAGTCGAATACTTGCACCTCGGGAAAGCCACACCCCTGTGACTGGATGCTGACTTCAAACTGGGAGCCCAAGTCACTGACCCTGCCCAGCACTTCCAGAGACACAGTACTGAATTCAAAATCAAACAAACATTTCTGCAGAATGCATACTGCCTTCACACCAGCCAAAAAGTCACAAGTCACACCACCATCAGTCAGGAGGATAAAAGTATTCTTAGTTTATCTGACATACAATTGAATTGGGAGCATTTTAGATTTTGTACCATTTTTATAATCATCCCACCCTAGTTTTTCACCCCGACTTCATGGAGGATGAACCATGTGTCCCCTGCGTAGGCGGCACACAATAATGAGCAATTAGCAAAGGTGATAGATCAGTGCGTGGAGAAGAAACACTCCAGGAAAGACAGCACCTCCCCCAGGTGCCTGCAGAGCATCAGCCTGGCTGGTTGATAATTCTGGAGCTCAGTTTCTAAGCCTTGCTCTTTGGCTAACTCCTGAAAATTGCCAGAAGTGGAAATTTGCACAGAAAGTGATTTTTCTTTTCAGCATAGCAAGGACCACCATATCAGAAGGCAGAGCCAGATGTCACTGGACACCTTGTAAGAGCTACAAGTGGAGCACATGGGGTAGGAAGGGAACAGACCAAGTCCTTCCCCAGCAATCTGCAGGTAAAAGAAAAACAGCATATACAGGGAAAACTTGGCACTGAAGAAGGCAGGGTGCCCCCAGAAAGGTGCACATCAGGGCCAAATGAATCAGTTTTTCTCTTCTCGAAGCAGAGAACATTTCCCTTGCCATATGTGAGCTTTAGGGGTCTGCATCCCCATTTCCTTTTTTTTTTTTTTTTCATCCCCATTTCTTTGAAAGGAAGGACAAGATTCAGATCTGCAAAGCTGTACTCCCCTCCCCATGAAACTCAGCTACTGGGGCTGACAGACTCAGGCGGATCCTGGGAATTTACTTTGTTTGGATTAAATGTGTCTGTTTCTCGTAGGGAGATACTGAGCATGTCATTTGAAACTGAGTTCTTGGATTTATCAGATCAGAAGACCTTTGCCATCTTACCCTACTTCATAAATCCAGTTGCCATTTCAAAAATAGTTGACCTTGGCATTTATCCACCAAGCTAAGAAAGGCAGGACATAGCCAAGGTGGGACAGGAGGAAGGGGGACAGGCCAAAGAACACAGAACAGTGTCTAGTGCCTTGGCTTGAGAACCAGAGGGCAGCCCTGTCCCTGGTATCCAGCTGCTCACAGAATACCAGGACTTGGAAAAAAAAAATATTGGATTTATGACAGGCCTTTAGCAGTCATGTCACCACTTGGGGCTGAGTTGGGGATTTACAGGCAGGAAAAATTAATCTATCCTTCCAAGGGAGCCGTATGTTAAGACACAGATAAGTTCCTGAGACACATGGAGAGGATTTGATGTCCTCCTACTTCAAGGAGTTTCAGCTAAGGGAGTTGGGCTTGGGCTCGGGCTCAGAGATCCTCAGATGTCCACCAACAGTGGATCCCTTTCTCCATCACTGAAGTGTCTTGATACAAATCTCTGACGAAGTGTGAAGTTTTGCAAGGCTTAAATCTGGTTAAATCTCCAACAAGTGTTTAATTGCTGGAGGTTTTAAAAGACAAGCAAGAAAAGAAAAAAAAAAAGCAAAAAGAACAAGCAAGGCACTGTTTCTTCAGCTGATTAAAATTACAGATGTTTCAGCCTTTAAAGACTTTTCTTTTTTTTTTTAGTTTATTGGTACATCTTAGGTATACAGTACGGTTACATTCATCATTGGGATCTTGTACTTTTACATGACAGGTCTTGGTTCTCATTTTTTCCCCTTATCCCTGCCCTCCCTTCGCCCCCTCCTCCCTTTCCCCCCTGCTCCCTTCCCCATTTACAAACACTTACAACATGTTTTCTAAATTTCCATCTTAACAAGGAAACTCAGAAATGGCAAGGAACTGCATAGTCTAATCTCCCACCCTGTGATCACTCCAGATACCATGTCAATTCTGGACAGAGCAAAGAGAAACTTGTGGGGTGAATGTGCAAATCTCCTGGGTCACAATCCCAGTGAGGCAGACTGTCATTTCTCTGTCTTTCTGTTGCTGCGTTTTGCCTCCTAACAGCTTTTCTTTATTGCCTACAAATACAGGCCCAAGGTGAAGAGTATTTTAAATTCCTCCTGACTCAAATTTAAATTGGAAACCTGGAGCTTCAACATCTCAGCAAAGTGAGAGGTCAGACTGTTTCTGCATCCACAGGACATCAGTTTACTGATGTCTGTGTTCACATCCTGGAAGTGGAGATACTGACAGTCCCATGGCCCAGGATATGCACAGCGTGTTAGAGGCAGCACCCAGATTCACCACTCAGTCTCCTAAGTCCCAGAGCAGGGCTCCTTCATCAGCTCCCAGCCACTTCTCAGTTGAAGACCAGGATCTGTGCTCCTCAGAGCAGCTGATGGAGCAGGAGGAGGTGGCAAGGACAGAAACCACTGAGCACTTTTCCCTCTGTCTCCTCCATTTATTCACTCAACAAACATGCTCTGATGGCTCACTAGACTATGCTAGGGGTGACTCTGCCTAGCTCCTGTGTGACAAGCAGTGCCAGCCTGCAGAAGTCAATGCTCAAAATAGGAGAGGACAGAAGGCACCAGAAAACTCCAAAATCATGCAATAAGTATGCTCTGGTCTCTTTTCTATTGTTATAACAAAATACCTGACACCATGGAGTTTATAAAGAAAAGGTATTTCTTTCCTCATGGTTCTGGAAGCTGGAAAATCCCAGGGCATCATGCCCACATTTGCTGATCTTCTGGTGAAGATTCCATGCTGCATCTGCTCATGGCAGACAGCCAAGGATGCACACGCATTAGTGTGTACGTGTGTGTGCACTTGTACACACACTCCCTAACCCAGCCCTGCTAGAAGGCTTTAGCCCCTTCCTAAGGGCTCCACCTCACAGCCCAGTTGCCACCCTAGTTGACCTCCAGGCTCCATGCAACTCTGAAGAGCTCAGGGTCCTGCCCAGGAGCCTGGTAGGGGGTGCACTCCAACCATGGCAAATGGAGATGGGGAGTGGACATAGTCCATCAGATGGACGAGCAAAGATGCAAGTGCAACTGAGAAGTAGGTGGGCCAGGCAGAGCCTTCTCTCTCATCCTTCAGGTAGAGCCTCATGAAGGTGCATCTAAGTTGGCGGAAGCAGAGAGAAGCTCACTGGCTCTCCCAGGCTTGTTTTGACTTCAAACAGCATGTCCGTCTTGGACCTAGGGAAAAATTTCCAACTCTCCCCAGAGCCTGCTTCTGTCCGCAGTCCCTATTGCCCATCTCTTCCTCTAAATTGCTTCCCCTGGGAGAGGGGAAACAGCCACCTTCTGTGGCCTCACAGCAGCCACCATGGCCATCCTCAAATCTTGATCTCAGAAACCCTTTTCCCTCTTAAAGCTTGTGGAGGCTGCCAAAGAGCTTTCATTTGGAATCTGTCTGTCGGCATCTACTGCACTAGAAATTAAAGCCGAGACATGTTAATGCATGCATCGTAAAGTCACGTTTAAGTAATAAACCTACCACATGTATCTGTACAAGATAGATGTTATGACTATAACTAAATTTTCCACACTAGAAAAGGTGGTGAGAAAAGCAGCATTGTTCTATAGTTTATAAATCTCTTTGGTGTCTGAATTTTCCTGTCAACTACTATATGCAATCTGTTGCAATGTTACTTTGATTGATGTTGATGAACTCAGTGCAGGTTTACCAAATATGCTATTTCAAAAAGGAGTGCTTTAAAACTCTATTAAAACACTTATGGATGGTATTCTCTAATACTATACCTGAACTTAGCAAGTTGCAAATTTAAATGTTCAATGCAGGAAGGAACTGGAAACTATATTAACAAGCTTTCTATTTCTGTAACAGCAACATACATTGGTCTGTTTTCAGCCCCATAGGATTGTGTGGCCTCAGGCCATAGTTAGTCAGTTTCTTGGGTGTTTGTTTGTTTGTTTTATGGTACCAGGGATCCAATACAGGATTTCATGCTTCTGAGGCAGGTAGTGGCACCACTGATCTAAATCCCTAGCCCAGACCGTGGTTATTTGGAAAATGCTGGCTCACTGGGTGACGCAGACCTTGCAAATGCTGATTCATTCCACTTTCCAATATCAAAACTCCCATTTGCTAATAGCACCCCGATCTCATCAGGGAAGGCGGAAACTCAAGTTTTCCAATTTCTTTTGGAATTTTGGATATTATTATTGGCAGTAAGCTCTGCCACTTGTTTTTCATAAAAAGACAGCTTACTTTAGTTTTGAGAAAATGCATGCCACAGGCTCAATTCTGAGAGGTCATCATCTGCCTGTTTGATTTCCTTTCATTTGGAAATGTCCTGGAAAGACATCAGCTGTGAGTCAACAAAGCAGGGCATTCCCATGATGCCGGGAGCACCATAGCTCACCTGCTGCTGTTGTTCCTTGCCAGGTAGAAATGCAATGAAAGCACCTGAACACCCATTGTTCAGCGCACCACAGAGCAAAGGTGGCTTCCCCTCAGGATCCAGGACTGAGTGGGTGCTGTGCTCACCAATACTGCTCTATACCACAAAGAAGACAGGACCATGCTATGCTAACCCAAGGACCGATCTAAACTCAAAGTTGAGTATTTGGTTTCTACTGAACATGTACTGCCTTCACATCTTCAAGTTGAAAAAGTGCAGAGACCATCTGTATGTGAACCTGGATCTAGGGTACATGGCACAGAGGGACAGATCCTGGGCCTGATGTGAATGCTGAGCCTCTTCACAACATAAATGGCACTGTGTTCAGAGGACCAGACAAGAGAGTAGGAGCCATGCTTTCCCGGATGGGGACACTGCAGCATAACGACTTCATGAGGAAGAGGAGCCAGCCATGGCCCTTAGAAAAGAAGCTGTCACCCTAGGGGAGTGGGGAGCTCAAAGGCAAGAAGCTGTGCCACCACTGCTGGGGCCAGCTGCAGGGAGGCCTGGCCCAGGTGAATTGGAATAGAGGGTTGCAGGGAGACAGGGTCACAGCCTGGACACAGTCTGCTGCATGATAGTCCCAGGGACACCTGGAGGCAGGAGTAGAGACAGAGTTAACACATAGGGCCCTAGAGAAGGTGGAGAAGAGGACCAAGCTGAGCAAGGGGGGTCTGAGGAGGGCTGCTTACATTTTGTTCTTACACTCAAGTTACTGCAGCACATTTAAATGCTTAGGGTGATAAAGGAGCTGCATTTTTCAGAGCAGGAAGTTATCAGAGGGGAGGACACCTTCGGCAAGTAACAGAGAATGGGACTCTGACAGATGCTCAGGTGCTTAGCAGGCAGAGACAGTGGGCTTGCTCTCCTTGCCTCTGCCTTTTCTGTGAGGAGAGAAATGAGGTAAGGGCTGACACCGTGTAGACTTTTGGGGAGGTGTAAATCACCAAGGGCACAGGATTGAAGTGAGTGATGACAGAAATGGGAGTGAAATGAGCCAGGACACCTGACAAAGAGAGAAGTTTGGAGTTGTTGCCTTCAAAAGAAAGAAAAGCACTCAGGCTCACAGAGACTTGAGACTCCAGGTAACAAATAAATAAATAAAGAGACTAGGGCTGGGGACTTAGCTCAGTGGCACCGCGCCTGCCTTGCAAGCACAAGATCCTGAATTCGATCCCTGGTACTGTGGGGAAGGGGAGAAAGTGACGGAGAAATCTAAGCTCCTTAAACCTGGAGCTGCCTGATTTATCCATAACTATTGTGAGTCTGGACAAACATTTGCTGCAGAGCTGAAGGGGTGAGTGGATGGATGGATAGGGTGATGGATAGATGAATGTATGATGCATGCATGGATAGACAGATGGAGCATCCTCTGATAAATAGATGGTTGAGTGAGTACCGAGCCCTATCCACAACAACACATGAGGCCATTTTACCATGGCATTCTTCACAGAGCACTGGGGAAAACAAATGAGCACCAGCCCAGCTTTGTCCTGACCCTGAAGGCCACCAGAGAGCTGTTGTCAATGACCACAGCTAATAGCTCAAAAGGCAGGTGGGTGATTAGATCAGAGAAGCTCTGATCTTGTGTAGCCAGGAGTCCATCCCCATTTGTCACACTCAGGCAAGGATTTCTTTCTCTGGCTTGTGGAATTCTAACTTCTCTCTCTGTAGAATTTTTTTAATGTAGTCATCTATATTAACACTTATTTGTGTGGTATGTTTCTTGGTTTTGAGTACTGTTCGAATGAGGCTTCTCATTTCTTAGCACTGTTTTACTCTTCTTTTAAAATATTTCCATGCTGATAGACCTTTCCACTTTTAAAATTCTGTGTTATTTGGAGTGGATTTAGTGTCCAGAGAGTTATAATTTTTTTCATTCATCTCAGTCATTTGTTAAATAATCCACGTTATCCCTGCTGCTTTGAAATCATCTTATATTAAATTACCTTGCATATCTGGCAATGCTGAAGGACTTTCCGTGCTATTCCAGTAATGTGTCTGTTCTCCCGCCAGCACCCAGCTGTTTTAATTACTGGAGCTTTGAGACATAGTGTCAGGATTTAGACTGTTCTCAGTGGAGCCGGTCCTGCAGTCAGTGTGAACCAAACAAACATTGTCTTGGTTTGAAGACAGACGCTTAGAAAGTGGGAACTTCATAGTGTCAGGATTTAGACTGTTCTCAGTGGAGCCAGTCCTGCAGTCAGTGTGAACCAAACAAACATTGTCTTGGTTTGAAGAGAGACGCTTAGAAAGTGGGAACCCTGCCAGGCCCTGGTGGAGATGAGGAGCTGCGTGTGGGGATCCAAGGCACTCAGTGACCACTGCACTAAGCATCCGCTGGGGCCTTATTGGGAGCAGAGGGGAAGGCAGGCTCAGGCCACTGCCAGTCCTTTCCTCTGCAGTGTGAATCCCACCTCATGGAGACTTCGACACACATTTGTCTGCATGGAACAGAAACTTTGTTCCAGGTTTCCAAAAGAAAGACCACAACTGGGCCTTTCCTGTGCTGGGTCTGGCAACAGTGACAGCCTCCTCTGCTAGCTTCCTCCCACGTTCTGCACCCAAAATGCCTGCATTATGCAAATGCTCGATCTACGCAGCTGAGTCACCAAATTACCCAGATCATATTATTTGTTCAAATGCAGGGGAAAATTAAACATTTTGTTCTCTCCTTAAAATAGCAGTAGAGTATTAATCTACTCACCCTAGAAAATTACTATTAATGATGCCTTAAAGAGACAGCAAGTCTAAAACACTTAGCTGCTACCCACTGGGGAAACCTTGGGATGGGGACCACACATGGTGCAGGATTTCATTTCCCCATAAACTCCCCCAAGCTGAGTCCTATTCATTCCAAACACTGTGAGAGGTGTTAGAGGAACATGAAGCCCTCTGCGGCTCCACGGTGGAAGCTGGCGGTAGGCCTGCAGCAAAAACACTACAGTTGAGCTTTTCTAGAAAAATCAGTAAGCAACAGATAGCAGCATAGAGCCAGGGATTCAGCTCAGTGGTTCCGCTGGGTGCCGAGTTCTATCCCTGGTACCAAAAAACAAGCAAACAAACAAACAAACAGAGAACAGCACAAAGGATACTATCCAGTGATTCACCCTTAACAGCCAGCCCCAAGACCACATGGGTATCTGGTCACTGCCGCTCAGAGCAGAGCTCAGAGGTTTAGTGGACTCAAGGAACTTGGCATTATTGGAGCTAAGTCTTAAGGGAAATCAGAGAAGAGAAAGGAAGAGGGGAGAAAATAGCTATGGGTGAGGAGAGAGGGAGGTCCTGTAAACTTGGGCTGCTATGTGTGTAGACTTTGCTTGTTTGGAGGTTAAATTTTACTCAATAATATACTGTTCTTTAAGACTGCCAAACATTTCAATCCTGCAAGATGTATGGGACTACAGTTGAAGTGGAAATTCCCTGGCCTGCCCGTTTCTGTCTGCCCCACCTCCTTCTGGACCCCTCCCCAGAACTAGCTGGCTTTGGTATAAATCACTGTGTGCCTTTCCCCTTGGATACACTTCTACAGACCCATATACCAAGTGGAGTATTCTTCTGCAATGTTCCCTTTTTAATTCAACATATAACCGAAATGCATCAATATTTTATGTCTAGCTCCATCTCATTATTTCCACTGTTTTGTAATGTTGCATACATTGAACCAAAACTGACCCATTCTCTTGCTGAGATGTTGTTTCTACATTGTACATACTTTTAAACACGTTAAAATGAATAATCTTTGATATAGTTACTTTAGCACATATGTAAACAATTCTCTAGGGTAAAAACTAAGATTGGAATTTTTGAATCAACTCAAATTTTTCAAAATTCTTCAGTGAAGAAGTTAGAGACCTACAGGCACCTTGAATCCCTGCTTTGCTGCAGGTAGCTCCTCCCACAGCAGAGAGGAGGCTATGACAAAAGCTGGGGAGCCAGAGTCAGAGCGAAGGCTGGGAAGAGAGCAGAGGGCGGAAATTGGAGGGACCTTGGGGTGCAAGTGAGGAGTCCTGGACTCACTCATGAAGAGCCCACCTGACGGACTGGACTCCACACAAAGGAGTTCTGACTGCTAGAGGGTAGCCTACACCACCATGAAAGCAGTGAAAACAGATTTCTTTCAGGAGCAGGAGGAGAAAGAGCTGAATTTCAACTGCGCAGAGGTGACTGTGTGTTTTACAGAGAGAACAGAGGAGAGGGAGCAGGTGTGATGGAAAACCTGCAAAGGATGGTTTGTGGGGATGGAGCTAGGCCAGTATTGTCTGCTTGCTGGCAAGTATGAAAGCCACTCTTCTGTTCTCCCATGGAAACCAGGAGATGGCCGCCTTGTCCTTCCCTGATGGCTACATTTCCAGGGAGTAGCAGCATTCAGATGCTTGAGGAAGACACATCTGAGTTGTGGGAGACACATATTCACAATTACAGTCCTTTAGTGAATTATTGTCAGGCATTGTCCAGAATAAAAAGCAAGTTCTCCCAGCAGTGTGGAGCCTTCCCAGGGTTATCACAGGGACACAGTGCTTCCCAAATCCATGCTAGCACTTGTGTATCAGGTTGAGGTGCACATGGAAGCCTTACTTGCTGAGAATGCTCACCACTTCCAGGTCTCACGAAGACTTGGAAGACAACACTGTACCAGAGTTTAGTAATTAACTGACATAGGGACCACCAGTCCCAGAAGGAGGTTAGGATCTGCAGGATGCCTACTTAAAGCAAAAAGGTCAAATTCTTCAAAAGATTTTTTTTTGGGGGTACTGGGAATCAAACTCAGGGCCTCGCACTTGCCAGGAAAGCATTGTGCCACTGAACTACATCCCCAGGTCTTCACAAGATTTTTAACTGGACCCAAAATTTCCTGTTATGGTATTCAAACTGTCCAGAATACAGTCCAAGGTTACGTGGCAGACAGCAATTTCATGCAACATGGACATATTGCACAGATGTTATACTGAACGAAAGGAGCCAAATATAAGTAAAGTGAGAGCCATGAATCTGTTCAAATAAAGTTCAGTTAGACAAAACGCATTGTGTAGTTGAAAGTAGAATAGTGGTTAACTTTGGCCTGGGGCTGAAGGATAAGGTATGAGGCAGTCTGGGCATAATGGCATTATTCTGCATTTTGGTACATACACAGGTGTGCTTATTTTGCAAAAATGCTTCAACTATGCTTATTGTTTTTGCTGTTTATTGTGCTTTGCTTCTTATTGCACTTTAAGATTTTCCAAAACAACGTTTGCCGCTTATTTTACTCTAAGAGAAAGCTTTTCAGAAAATGGTGCTTACATGGGCCATACTCCTAGAATTCTCCTACTTACTGTCTTTACACATGAACAACAATTTCCTTCACTTAATAGTCTTGGGTCATGATTTGTTTCCCTCAGGACTTGTAGACATAGCTACATTGTCTCTGGGATTGCTATATAGACACCCGTGACAAAACCAGAGACAAACCTAGATGGTTTGTCCTTGTAGTTGCTGGATTTTTCCACCTGAGAACCTGAAATAATCTTTCTTCTTCTTGAAGTTGACATATCAGATGGTTCTAATCCATCTTTTCATGTGTTATTTTTCTACCTTCCTTTCTTTTGTGCCTATGCCCAAACCATTTACTTTTATCATTTTTATGCTTAAGGCAAGCAGTTCAATCTGACATTCCACTTGGTCTGCTGCGAAAAAAGTGAGTTCTCTTTGATCTCTTTCCCACAGTCTAGTAAAACTGTCTGTCTTCTGCTCTTGCCTGCATTCAGTTTGAGTGGATGCTGGGAGATGCTTTAAACACTGCTCCTCCGAACTCTCAAATTACAATGTGAGGAAAGTGGAGGGAGTTTTTCCAGGCAGCGCAGTACCCTCATTGGACCTCAGAGCCTCACAGGACTGGCCACACGGAAGGAGCAGCGGCGGGTGCCAGGCTGGAAGTTCAGGAGCAGTGGCGGAGATCACTGCCTGTCAGTTCTCCTGGGGAGGAAAAAGGTCAGATGATACGAGGCACTTTCTGGTGGTAACAGAGCTTGTTGTCTGCCTGAATTATTGACGACGAGGGAGTGCCTAGGTACCGAGCCAGTCTCACTGCCATCCTGCTGTGTCCTGGGTGGCAGCCCCAGTTCCCACGGTGGTGCCTCTTTATGAAGTATGATGGTGACGTCTGCTTCGACTCAGGGTCCTCACAGGAAGAGATTTAACAAATACAAGGTGCTTTGGGAAGAGTTAGGTCTATGCTCTCCATTCTTTCTTTTGGGCATAAAATAAATGTGAGAACCTGCTGTTTTGATCTGCACCATTAACCGTGTTTATAATGCCACCTGTGTTTGCTTAAAGCCCGGAGATCTCCCACCCACCTCCTTTAAATCTGGTGCACAACGAAGTGCTGCAAACATGGTGGCAGTGTTTCTAAAAACATTCAGTGGCTCATCCTCCAAAGTCTCTGGCTCAGGACCAAGCCATACTTGGGGTCCTGTGTGAGCTTGGTACACTTAAAAAGATGTTTCACACTTTCAAGCTAATAGGTTCCAAACTAAGTAGAATTTGCTTCTGAGCTCTTCCTATGTATCCCAGCTCCTAATTAGTGGTGCTAAAATCCATACACTCTAATCCCAACAACAGTGTTGTAAGGAAGATGACAGCACTAGTGAAACTTGGGAATGATAATTAATTTGCTTACTTATACACATTCAGCTATCTAGGGGTAAACCAGAATCCACACTTAACCCTTCTTCACTGGAAGCTTCGTGCTTTGATCCTGCGGCTCCCTGTTGAAAGACTGTGGAATAACTTGTGTACCTTTTTAAGTCACCATGGATGTAGAAGTGAGAAATGTCGAATTCAGTGTCAGAATACCAGAGACTTCCAGGACATACACTGCATTTCTTAACAGAAAGAAAAAGAATCACGTCAAACAGTAGTTTACATCTCCAATATCTACTCTTCTAATCTTAAAGGAAATTTCACCTGAGTTTTGCCTACGATCACAGTCTCTGCTGTTGGATTCATGAACTCACTCATATGGGTTTCTCGAGCCATGTGATTCTTGGCCCCCATGGTTTATGCTAATCCCTGGCCTCTTCAGTGGATTTAACAAAGCATCTCAATGACCTAGACCCATAGCATAAGACACAGCAGGTCATCTGCTTAGACCCCATTCACCTTCCAGATTCCATGCCTGTGACCAGCCTAGGACACCTAATCTCCTGCCTGCTGGACACCATAAGATTTTAACTTTGCTACTGTTGCTTTGACCAAAATTCCCAGTGGTCTTTGAAGGTCCCTGAACATTTTCTTTTCTGATATATTGAAATCTTTTTATTCAAAGGAGAATCCATCCATGTGATTGTGAATTTCAGGCAAATCTATCACTTGCTACAAAACATTTCCATGTGATAATTTTCTCTTTATGTTCTCCTATCTCTGAATAATATGTACTTTTCTTGTCTTTGTTTTAATATGTGTTTCGATCTAATAATCTGTCTTGATCACTGCCATGTATAAGAAAATGTTTAACAAATACTCAAGGGGCCAGGGATTTAGCTCAGTGGTTCTGCTGCCTGCCTTGGAAGCACAAGGAGCCCAGTTTGATCCCTGGTACAAAAATACCAAAAAAAAAAAAAAAAAACAAATACTCAACAACTAGTATGTTAAGAGTCAAATAAGATGAGTTGTTAAAAGATGCCAGTGGTAAATTCTATTGTCCCTACCTGTGCCCCCTTTCTTTTACATGCCAGTGACTTCACAGTGAGACAAACCCTAGAAATCAGGTGAAGGATGTCACACTGAAATTTGGCTAGGCTGTTACAGAGAGCTCAAGCTATGCTTTTTAAAATTTCATGTGTCTGTCCTTTCTGTTTGAACTTCAGAATGGGGGATCTAGCTAGTCAAAGCCTGAGGCTAAGCAACTGGGATGAGACATGCTCTCCATATGGAGTGACATTAGCCACTAATCGTGATTAGCTCAGAGTAGATGAAATCATAGTCCAGTGCTCTCAGCCTATTCCTCTGTTTTAGGACTGTGTGCGAATAATGATGTGCTCCAGCCTGGGAGACCCTCCTCCAAGGACCCAAAGTATTGCACAAAGGTTTTCTATTGATTTTCAACGCTCTGATGAGGGATTTTTGAAGGCACCAGAGGGAAGGAATGTACCCAGGAGGTCCAAAGTCAAGGAAGGCAGTCAGTCTGCCTCTCCTCCCTTAATTCCAGGATGGCTCCCCCCTCCCCTTATACTGCCCTTTGCACTTCTTCCTCCTAAGCAAAAAGGCTCAGAGAATTAGGCTGAAGGTCATTACACAGAGCAGGGTTTTTATATGCCTTTGATTTGTTGGGTTCTCAAAAATCTTGCTAAGTGGCTGTCACTTCCTTTGGAAGGTTATTGCAGATGAGAATTTCTCTAATTGGAAACAGTTTTCTCACCATTCAGCCTGCTTTTTGTTCTTTGCACCTGTACATGATGGACAACAGCAAATATGGGACCTCCATGAATGATTTCTTTTTTAAAGGAGGAAAGGAAATTTTGTAAAAACCCTGAAGGAAGTACTTCCTTCTGGCTCTTGTCATCTTTATATATATGCCTTTCAGAACAAGTGAAAAGAAAAGGAGCATAGCAACTGCATTTTATTGAAACTGGACTTCAGATCTCTGAGCATGGCCCACCTTGAAGGGAGACCCGGAGAGGCCCGGAGAAAGGATGCTATATGCACCAGCTCCGCACACTGGTCCTCTGGTTTGTTTCCTCAGGGGACCGGATCACAGCTGATCCAAGAGCACAGTGCAGTCTCTGAGGAAAGCACAGAGCCTGAGACACCTCAGGACACTGTATAGTGGCTCTCTGGGGAGCTCTCTGGACATCTGCGGCCAGACCATTCTGTGCTGGGGGAAGGGCTGTCCCGCACCTAGCACAGCACTAAGCCCTGGAGCCCACCAAGTGCCTGCAGCACCTTCTTCTGTGTGATGTTGATCAAGAACATCTCTGGAAATGTCCCTGGTGGTGCAGTGGTCCCTGCTTGAGAACCACTGCCCCATACATACCACTGTGAATGTTTAATATCTACTCAATTTATTATAATTATTAACACATATTAATTGTACAAGAAAAAAAATTTTCATTATGACATTTCCGTGCATGCATTTACTGTGCATTGATCATATCCCTATTCCTTCCTCTCTGCCTCCCTGTTCTCCCTCCCCTTTCCCCCCAACATGAGTGTCACCCCGCCTTTTTTCTAGAATCCACACATGAAAGGAAATCTCTCTCTACCCTCTAATTCTTGGACTTCTATGTCTGACATTTTTAATGTTGTCCCAGAGATCCTATATGATGCTTATTTTGTTCTTTGAATGTGATAGCTCATTGATCTCATCTTCAAATTCTAATATTCTTTCTTCTGTTCTATCTAATCTATTGGTGAGGTTTTCAGTTGAGTGCTTAATTTGACTTATTAAACTTTTCATTTTCAAAATTTGGTTCTTTTTCAGAATCTTTCTCTTTATTGAAATGTAATGTCATATCTTCTCTCTCCTTTGAATTATTAGTTGTCTATTTGTGTACTCTTTGAATCCCTTGACAAATTTAAACATCAATATTTAGAATTCTTCCTGTAGCATTTCACCTACCTCAGTATCTTTAGAGTCCATTTCTAGGGCATTAATGACATTTGGAGGAGTTGGGTCTCCTTTTTGATATTTTTTGTGTTTCTACATTGAGATTTATGCATACGTTGGGATGAAATTTCTCCCACTTTTATACAAGGCCCTTCTCAGTGAGCAGTCTCTTCTTGACATTGTGCCTAGGGAAATTAAGTTGTGTGTAGTGCTGAGCTTAATTTCAAATGGAGTTCACAGTGTAGTTTCCTTGTGGCTTGTTTGATTAGTTGGTTAAGACTCAGTGTGTGCTGTTTCTGAGCCTAAGTGACTAGCTTGGTCTACAGATCTTGCAAGCATGAGGACTACCTGGAATTTCAGACACATGTTTTTGCAAAAAGAAGCATATATAGGGTAAACTTTCATATTTCTTTTCCAAACTTTTCAACAATATGCAGTATGGAGTATGGAAGGCTATAGAAGCTACCTCTGCTCAGGTCACTCATAAGTGTGGTGTCCATAGAAGTTATTTCTCTCTGCGCTTGCTATTGGAGTGAATGCCTGGGAATGAGGCTTCAGGCCTTCCCTACATTTTTCTAGTTGGGGCCACATTGTTGGCTGAAGGCTTTTGCTTCCCCTATTCCTTAAATCGGTTGGATGTAGGTGTAGTTTGTCACAAATGCTTAGGGGTGCAACTCAGTAACACAATACCCATCCGGCATGCTCTGAGCTCCAGACTTGGTCCCCTACATCCCTTACAAGAAAATAAACAGCAGTCACAACTGCTATATGTAAGCTAATCAGGTATGAAAATACAGTAATAGCTAACTCAACACAACTGCTACTGGAACAAAATATCCAACATAGCATCTTAAAAGAAGAGAGGTTTGTTTATTTCAGATCATGGCTTCAGAGAGTTCAGTCTACAGTCCCCGGCTCCAGTGCAGAAATGGCACAATGGGGGAGCCTGATGGAGCGAAATCAAGGAGGAGAAAACAGACAGAAAGGATGAGCCAGGGACGAGAACACATCCTTCCAGTCACACCCCAGTGACCACCACCTGCTCGGCTTCCTAACAGCGCAATCAGCTGTGAGCTCATCCGTGGGTGAACCCACCCATGAGTCTAACACCCTATAGTTCAATTACCTTTCACACACATGAGGCTTTAGGGGAGCATTTGAAATTTAAACCACAATACACCTGTGTGTTCAAACTAAGCAGACATAACCAAAAATTTTCAATAAAAACATCAGTTTCCTTCCTCTGTGAAGGGTAAGTATACAAGCAGAGCATCACAGCTTGTGCTTACCAGGTCTTCACCCTGTCACATCCTTGGCCACGTCTCCATGGAACGTGCACACTCTGGAGGAGCCTTCAGGTACAACCCTTGGGAGTTCTTCCAGCAGCCCTGCTGATCACTCTGACTGGGATGGAACATAAAACTATTGTCTGTGTTGCACAAGGGTTTCTTTCCTCTATGCACCTTAGTGCAGCGCTGTGCCCAGCCCAGCACATCCAATTATCTCTGTCTTCCGTGTCCGTGATGCCTGCGGAGAGGGGGAAATACCCAGGGACACAGAGTGTCCTGCCCATTCCACCCACTGGCCCTGTATTTGATATTGAGCTCCTTCCTCCCAACTCCTGTGGCTGGTTCCCTATGTAGACAACCTAAGTGGAAGGTAATCTTTGTCTCTGTGGTGTTAAAGCAGTACTTATTAAAAAACAAGTCCTTACCAGCCTTGGGCAGCACCCCCTCCATCTCCTCCCTCTCCCCTGTAGCTGTAACTCTTTGTTCTGGTGCAGATAAAATTAACAACTATGTCCTATAAACAAAGTTTATGATACTCTGTTTTCATATGATTCATAAGACCCTGTCTTCTTTCAAGGCAAAGTTACAAAACTGTCTTCCCTTGTCCAGTTCTGGTAAACTCACTTATTGTATCACTAGAAAAACCAGGAAATGTGTAAAGGATGAGACTTCTCTTTGTTTAACACTCAGCCATTTTGAACACAGAACCTGCTGAGCCAGTATATAAACCTTAAATAAATCCTCCTGACTCCCATTTGGTCTCTCCTGTCTCTTGGAATTCTACAGCATTTTCACAGACCTGCTTCCCAACTAGACCTCCAGGCCACCACCCGTGGGTGGATGTGTCTGACCTTTGCTGCACTTCCCAGAGACCAGACAATGTAGGACCTCTGACCCAGGACATGAAGCTCAGCTGAGACTTGCTCAAGATGGCAGCCCCTGTGCACCGATGGCAGAGTTCTTCCGCAGGGCCTGGGCTGAGCTGTCCATGTGGAGTGCACTTCAGCATGCTGTGAGGACCTGTGCTCCTCCTGTTCTCTGGGTCTCTCTCTGTTTTTCCTTCTTTCACCTCTGCACTTCTACCATGCTGTGCTCTTTCTCAGCCTCCATCCATCCACTCTCCAACATACCAAGGTTTTTCAAGTCTGTTCACAACTGAACTTCTGCCTGGCTTGCAAATACCAACCTGAGAGTAGATGCTCTTCACTCATTCTGATTCTATTCCTAGAGAAGCTGGTGAATGCTGGCTGCTTCCCATCTACCATTTTGGAATCCAAAAAGTTTTAAAAATGAAATTTCTGCCAAGAATTGGATATTGTGAAATGTTACCGAGTATACCATTGTTACATATGAAATGAACCAGATTATTTAAAAACACACACACACACACACACACGCACTTCAAGAGGCCCTCCTTTTAAAAAAGACTCACACATCTTATAGTACAGAACTACGCACTCAAACTGCTACCCGGCTAGGGTACTTGTTCCTGAAGAAATCCTAAAACTCTTACTTCACTACCTAAGCCCTGAGGAATTAAACACATCCTCCACACTTAACTATAGGTGCCCTTAAGAATTCAATAAAATGGTATAGCAAGTAATAAAGTCTAAGATGCATTGCTTTGCCCTTAAAAGTACATTCTGTTTCAGTGAAATACAAATAAAATCGTTTTTCCTCTTTCTGGAAAAAAATGCATTCAGGGTAGAGGATGGTTTAGTGATTAAGAAAACAAATAGACTCATGTTCTAATCACTACCAACAATTACCTGTTGATGACTAAATTACACATTTCCAGTTAAAGAGTCAATAAAATTTTCTTTACATGTTAATCATTTTGATTGTTGAACTTATTTTTTTAGAAAATAAGTCATCCATCATTAAAAGTTGTTTTCAAGTGATTTGATTTATTTGGTTTACAAGCAGTGCTGGTAGTATTAATTCAACCATTACAAGCATTAATTTATTTATTGTTTCCTTCTCTTTGAACTGCTCTGCTGCAATAATGAATTGTATTAGCTGGGTGCAGACAAAACTATAATTTAAAGCAAAAACAATAAAGGCAGCATTTTCCAAGACAAGTCACCTGGCAGGACCCTGCTGGTACAAATAATTTGGTACTGAATCAGTAAGAATATACAACTATGCACAAAAGATCAAGCATAATCCTGCAGAAAATAATGGGATCACAGGAAACGTTTCTTCAGTAATTTAAAACAGATGCAAGAAAAACTACAGGAGGTCAGGCATAGGAGCCAAGAGCCTTACAATGAAGTCTGCAGCAGGGGAAATATCAGTGATGCCCCATTAAGAGAGAGAAACCAGGCATCACATCCTTAATTTCTTTTCCAGACATTTCGATGGAGGTCATATTCTAATTTGTTATTGCCTAAATTAGTGATGTGATGAAAATAGTACTGAATTTGAAGTCAAAAATGAAAAAAAAAAAAAAAGATAATGGGCAATTGTGTGGCTTAGTGACAAGGGCAGTGCTCTGCAAAGCTTCAGCTTTGCACAAATTACATTGAGGGCACCCGGGAACTGGGGGTGAACGTCTGTGAAATGTAACAGTAATCAGGTGGCAAAGCGATGCCCACGGCCCACCTTGTTTGCAGCCCTTATCCTACCTAGTCCCTTTCTTATGTGTGCCCAGTCCCAGCAGGAAACAGCGGACACACTCCGGGGCGAACTGAAGGGGTGTCCTAAAGCAACTACTTACAGAGGTGGGAGTGGGGTAAAGGGAACTAGAGAGGAATCAGGGCATCTCCAGGTGAGGGACAGCAGGGAGCCGCTACCTCCTCTCCTGGAGGTGCAGTGTGCATTCTCTCCGGGAGGGGGCGCCACTGGCCATGCATTGTGAAGATGAAGAACCACAGCCTGAAAGATTCTGCACCTCCACCGTTTCACCCACAGCACGGGCAGGGGAGGAGCCCTTGTGGTGTCCTGCAGAGGACTCTGAGGACCATCCAGTGGACAGGAGAGGCTTTGCTTACTCTGGTAGTCAATCTTCTTTTGGAGAAAGTAAAAATAAGGGAAAATTTTTTCGACCTTCATTTATTCCACTTCCAGTATTGTTATAGATAGATGAGCTAGGGTAACACTATCATAGGCAGTCAGATAGGGCTAAGTCCTCGAGAGGGCCAGGACAAAGGTGAAACAGACCACAGCTGCACGTCGGCTGAAAACCAGGCCTCAAGATGGAGACAAGATGACCGGACCCACATACTTCTTCAAAGAACTGGGCTTAGGGCCCAAGATTTAGCTCAGCGGTTTGGTGGCCTGCCTTGCAAGCACAAGGACCAGAGTTCAATCCCCGGTACCAAAAACACACACAAAGAAAACAAAGACCTGGGCTTAATGAAGCATAGATAGGGACTGACCCCCCTGGGAATGACTAGGGACCTCTGTACCCATTGCTTCCTAGGAGAACCCTTGTTCACTCCATCCACACTTGCTACATGACTTGCTTCCCAATTGGACCACCATTATCTCGGTGACTAGACTTGTAACCTTCTTGGATGTTCATGGCTGTGACCCACGTTGTGCCCACGTAGGTTTCAACCTATAAAACTTCTCTGTAAAGTGGAGCCCATGGACTACCCACTCGGGACTCCTGCTGCCCCTCAGGGGTTTTCCTATCAATAAGTATCTTCCTACTTTTAACCTCTGTCATTCGTAGGGCTCATTCTTTGAACTCTGTGTATCATATAGTTAACAGGTTGGGAGATATATTTCATATTTTGTATGACTTTACGACTTATATCATGGGATCTTCTGCCTGGCATCTTCTTTCCAGCCTGTCACTTTCCTTCATGTTTCTCCTACTATAGATGTGTTGACAGGCAGTCTCCATTTTTGTTTACCTGAAAAAGTCTTTATTTTCCTTCATTTTTGCAAGATATGTTCTTTATATCTACAATCGTGGGTTGATAATTGTTTTCTTTTTTATTTTCCTTAAGAATGCTAATGATATCTTCAAGCTCCACATGCCTTCTGGCACGAAGTGACTGTAATTCTTATATCTGCTTCCTGTGTTGACTTGTTTTATTCTTGGCTTGCCTTCAGAATCATGTGTCTTTTCTTGTCAGAAGTTTAAATCTGACAGGCCTAGGTGTACAGGGTTTTGGTGGTTTTGCTATTTTGTTGTTGTGTGGGTAAGCTGTTTCCTGTTTTATTTAGTCTTCCATGCAATATCACACTCAGTGGTCTCACTGCTACTGGTCACATGGTTTGGTATCACTCACTGATTTTGAAGAACTCTCAGCAATTACCTCTGCAAATACTTCTTTACCCCTTTCTTCTGTTTTCTCCTTCTGGAGCATGTGGAGCTTGCTGCAGTTGCCCCTTAACTCCATCCCCGTCCTGTTTTTCACACTGTTTTCTATTTGTTTCAACCTACAAGATTTCTGTTGATCTCCAAGTTCTCTGAGTCTTTCCGTGGCTGGGTTGAGAGTTTACAGAAGGGCAGCTCCTCCTGAGGAGGATATGTTCTTACTTCTCTGTTATCTGTCTTCTACCAGAATGTAAGCTGCAAAGGCACTTTTCAAAAGTTCCTGTGTGATTTACTATGTGTAAAGCACTCTACTAGGTAACACAAAAGATGAGACATATTGTCTATCTGCCTTGGAGTGTTGTGATCCTGTGGGAAAGGGGAACTCAGATCTCATATCGCAGAAACCCCAGGGATCAGCCCCTCTCGCTCATTCTTGTGAGTCCCTTAAGTGAGTACCATTGTTGTACCATACCATACCATCTTGGAATCCTGCCCTGTGCCTCCTAATGGGAGCACAGCATTCCATCAACAAATGTCTGTTAAATCAGCATACACAGAGCTTCCTGTACTTTGGTATTATGACAGACCTTATACAATTGTTGATATTGGGACATCTTTAACTCCCCAAAACAGCAATTTTATGTGCCTCAAGATAAGACTAAGCTGCTAATAATTATTTATGAATTTCTTCTTGAAAGAGTGCTAGACTGAAAGCCAAGAATGCTGAATTAAAATTATACATTTAGCATTTAAGCCTGGAAACTAAGAAATCAGATTTTTATTCTCAACTTATTCCTCAGGAACTTTCCCATCACAATCTCTCTGACCCTGGAATTTCAGATATGCCCTGAAAGTTGTAGAGTTAAGTGACATACAATACAAATTAGAATTGATAGAGTCATGAAAAGCAATGGATGATCCCTTATCTCGGTTTTCACGCAGATTATAAAGAATTAGTAATCATGATATGATGTTGATGAGATGAAGTTTGCCTGAGCAAACTTGAGGACACTCTTCTATGGAAATCAAAGTATAAAATGTGCATGCACTTGTAGCAGTCCTTGTGCCTCTGGAACTCATCCTGCAGATACAGCTGCCAAGAACACATAAAGCTATGAATGGAAGCAAAATGCTACGAACCACCTGTAGCCACACAGGATAACATGGTAAACAAATTCTCTTATAGCTGCCTGTCGCGAGCCGGCAACGCAGAGCACTGTCCAGAAGTGCCTCAAACCTGAAAGAGCAGAGGGGTGGAGATGGGGCAGAGAGAAAGGAAGGACCCCAAGACAAGAGTCTGATCAAGGCGATGTTTATTGCCGGCAAGCATCAGCCTTTTAAAGCAAAAAAGCACAAACTATCATGAGATGGGGTTACCATAGTAAATGAAAGTTCTCCAAGAAAAGAGCAAACAGGCTCAACAAAAACAACCACTTGGGGTTACCATAGTAAATGAAAGTTCACACAAGAAAAGAGCAAACAGGCTCAACAAAAACAACCACCGTGGGTAGTAGTAACCCAGACAACAACACATCTGAAGGTCAGAGACAAGAAACTGCAACTTTCAGGAATTCCACAAAGGAAACACACCACCTTTTAAACTGGAGAAGCTTAACAAACATGGAGTTACTAAAGTTAACAATACTTACAACTAATACTCATGATTCCCACAGCTGCCTAACAGAACACTGTGGAATTCAAACTAGTGGAGACAGCACCTATATCATGAGGATATAGTCAAGATCATTTTAAAAAGTATAGTGTGGTTAATTTGTATTAATTTTTAATATTATATGTGCAACATGTTTGCATGTTATAAATGGAATGATATACATCAAACTGTCAGTCAATAGTGGCTAACTCCACAGAAGGAAGATAAAAGAACGTGTGTGTGTGTGTGTGTGTGTGTGTGAATTGTGTGTGTGTGTTGAATGGCGGGTTTGGACATAGAAGTCAAGGTTTGATGAGGAAAGCAGTAGGCACTCTGTGCCTTCTCTGTCTGGCATCTGAGATAAAACTGGGGGTTCGGTGACTATTGCAAGATCTAGGGGAGGGGTGCTGGAAAAGCTGCCACCCAAGGTTAGAGAAGGCAACAAGAGTGGGTGCTGGGGTCCACCACACCCACAAAGCAGGAATTCCTGAGAAAGCTAGAGCTTGCAAAAGATCTGCACACCTGTCACATCTGACCAACTTCCCCGCAGAGGTGGCAACTGATACACTTTTACTTCCAGCTCTTGCATGTTCCGTGGCCAGTTCTAAGCCCCGCAGGATGTGATCCCCATATGAAAGAATTTGTGTGATGGTACCCACTTGACCACGGGTGATCCAGCCTGGCTGTGCACTTCTTGCCATCTAGATATTCATGCAGTTTAAACATGGAAACACTGCACCCCTGTTAAGCCATCTTATCTCATACTTAACTCCCCAAGTCCATGCATTTGCCACCTTGAAAACTCATTTGGGAAGAAATGTTCTCATACCAGTACTGAAAATGTTACCTCAGTTCATGTTCATTATCTTTTTTATTTTTCTTGGAATAGAAATTAATCCCGGCAAGTGAGTGGGCATCTATTTAAATGAATCACTGAGAGCCTGCTGTCAGCAACGTGCAGATGATTGCAAATGCCTATCACAGGGATTTAGGAGGAAGGACAGGCATTAATACTTCACTAGCTATTTTTACTCAAAGTGAGAAATGCAGAATTGAGCTGGCAGGGCTGCTATCATTTTGCAGCACACCTCCTTGGGGCAGTGAAGTATCAACACCCTAAATGCATTTCTAGTCTATAGTGGCCACTTTCCCTCCACATTGGCAAAATCCCAGTTTTGTTCTCTGACTCGGGTAGATGCTAATGATCAGAGCCAGCCTTGACAGCGCCTTACTAGGAAGTGGCTTCAGTGTGGCCAACCGAGCCTACAGAGCAGTCTCTGTGCAGCCTGGGAAAGGGCTCACCAGAGGGCTACCGCAGACAATAGCTCCTGCCCCCAGAAAGACCTTGTTGTGTCTGCATGTGACAATGCTCCTTGCCAGCTGCTGTGCTGTGAGGAAGATCCCTGGGACAGGCCTGGCCTGGGATCACCACAGGGAAAGGACAGACACCTAGCCCTCAGGACATTAGGGGGCTGCCACAGTGCCCTGCCCTTTCTCTGGACTTCCAGGGATTGGACTGTCCATGCACCTTGTTTCAGGACCATTAATGTGGGTTTATTTACATCTGAAATCATCTTGCCTGATAACAACTGCTCTTATCAGAATTCCTTAATGAAAACCCTGGGGACCTTTGTAATAAGATGTGATAGCAGTAGGGCAACATTGATCCTTTTCAAGCCCTGGGTTTGTGTGCATCACTACCAACTCTTCTCTTCCATTTTATGTCCTTCATTTCATTTTATGTCCAGTGTGTCCATCCTGCTATGATTCATTGCTAACTTGAATCCATCCTCAGTGGATTTAAATGAAAGCTACTAATAAAATTTGGTTCAGAAGGAGATGTAGAGAAGAACCAGGCTAACTCTGTCTTGAAGCCCATATTTATGCAGCATCAGGGTCCCCAAGCTCTTAGTATCAAACTGGCAGAGTCACTACTATTTAAACATTTGGACATGTTTTACTAAGAAAACACTGAATTCCCCCCTTGTTTTTATACTTCTGCATTAATAGGCTGGTTCAGTAATATATGAGGTCTTTTTTTAAGAGAAAATAAACTGACTTCTTAAGGTAACATCTTTTGACCAATTCAGTTTCTTCTCTCCCATAAGGCTTCACAGGATGATTTACATATAGTAAGTAGGTACTTAATTAGCAGATGAATAAATAAATGACCTAAACCATGAGCTGTCTGATATACAGCTTTGTCCATGAAAAGACAAGGCTATCTACGTCTGTTGCCCATTCCTTGGGGGCTCCACTTGGGCTCATACCCAGCTGAGACACACAGTGGCAGTGGGGTCTTGGGGATGCTCCTGAAAGGCCCCACAAGCTCCTATTTCCTCAGTGACAGCAAGGCTTTCACAGAGGGAAGTCATGATGTCGAGATGAGTGCCGCCTGCACCCTGAGCTTGCTCACGTACTCACACACTTTTACACCCACAGGCTGTCACACACATTCACACACACACTCACTCCAGAGATAAACTCGGGTTCCAGGCGTTGGCAGGCCCCTTCACCGCTCACGTCCCCGTGTCCTTCCCAAAGGGAGCGCCCTCTTTCTAACCAGCACCGATGGGCTCTAATCCCTCCTGGCTCATGTTCTGTCTGTCCCCCCTTTGTGCTGTCCTGCTGACAAGGGCAGTCACTCCCTGTGGAGGAGTCGACATCACTGCCTGAGGCCACCAACACCGATGGGAAGCATGCACCCTTGGGTCACACTCGCCTGGGGAGAAGGCAACATCTCCAAAGCATGGAGCTCAGGAGACATGCAACCCGAGAACCCCAGGTCGACCCATCTAGGGTGACACTGAGATGTCTTCAGGAGAGGCCATCCTGAATAATTAAATATCTGCAGACTGCTGAGGTAGTAATCTGCATGTCACTAGCATCATCCTTCAGACCAGCGTGAGGGTCAAAGGACCTCCTACTTCCTGCTCGCCTCCCCTCCCTGATTCCAAGAGTCCCCACTCCAAAAACCACCGAGGAGCACTGGGGCTGAGAATGCACAGCAACCTCAATGTGAGGTCTTAGGTCATCTGATGAAAGTGCAAACTCTCAGATCCACCTTAGCCCACAGAACCAAAAGCCCTGGGTGCAGACCCAGTGTCTGTGTCTGCTCTGTTGCAAACCCTCCAGGGTGCTTGATGCTCCCTCATGGTTAACAACCTCCCCTATCCAAGGAGAGGGCCAGCAGCAGGTCAGAAGTATCCAACAGACAGATTCTGAAAAAACAAAACTTTAAGTAGAACAGCTCGAAACCAATCTGTTAGCACCGGAAACTCTGGAACATAAAAGTACCCTTTCCTTCTCTGTGAGCTCCCCTGGGGATGAATGTTTTGTGACTTGGTTTACAGTGAAGCCCTAAGCATAAAGCTAACACAGAGCATTGCTTATGTTGGGGGCTCTACCCTACACCCTCTGTTAGCTTATTCCTCCTCACAGCCACGAAGGACACTAGTCCGAGTTTTGTTGCCATCTCACAGATGGTCACACACTGAGTACAAAATAAGGCTTACCTTGTCTTCCTCCACTGTCTGAAACTGTAGAAAAATACCTGAGGCTTAGACCTTCATAAAGAAAGAGGTTTCTTTAGGAGGCTGAAAGTCCAAACTTATGTGGCCCATCTGTTTGGCATCTGATAACAGCCCCAGCTATGTTATACGTGGCAGGAAACAGAAAGGAAATAGTCACATAGGGAGAGCCTGGGCTGCCCTTGCTTTGGAGCAGCCACTCTGATGAGAACTAACTAGGGCCTGAAAAATACCATGGGAATCTCTTCCAACAAGCCCAATGACCTCCCACCTCCCACACTTGCCAACACCACCACACAGGAAACCAATATTCCAGAGCGTAAGTCTGTGGGGGCCCTATGGCATAGATTTAGATATCTCGCCCAAGGTCTCATGTGCTCATAGGCCAGGCTTTGGGGAGATGGTTGGACCATGGGGGCACCATAGCTGACTCGCTGTTTAGACATGGGGTCTGGTTGAAAGGTGGGTGCACTAGTGCTTCATCTCCCTTCCCAGCCCCTCCCTGGTCTCTGCTTCTTGGCTTCCATGATGTGAGCATCTTTTATTCACCAAGCTCTTCCAACAGGCCTTTCCCACTGTGGAGCCAATCGACCACAGACTGAAATAGGAGCCAAAATAAATCTCTCTTCCTTTATGTTGTGGGTGTTGGGTATGTGTCCCAGGGACACAAAAGTGTCTAAGACAGGGAACACATGCAGGCTGTGTCTACCCCACAGTAGCTGGTCTCCAAGCCTCTGAAGTCTGACTCAGGGCCCAGAGCTCTTAACCACCACACGGCAGCCCCCAAGGAAGATCCACCAACTCTGAACGAGACACTGTGACTTCCTAAGCAAGACACACATGAAAGCAGGACAAATAAGCCAGCTGCAGGGCCAGGGGAGAATGCACCACTGGTGAGGGGTGACAGACAAGTGTGGACAGGCCGAGCAGGCTGAAGCACACACAGTATGTAGGAAGGTCAGAGGTGAAACAGCAAAGCCAACAGAGGTGAGGAGGACTTGCACAGTGTTTCAGGAGGCCGGGAAAAGGGGAAAGCCAACCCAGGAAAGAAAACAAATGAGAGTATGTGATTACAGCAGCCTGCACATGCCATGAGGAATGAAGCCCTCTACCAAGGAAGAAGTGGGTGCTTGGAGTGGACATGTGGTTGGAAAAGGCAAAAGCCCAATTCCAAAGTGTTAAAGGGCCTGGATTCCATGGTAAAGAGTTTAGACTCACATTAATAGGCCACAGTGAGCCACTGAGAAATCTTGAATCTGAGAGCACCATGATTCATTTCCTCTTCTCTTGGGAGAAGTCCTGGGAGGAGAAGGGCAAAAAGATTTGGGAAGAGGAACAAGTGAAGCTGGAGGGGACTTGAGCACAGGAGACGCCATCACCATAAAAAGAGCTATGAAAGGCATTCAAAGACATGAGCGGGGATGGAGGGATGGACGGGCGGGTGGACGGACAGATGTATAAAAACAGTTAAGTAGACAAGGTCAAGGGCTCCAGAGAGGTCAACAGCATGCAAAGTAAAAAGCAGATTTTGGGCTAGAAGGTGGAAAGCCCAGACTGCAACTTGACCTCTGCCCTGCCCACTCCTTGGAACAGGCTCACACTGCTGTTTTTTACAAGCACTCTTACTAGTGCCTATGAAACACAGCAGTATGTTTTGAAAAACAAAATACATCCCCTTGGCACTTCAAACTCAGGGCACACTTAATGTGGTGGTCCTTTTAGTCTTGTCAGTTGCCTTGGTAGTGAAAAAGCATTACTCTACTAAAATAGCCTCCTGTTACTGTCCTAAGACGTGTTGTTCATTTCAAGTTCAGAATATCTGGCTTAATTAAAAAATAAGAAACAGTTGGCTTCATGGAGGCCCCTTCAAAACACCCAGAGTAGGAAAGCAAGGGTGTGGAGTCTCATTTTGGTGGTGCTTCCAAACTCAGCTCCATCTTGACAGTCACGGTTTATACTCACTTTGAACTTTCATAGTCATTTGGACTTTGGTGAAGATCTAGAAGCTGCATGGTACTAGATCCAGTGAATCAGGTAGATGAGGACACACCATCATGTTTTTACAGCCTGCCCTTCCACTAGATGGCACTCAGCAGCAGCATTCATTATGTTTTTATCATACCTTGTAAAGACACTCATAAAAGAAAACATCCAGAACTGCTTCAGAAAGTGGCAGGAAGGATGGAATAACAGTGTCTGAGGCAAGGAGGGATATTTCGAGGAGGATTGTTACGGTTTACATCTAGATGTCCTCCAAAAGTTGCATGCTGTTCTGGGAGGGGCTTTTGGAAATTGATTTCATTATGAGAGCTCATAGCTGACTTGTTATTGGAGGGAGTCACTGGGGCAGTGGCCTGGGAGGGTTCATCTCCTTCCCAGCTCCTCCTTGGATGTCCCTACTTCCTGTCCTCCATTCCCTGAGCAGCTCTCCTCCACCAGGCCCCTCTTCCACAACACCCTGCGGTGGAGCCAGCTGATATGGACTGAAACCTCTACAAACTCTCAGGCAAAATAACTCTCTCTTTTAAATTGTGGATGTCGAATATTTTGTCCTAGTGATAAGTGAGTGACTGGGACAGGTATTCATAGCATGCATCTGTTGCTGTAATAGCTTTCATTTTACTTACACACACTGTATTTTCTTGCTTAGCCTTGAATTTGCACTTCCAGGCCCTAACAGAGAGCATCTAAGGAAGCTTAAGGGCCGCTGCAAAGCACATCTTGTCCTGGGCTATTAGGGAGCAGTGGAAACTCTCAATGCTCCACGGGCCAGGAGCCCAGGCCAAGGTGCCAGCAGAGATAGTGGCCATCTTCTTATCGTGTCCTTAGGTAGAAAGGACACAAGCTCTCTGGGGTCCCTTTCTTAAGGATGGAATCACACTACCAGGGTTCCAGGCTACTGATCCAATGAACTCCCAAAGGCCCCGCTCCTAGTGCCACCATACTGGGGTCTGATGTCAACATCTGCATTTAAGGGCATGAGCATCCAGTCTACTTCAGGAAACAGCCCACCAAAAGAAAAGATGGAGCAAGTGACTGGCTCACCCAGGCCCATGGGGACTCTACCAGCCCAGACCAGCAGGGGGCGCTCAAGCCCTGGCTGGCAGAGAGTCCCCACCCCCACAACCCACCCCTCCCACCAGGAGAGGTGTGACTCCCAAACAGCTGTGCACACCTCAGCACACCAGGTCCCATCTGCAATGCACTGCAAATCACTGCTATTTATGTAGAGACACTGAAGGTACAAAACTCTTCACATTTTATTCTCATTCTTGCTAACAGCAGCCCCTGAGGTAGCGGAGAGAGCCAGCGTGTGGCAAGTGGGGACAAGAATGAGTCTGCATCTGTGCAACCAGGAGATGGCTCAAGATACTGATGCTGATGGTTCACAGTGAGACCTGTGCTCTGATGTCATCTGCAGAAACCAGACACTCAGGGCAGTGCTAGAGGAATTGGGTGGGAAGCTGCAGCCACGGGAGCTGAGGAAAGAGAAGGTGAAGGGATGAGACCACCAGAGAAGGCACCCCACGGGGCTGGGCAACTGCAAAGCCAAGAGAACAGGGAGAGGCATTGCAGGGGGACCAGGCTGGAGGCAAAACTCACCTCAGATCTCATCCCATGCATTTCCCATTCAACATAAGAATCAGCCCTCTGCCCAGTGGCTCCTTGCTGTATATGCTACCCACCCATGAGCCACTCAGCCACTGGCTCAGTCACCAGACCCACTGTCACAGTCACGGAGGTCATGTCCAGAACCCTTAGGGAGCAGCTTGACGCTGGTCACAGTGCCTGCCACATCCTCCTCCCTCCATCTCATCTGGAGAGCATACCAACCCCTTGGTAAGAAGGGTGGTAAGATGTTCTGAGAGAGACCGTGTCCATGTATTGTTTTTCTTTTTGTATGTTTGTTTGTTTGTTTGTTTGTTTGTTTTGAGACAGGGTCTCACTATGTAGTTGAGACTAACCTGGAACTCACTATGTAGCCCAGGCTGGTCTCAAACTCACAGCGATCCTTCTGCCTCAGCCTCCCGAGTGCTGGGATTACAGGCGTGCACCACCACACCCGGCTTTCCGTGCACTGTTATTACACAATGTGGTCACTGTCAATCTACTTTATTGGTCATTGTTGTTAGCCCATTACTGCGCCTTATTGGTAAATTAAACTTAACTATCAGGGTGAGCATGTAAGACAGGACAAAGAATATATAGGGTTCAGCCCTAGTCACAATCTCAGGTGCCCACTGGGAGTCTTGGAAAGTATTTCCCATGCAAAAGGAGGAGCACTATACACATAAAGAGAGTGTGTGCGAGGTGTGATCAAACAATATGGTGAATGTTTCAATCTTTAAAATGTATTTTAATCTTTAAAATGTATTATAGTTGAAGACATGTGGCCTTTAATCCCTATCTAAATACTGCCCCTTGCTTCAAACGCATTTATCCCAGCATTCTTGCCACTTTCTAAAGTGGTTCTGGAAGTTCTCTTCTGTATTTTTTAAAGGTGAGGTCAAATATATGGTGATGACTCTTGCCGCGTGCCATCCAGCAGAAAGGCAGGCTCACAAAAACGGGGCACTGTGTCCTCAGCGACCCTATTCACTGGATCTGGCACCATGTGACCTCTGGCTCTTCCCCAAAGTCAAAATGATCATAACAGGAACAGAGTTTCAATTGATTCAGGACATTGAGGCAGCCACAAGAGTGTGAACAAAGACACTCAGGAAAGAGGACTTCAGAGCTGCTGCAGAACGTGGCAAGGACGATGGGCTGAATGCGTTTGAGGGGAACAATAGCAGTGTGTGTATTACTGCAATAAATATTTTTATTTCTACCAGCCCTCATATATGTGAGGGTATGCGTATTGTAGAATATAAGCCTTAAACATACATATACAACTTTTTATGTTAATAAACACAAATGGAGAGAGGAGAGAATACAGAAGTCATCATTTAATCAAATCCTCCTTAGCAAATATGTTTTTCCATATAAGCAAAGTTTTCAGCCAACTGAGGCTTAAGTACCAAAATATTTTTAGTTAAAACCAATTTGGATGAAAATACTTCTAAAATGAGGTAATCCCCAAAAGCACATTGCACAGGCCCTGGCGCACAGTGCTCAGTAGCTGGGATCTATTCTTGTTGTCAATAAAATGAGTCATGTAAGCCCTGTCTCCAGATGCTGAATAAATGGCTATCATGTCACTTCTCCTGATGGCTGAGGCCATTGTAAACATCAATCACTTAATGGAGCTGTGAAACCAGAGGCATACCATGGTGTGGAGAGGCTTTGGGGTTGTTTGTTCCTGTGTGAAATGGTCCCAAAAGTGAGGTATGACTGACACCCGGCAGGTTGTCCAAGTGTCTGTCCCTTCATCTGTCCAGCATTGATTCTCATAGCTGTCACTGTCCTCCCCATGCTGCCCAAGCCACCCCCACGCCACCTCCCATGACCTACTGCTGACTGTCCAGTGCTGAGACAAGACATAGAGCTGTGTTCTGAAATCGACCGATGCCCTTGGCCTCCCTCAGCCTCAGTCTCCTGTTTGTCAAGCAACCTTGGAGTTTTGGGCTGTAAGATCTATGAGTCTATTAAATGGCTCACTAACCCTCAAAATGAGAATCAGGGTAACCAGTCACAGGAACTTGAGCTTCCATGTGTGTGTTTCTGCTAGAATTCCAGGGAAACAAACACAGGCTGAGTTCTCCACATTCAAAACCTTAAAGTTTTCTTTGATTAAATTTCCAAAGCAGAGAAAAACAGGAGAAAAAACTAAAGGTCTAGAGACCTTCAACAGTGGTGGCACTGATTTATGACAGAGGTAGGACTGTACAATTGAATATGACATTCCTCCATAGACAGCTAAATTTTGTCTTATTCTGTGAGTCCTTGGGATCCAGAGTAGACAGCATAGAAAGGATGGTGTAGATCTGTCCCTAATGAAGACATAGTGTTACTATGTCCCTGGTCTCAGTTCAGCTGGACCACCTCACCTTGGATCAAACACCTCATCTCAGACTGAAATTGCCTTTGGGGCGTCTTTATGTGAAGGGAAGGTGTGATTGCCCCAGATTGGCTGATTCTCTCGTACTTAAAAGATATCTTTGGTTCCAAGAAACGCTCGAAGCATTATGGAAAAATAAAGCTTTATTAGCATCTTCACCAGTATGGCCCCAGATCTCCCACAAAGGATCTCCCCAGTTTCTTTGCTGCCATGGTTATTACCCCCCTAAACAGAGGTTTCTGTAATCATTGCCAGGCTCTGTCACAACACTTTGCATGGTTCTCATAGCTGTCACTGTCCTCCCCATGCTGCCCCAGCCACCCCCACTCCACCTCCCATAACTTACTGCTGACTGTCCAGTGCTGAAACAAGACATAGCAAGGGCCCACTGAGGTCACCACAGACGTGGATGTCCTGTCTACACATGGTGTGGTTGTGTCTGAAGATGCAGGAACCAGACACAAAGCAGGAAAGACAGGAACTTTTAAAGAAGCTTTTAACAGGAAGGTCTGATTCATTCTTAAAACAGGTCACTAAAGAAAGCCCCGCACTTAAGAAGATCTAAGTACTGAGTCCAGTCCAAATCTCTAGAAACTGTGCCAATGTGTAACTATATTTTCCACTGTGGCTAACTCACCTTTTATAGGACAACTTAGAAAAAAATGTATTTCATTAAAAATCACATGGGGCAACATCCCTCCTAAACACCTGATCACTTTTCTATTTATTTTGGGCAGGAAGTGATGATGTTCTTTTTTTTAAAACTGTAATAATTTTTACTTTTTTATTACCACATTTACAGTATATAACATTTACATGCCTGCAGAGACATTCTTAATGAGAACTGACTAAGTAAATGCCACCTCTATCACTTTCTTCCTTCACCCTCATAGGACAGCTGGCTCATTCTGAGCAACTCTAAGAAGTGGATGAAGGCTGGGCTTCTTGTCTTAGTCGCTTTCTCATGGTTAGGATGCAACACCGGACACTCACAACTTACAGGAAGAAAGGTTTGTTTGGGGTCCTCTTTTCAGTTTGTAGGGTCAGGTGTCTGTAGACAGGGAAAAAAAATAGAATAGTAGCCTCCTTAGGTCTCTAGCTAATCCTGACTAGAAGGAGTTAAACACAAACTACTAGAGAAATCCTGCTGGGAAATAGGTCAAGGACAGGGGTAGAGAAGAGAGAAAAATCAAAGAAAGGCACCAAATGACCTTGGGACTTGTACCAAGACACCAGAAAAAGAGCTGACAGGCAGAACGCAGAGAGAAAGCCACCAGGTACACAAACGATAAGCCACCCCACCTCCATTAAAATATAGGAGTGGGCCGGGGTTTTAGCTCAGTTGTTCTGCCATCTGCCTTGCAAGTTCAAGGACCTGAGTTTGATCCCCAGTACCAATATATATATAGCAAAGTGGGGAGACTAGCTCTAAGGCAGTGTGTACACACACCTGAGCACTAAACATATACACTTATATACATGTGAACTCACTCTAAACTCACTACATTATTCACATTAGGGTTATTATAGGTTACAATAGATATCCACATACTTTCTTACTAGCCCAAAGCTAACCATGAAAAGGCACCCCCTTGCCAGCCAGCCACCCATTCCAAAGATAAGGACTTAAAATATAGGTCAAGGACAAGCAAAAAAAAGCAGAAAGAAGCTGTGCATAGACCATCTGAAGAAATGATGTTAGGCAGAGGTGCCCAGAAGCCAATCCAATTATGGCAACTTCATGGGGGGGTATGGCAGGGTGACGGCTCTGACCTTCCATAAAAGAAGCCAGGAATAAAGGCACAAGGCTCCTCCGTCTTTCTAGAGCCACCTACCCTGATTCTTTCTTAGTAGGGTAGCTATCCTCTCCTTTCCTCCCGCTTCCTTTACCTCTTTACAAATACAGTGTTTTCCTTTCATTAGACTTTGTCCCTCTAATTTTTTATTGGGGCTGATTTTACCATCCTGTTGGGCTACTTGGACAGCAGAGCACTGGTGCTCATCCCCAGATGTCACATCTTGGGTTCCCCGACCAGGAGCCAGATGTGACAAGTTTGTGGTTGGCTAGCTCCATCCAAGGCAGAAGCAGCCAGGTGGAAGGGTCCGGAGGGAGACAGGTGCTCACGTCATGGTGGCCAGCAGGCAGAGAGTGAAGGGAGGAGCTGGGAGAAAGACTCCCGCAATGGCCTGCTCTTTCAGCCAGACTCCGCCTCCTAGCAGCACATGTAGCTATGGATTCATCAGTGCATTGATCCACTGACGTATTGCACCTCCATGATCCAATCACCTTCCAAAAGCCTCACTTCTGAGTGCAGGAGAACTTGGGGGACATTCTAGATATAAACCCAATATAAACCCTAATAGCTCTTGTCCCCAGCACATCCCCCTGGACCCCACATTCCACCCAACTGGTTGGGAACAAGCTGCAGGATGAGTTTCTGTGGGGACAAATCATATCCAAATGGTGGTATCTATATCAAAACACAGCTCTTAGACATCAGAATGAAAAACTCAGGAAACATTTACAGCAAAACTCAGGAGACAGAGAGCACCTCTGAGCCCTTGGTGGGCAGGGACAAATAATCAACAGCCGTAAGCCCTGGGAGTGAGGTCAGTGCTACTTAGGAGAAAGCATGGTGCCATCAGATCTGCATCTCCCTGGTGGTGATGACTTCTAGATTAGAACTGTATTTTCCAATAAAGAGCTTTTGCTTAAAATGACTAAAATTACTTGCCTTTGTCCTTCCCCTTTAGAATATGGGGTGATGTTGTCTTACAAAGATTCTTGGAAATTAATACTAGTGGTGCCTCATTCTGACACTGCCTCATGTTCTGCCCCTTGCTTTTATTTTTAAAACCCAACTCAGCATCTTGTCCTGAGGAAGTCTTCCCAATCAATCCCCACCCAGGTCTATCCCATCTCCTCTGGATGACCCCCGCCCTTGTTCCCCCAGCATTCACCAGCCCTTATTGAGATTGTATGCTGTTCCCAGTTGCACTGCCCAACAGGATGAGACATGGCTGGAGAGCAAGCAGTTTCTCTGGAATCATCACTGGGTCTGGGACACATTGTCCAGGACACGGCCAGTCAACACTGGTGGTTTCTGATTGCCCACCAAAAGGCTCTATTTTGATTTAACATGAGACAGCCAGGAAAGAAAACCCAAGGGCTTCTCACTGATGAATCTAGAGAAAGGTATGGCACAGGAAATTTCCCAGCAGCTTTTCTTTTCTCAAGCAAAGCTTTTGCTGTTTTTAATTTTAAAAGCAAAATTATTTCTGTGCAAGCCAAATATGCTGAGCACATTTTCAGTCGCCCGTCCTGAACACAATTGGTGCCTTGGATGAAGGAGGAGGAAGAGGGCAGGATATGGTACAAAGCACTTGACCAAGCATTTTACAAGGCTGTCCTCCCACGGGAAGGAATTTAAGTAAAGCTGACTTTCCATTTAGGTGCCAGTTAAAGCGTCTAAGCAAACAATCATCTTTTGTAAACAACTACAGATCCTTCTTTCCAACTCAAATACGTTTTGCCTCCCCTGGGAAAGGAAGAAAGAAGACAAAATGGCTATTAGCATTTTTTTTTGCAAGTGTTTTGAGTTTTCACTCTTAAAATAACCTGGTATCACTATGTAACCCTGTAATTAGAGTGCTTACAAATTAATTGGATTTCTAATAATGAACAGATTTATGGTAGATTAAAGTGATTACCTAAAAGGCAAGGAGTCTGCCCTGAACTTGCTGGTAATAACCATTTTCAAAATCAGACTTTCAAATCGTGCTGCTCACATCTGCCAGCTGCTATCTCTTCAACGATGGAAAGTTAATTAGTCAACACACCCCAGAGAAATCTCCCTTTTTAACGGTTAATGCAAACTTCCTGAAATAACAAGCTGAAATGGTGATTTGCACTATAATGCACTTCCTGGAGTCAGATGGTCAATAAGTATTTATTAAGCAGCCACAGCTACAGTTGGCAGACACCAGAAAAACCAGAATTTATGACCTACTCATCAGAATCCTTTTTATGTAAGGCTACCAGTCAGATAGACAAACCCTAGTTCCCACTTTCTCACAACAGGAAAGGATGAATCCACCTGCTCCTCACTAACACACACACACACACACACACACACACACACACACACACACTCATTTGACACACAGGTCTTTGTATGTTCCTCTTAAAAATCTTCCATGTTCTACAGAAGGTTGCCGCTAAACACTTTGGAGATTACTCATCACACAAGAGTGATCCCCTCCCGACTTGTATTCAGTTTTCTCGTAGTGAATTCCTCCATCTGATGCTCCAGGAATGGCTGTCAGGTGGGCTAGGAGGTCTGCAGTGGCTCCAGGGTCCTCCCTACCAGACAATGAAGCCAGCTCCAGAAAACAACACTAGTAGGAAATAGCAGCATGCCCTGCAGGATGCTCCTGCACCTCACAACTCCTTCACAGACTGGCCAAGTCTTGGTTAGGGCTGCAGGCTGTTACTAGCTTCTCCAGTCTCCCTCTTTGATTGAGACCATTCCTGCGCTCCTTGTCTGGCTGGTGGGGGTCTTCGCCAAGCTGAAGGATCTCCACATGGAGGGATGACTGCAGGATAACTGTTCCTTCCTCCCTGGCCAGCTGTGGAGACTGAGATGAAAAGATGCTGGAGGAAGTCATGTACCTCAGACTCGCCAGTCTGGTCCACATGTGGTCAGATGGAGAAGGCCACAGAGAGTCAAACAATGATTCCTCCATCCCCTCCTACCTCGACCTTCAACCTCAGACCCCAGCCAGGTCCCTGCTCAAAGGCAGCTTCCCAGAGGAAAGAAAGCAGAAGGTGAGCAGTAAATACCCCTTTCCTGGCTCTCTGTTTTTCCCTCCAGGTCTTCCTGCAGGCACCCACTGACAGAAAAGTCCATTACACAGGCATCAAACTTAGGAATGCTTATTTTACAGCCTGACCACCTTCTGCCCTGCTCCATGAGCAGCAGTTGACCATCCCTCATGACACATGAGCCCCACTTAGGCAGGAAGCAGATGTCCAGGGCACCATCTTCTCCAAGGCCATGGTGCAAGTGGGCTGATGAAACAAGATTTCTTCTCAGAACCAAGAAAACATTGATCACCACCAGCTAACACTCAGATCCTATGCCCAGTACTTTCTGTGTCTCCCCGGTGCTATGGTCTTGTTATGCCCGAGCGCCACGTCCCCAAGAAGATCACCACTCACGTATGCAACACACAAGAGCACTTTATTAACACAGCATGCGGTGGGTCTGCCAATTGGAGATTGGAGACCCCGAAAAGCAATTTCAAGCCACTTTTATAGAGTTTGGGATACATTAATCTTAGTAACAAGCTTTACCTCTATTATGATTGGTTAGTTATTACATTTAAATCCTATTGGCTGTTGTTGGGGTGGTGAGCTATCCGGGTGGCCCAGTTTCAAGGTTGTTACAGGGTGGCTGAGTTACAAGGTTGCTACCGGGTGACCAAGTTTCAAGAATGCCAGGTGGTCTTATCTAATGGTTCTATACATTCTGTTGTTTTTCCCAGGAACTAGTTTGCTTTGCTCAGCAGTCACAAAACGATTGGGTTCATTTTTGGGTCAGGCTCAGTATGAAATGGAGCCTTTTACTACAATATGGAGTTACTCTGGCCTCTGCAGTCTGAATATGGCCCCCAAAAGCTCAAACACAGGAAACTCAATCTCCAAAACCATGTTAATGGTATTTGGAGGTAAGGCCTTTGGGATGCAACTGGGATTAGATGACATCAGGAGGTTGGGGCCCCCATGCCAATATTAGTGACTTTATAAAATGAGGAAGAGAGACCTGATCTAACACCAACCCTCCACCTCACTATGTGATGTCTTGCTGTGTTAGGATGTGTGAAGTTCCTTCTAGCTGCCAGGGCTTCCCAGCCTCCAGAGCTCCAAGCCAAAGAAACCTCAGTTCTTCATACGTTACCTGATCTCAGGTATTTGTTACAGCCACAGAGAGTGGACCAAGACACTCAAAATAGTGTGTTTTGTAGACAGACTGAGTATAGAAACTCTTAGAGATATAAATATAGCTTTGATCAAATGCTCACTTATTTAACGTATTATTTTTTAATGTATTATTATTATTTTAATGTATTAATTTAGCTATAGTACGTGTTCTAAAACACATGCAATAATATATAAATTTAGAGATATTTTCTCACCTTAATTCTTGCAGTTTTATATTTACTCTGCATTAAATATTTGACATAAGTATCTTTAGCATGTTGAGAGCTAGTTTTGAGCTTTTCACATAGTTTTCTGGAGCACATCACTTTCAACTCTTGACTAAAGGGAGACAGCACTTTTTGAATCAGTACGCTACTATTATGATGGGAAAGTGAGCCCAAACCACAAAGATCTATCCTCATAATTATCCAGGATTGTTGTTTTTTCATTCATCCTGTACATGATCATCAAGATTCAACAACTACTCTATTCCTTTCTTAATGGATCTTTGGAAAGGGCAACTTGACACCAAACGCTCATACTAATTATGAACCATTGCCAAATGTCCTCTCTCTCTCTCTCTCTCTCTCTCCAATCAATGATTTCTTAGGTTAACTCTATAAGTATCCAAACCTGGCATTCTTTAGGGTTCTTTAAGGATAAATGTTATTTAAAATAGTGTACTTGGGATCACTGTCCATATTATGAATCTTTGTAATGACTTAAATATAAGGCGATTTTTTTTTTATAAAAAGTATACTTCAGGAGAGTAAAAAACCTTAATGCCTTCTATTAGGGGATATATGACATGATATCTGGTTTAATCATTACAATGCTAACCAGACTCTAAGGCTATAGAAATAAAATTCTGTAACAGTAGAATAAATCCTAGTCCCAACCAGGCACTTTCTTCCATCTTTTGGGGGTAGGGCAGAGTCTCGCTATGTAGTTCAGGCTGGCCTTGAACTCACTATGTAGCCCAGGCTGTCCTCAAACTGATAGCAATCCTCCTGCCTCAGCCTCCTGAGTGCCAGGATTATAGGCATGCACCACCACACCTAGCCTGCTGGCTGTTTCAAGGCCAGAGAAGTGGCCAGAGAATAATATCAAATGCTATCAAGCATTTACAAAGAACGAGATACTTTTCTAAATATATTGCTTATATTAATCCAGTTCTCTGTGTCATATACCAGTTTTAATCTCATTTAAAATGAGAGAAAACTGAGGATCTGGGTCATTAGTCCTGATCTGAACCCAGATAGACATCATGCTCTATATCCCTTATCCGTAAAGACTAGACAACTCATGAGAACCTATATTTTGTTTCTTCTAAAATGTCGAAGATACGGATGTGTCAGAGCCTTCTTTGCACATTGGCACCACCATCTGCTGCCCGGCCCTAGCCCAGATCACCCCAATCTTGATGTCCAGGAGCTGAGTGTATGTTGTTTTAAATGCATGCCCCAGGGGAGTCACATGGGCCCCAACTTGAGAGCCCTCAGACTAGATGGACAGATCCTTCGCAGACTGTACAACATCATCAAGTAAACTGACCTTCATAGGCAGCCAGTAGGATTTAAGGAATTCTACCAACATACAATTTTCCCAGTATTTCCGGCTTTAAAGCCCCATACTACTGCTTTATAGAGGCCAACAACCAGCTTTGATAGGGTTGTTTGGTGTGTTGCTTCTCATTATCTTCCTAGTTTAGAATTGAAACAGGAGTTAAATAAAGATATGTTGATGATGGCACAGTTCCAAAACCTAGCATCTGCATAAATAAATCTGAATAAAAATGCCATAAACCATGATCACTGTCACCATGATCAACATCGTTGTGCCCATCACCCATTCTCTGTGACTGTCCTGCATGTGAGCCTGCACAGATGGGGCAACAGGGATGTCATCAGAGCAAGGAGGACACCAAAGGACAGCTGTCGGGGCTGGAGCCACTGGCTTTAGGGACAAAAAGGTCACTGCCCCTGTCATGATATGATCCAGGGCTCCAGGTTTGAGTCTTCCTCCTCATAACACAAATTGGCTGTTTCTTTTTTACTTGTGGGATCACTGTAGTCCATACTGATGGCTGTGCTTCTAACCCGCATTCATTTACTACCCACCTCCCAACTCAACTAGTGTCCTAATCATAAAGGCAGCTGGGAAATGAAAACATAAGTGAGGAAGGCAGGCCTCCCCTGCTTCTGAACCTCAATCTGTCTATCAGTAAAGGTAACAATGGATAAAATCATTACAATCAAGCTTCTCTTCAAGCTCCATAGAGCTGGAAATAAAATGCCACATTTTAAGGTGAAAGTGATGACCTCCAGCCAGAAACACATGGAAGAGGAGGCATTTGATGGGGACATCGTAGATGCTGAGGGACTTCAGAGGGCAAAGAAAAGAGAAGAAGATTGAACCCAAGAGTTGTGTGGGCCCTGCAGAGAGGAACCCCTGGAAGCAGAAGGATTGGTGTTAGGCTAGTGGGAGAAGCAAGAGGAGGAAAGCAGGTGAAGGCCCTGGGTGTCACACCAGGTCTCCTGCTCCTAGGTAGTGGAGGAGTGGAAGGACAGGCAGAGGACCGGGCACAGTGGGAGAAGCCAATATATCCACAGCCTCTCCCCATTGGTCCCATTTCCTCTTCCTGGGTCCCGGCCCCAGTGAACAGGCTCCTGGGCCCCCATGTCCCCCTGATGTGCTGTCCTCAGCACTGGCCCCTGGCTTTCTTTCTCCAGACAAGGGACAGCAGTAATTGGCTTGCTGCTTGATCAAAGCAGGGACTTCCACCATCCCAACAACCATGGGCATAACACAGTGCTATGCTGCAGGCCTGGCATTCTCTGAAGATCTTCAGTAGTTTGTGGTTTTTCTGGTTAGACCCTTGTTGAAATAAATGTTTATTTGGTGACCAATAAATAAATATTTATAAATCCCCTGAAGTCTTTATCAACAAGAGGAATGTGGGGAAAGCCTTGGTTATGGAAGGTAAGTTTGTCAGTGTAAGCCTGTCCTTCCTGTATGACTCCTGTGTGACACTAACTAGGCACAGGATCTGGGTGGACCATTATTCTTCCCTTAGTATTTTGATGTTTCATTGTCTTCAGGCTCCCATGTTTTGTGGTAGATATGTGTCCACCAACCTTGTCAGTATCCTTTAATGTTCCTAAGGTGTTCCCCATGGGGAGCTTCTGGGAGTTTCCTTTTGAATTTGATTATAATTCCTCCAGTAAGAGAACTTTGGCATGGACATTTTTTATTTCATTTTCATTTCATATATAAGATTCATGATTTGTTTCCATTCTGAAAAGTATGAAGCATGGTTTCTTCAAACATTGCTTCTGGTTGTTTCTCTCCACTCTCTCCTTCCGGTATCCTTTGAGACCTGTGTTGAATTTTCCCACTCTCTATTTTGCCTGTTTCAGCTTCCATTTTCATATTTTCCATACATCAGTGTTATATATTTTATATTCTCAACTGCAGCTGTCATCAAAATCCAATGAATTTTTAAAATTAGGATGTGTAGATATTGTTTATTTCTAAAATATCTGTGTTGGGAATGGGATTGTCACAACATTGGCATCATTTATGATGAGCTTATAATCTTCCTTTCCATGATTTAGAAACTCACACCCTCCTTTTCTGACTTCCTGGCAGCAACTTTCTCTGATTCTTTTGGAGGACTTCCCCTTTCTCCTGTCACTTGTAGATGTTGCACTGGTTACATCAGTGTCCCTCCCCTAGCTGCAGAGGAGACAGGTGGGCCCAGCCAATGCAATCATAGTCCTCATCCTGTTAATCACACTATGGGGCTATGCATGGGCTCAATTCTCCTTTGGCAAAGCTTGACCAATTCTTTGCTTTCTTGCCTGGTTGGAGTAGGAAAAATTTCCCTTTTTGAGAAATGACTGGAAAATCTTTTCATTAAATAACCAGATAGTAAACGCCTTAGGCTTTGCAGTTTGAGGCACAACTGAGAATGCACTGTAGGTACTTGGAAAAGACATTTCTATAGCATTTTCTTTGGAAAATTCAAACCATAAAAGGAACAGAAAACTTTTTTGGTATAGGTTTGCTAATGAAAATAATATAATCCATTTTGTGGGATGATATTTTGCTTATTTTTTAATCAATTAATCTAAATCAATCGCAAACGTTCATTGCCTATTGCTGACCTATAATGAGATGTTATATATTTCACCACTGAAAATGTATTTTCCAACAGATAGATGCTGCAAAACACTGGCATAAATCCATGAGCATATGATTTTACTGAGAATATTCATTGCATGGGGGCCTTTACAGAATTCCATCAGATTCTTCTCTCTTAGGATGACATTACTTTTCAGACTAATCACTTCCAACTGTGGTCAAGTAGAAGCCCATTAACTGCACAGTGAAAGCAATTTTGAAATATGGACATTTCCCTTTTACTTGCAGCAGATTAGGTAAACTGTTATCTTAAATGTGTCTGCTGAAAATTTGTGTAAGAATGAGGATAGCTTTTCTTATTTTAAGCACTGACAGCATGAGAAATGTATAAGGCACGTGCCATTACTAGGGTTTAAACATTAGTTGTTACTGATTGACTGGCTTTACTGTGGTTTAAAATTGCATGTAAGTGTCATTTTACTTTATACCTTTAGGATGAATTCATTAAGAAACATTACCAAGTCTGCAGCAGAAGCTAATCTTTAAAGCCATTCAGTATTTGACTGTGGGGTTAAGAACAGTTCTTTTTGTTTGGAAATTGAGTCTCAGCCTTAAACTCGAAAACCTGCAATAAAATTTTACCATTGCAAAGTCATTGAACAGAACATATGGTAGGGCAATTCAGGATATTGTAGGGTAAAAGGAAATTTACCCTCTGCCTTCTGAGGTTTGGTGGATTAAAGCAACAAAGATAGGTTAAATAAAAGAAAAAGTATGCTAATTTATTAATATGCAAAACAGGGGGAAATCACAGAAGTATAATTACCCACAGCTCAATATGCCTCAGAGCTTATATACTCCATTTTCTATAGAGAGAAAGGAAATGTCAGGGAAACAGTTCATGATTTTTAGGGGAGCTCAGTGGGCTTGGAACATAAACAGCCTAGAATGAAGTCCTTTCGGCCCACTGAACAAAGATTTGTCAATAAATATGGGACTGAAATAGGGGACAAGTATTCTGACAAAGTTCTGTCCAGCTGTGAGAACAGCGTTCACCCTCTCTTCTTTGAATACGAGTTCAGTTAATGAACACTCAGGGAAAGGACGAGGCAGGTGACTGCTTCTCCTTTGCAGGGCCAGACATTAGGCAGATAAAGGAACCCTCTTTGTGCCAGGGAGGGGAGGACTAGGGAAGGCATCTTGGCAAGTCAAAGCACCAGTCTTTGGTGCATCATTTTTGGATTTTCTGAGTCCCACTGATACTCCAGTTTTTCTGACAAAAAGCCACGAGTTAAAACCAGTAGACAAGATGAGGTTCACTACTAATATAATTCATTTTAAGTAATATTTTCAAATACTTTTCACCAATAACTTACTAATAAATAATACAATGAGTAACCACAGGCTTTAAACACCTTGTACTTTCAGAAAAGTACTTTGTAAATTTGTCCAACTAAGCTGTTTCCCTACATCACATGTAGTTTTACCATCAGATGGTATCAGGTTCCACTTCAGGGTGTGCTAGATTAGTGTGTTTTCAACCTCTTTGAAGATATTCTCAGCCAGTGCCCTTCTATACAAATTATTGATCGGAGGCTAATTCTTTAGTCACTTCCATCCCCCCATCAACTCTCCAAATCAACGATAGCTGAGCACCATCAGTATCAATCTGTTGACTCCCCCAGAGCCAAGGAAAGTCACATTAGCCCTGTTTTTAAGTTTACTTGATTGTATTCCCAGTACCCCAACGTGGTAGGGAACACAGTTCCACCACAAGACCAAAAGTTTTAAATAAGTTTATTATCTCAGGACACATTTATTTGGCTACTGCAATAAAATTGTTACTGTTGATAAATAGTTGTCATTGCTTGGCTAACAAATGAACCATTTGCAGACTTCCATTTAGGCCTCATTTTCATTTTGGTTAAGAAAAACCACCTAACGAGACATTCCATTTTAAATATTCTACTTTTTCTGTTAATTTCTCATGAATTGGGAACACTGCTGTGATTCTTTACTCTAATAACGTTAACTTATGTGGTACTTGTTCAGCACAGGCATTGAATAATCAACACAAAAGTTTGTCACCTAATCCGGTGAAGTAATTCACAGTCTTCTCTGTCTTAGAAGCCTGGCCCTTGTGGCCCACTTTTGTCTCTTATTTTGACATGATGCACACTGGCAATAAAAAATAAGACATCATGGCTTAGTGATAGCTGTGGTTGGATATCATGCAGTTATATTAGGATGGTGTCACTGTGGTGTGCAGTGTGGACAGAGGAAAACGATGAGTACCGTGTACTTTGTCACAACTACTCAGCTCCACCGTTGACAGTGCAAAAGCAACCAACATATGTGAGTGGTTATACTCTGATAAAACTGGATGGACACGGAAATGTGAATTTTCACATGTCATGAAATATTATTCTCCTTTTGATTTAGGCTTTTAACCACTCAGAATGCAAAATCATTCTTGGATCATAGGCCATCCAGAAAAGAGGTGCTCAGGCTTTCTAGCTCTGGATTCCTGTATGGTATCCTGAAATTCCCTGGGACCATGTTTCCCACTTTAAGGGGAATTCCATCCAGCCATATGGGAATCAGGCCAGTGCGTGACAGAAGCAGAGAAGTGTGTCTGTGGGAGAGAGCAAGAAAGAAAAGCCACAGGAGGGAGAAGAAGAGAGAAAGAGACAGAGAAAGAAAGAAAGATCAGACAGCTACTGAATTCTCATTGCTAGTACCAGTGTAGTCTGAGCCCTGGGGGTCCCCACTTTTATTGCTCTTCCTTTCAATTGTCTCCATCCTTCTTTTTCAAAAGCAGACTAAATTGACTTTGTTATTTGTAACTGAAAATGTCCGGACAGAACAACCAATTTTATCAACTTTCAGCAACCTGAGATTGGGTGGAAACTCATCTTCTCAAGTGTCAAGGGAGATGCGTCTTCCTCATCGTGGCACCTGAAAGCGTCTAAGGGTTCCCTTAACTAGTGAAGGAAACCCTGATTAAAGGCTCAGGAGAGGTATGGTGCCACTTTTCTTGGGTGACTGACTTTCTTTTTGCACTTACAGCTAAATCATTGCTATATTTTTGTAGCATCTGCTGTTTGTGACTGTTCTTATCAAGTGAAGTAACACTTTACGATGCTGCCTTCATCTCTAGCTAAGGCACTTTCCGGTAGGCCTTCATATGACATTTACTGCATAATATTTCTGTTTCTGAAAACAGAAAAAAACATTAAGAAACTTATCAGAAAAGTTCAGAAATATACCCCTGCATAAAAGGATCTTATTAAAATCAGCAAATAATGCCAACTGCTAGTTATCACTGCTCTCCATCCTGCATGAATCTTTACAGTTTGAAAAGACACACTTTTTCACCACTGTGTGTTTATTGTTGCACGAGTCAGCTCTTCTGAGCAAAATCTCCAATCAAGGCAACCCTAATGACAGCAATAAGGATGGATGTTTCTCAGGTGTGCATAGGTGTCGGGGCTTGCGCTCCTCTTGTCTATCATCTCCAGTCCTCACAGCATGCTATAAAGCACAGCTGCAGGGGCTGACCTGTCCAGGGCCGCATTGGCTGTGAAGCAGGGTATGGAGTCCCCTGACCCCAAATACTAAGTACTGTGCCTTTCCCCCTTCATCAGGCTGCATGGTGAGCAGCTGTCCTTTGTAGGTAATGCAGAAGTCTTTGTTACAGGAAATGTTCATCTAATCACCACAGAAGTCTTAAGCACATTTTCTAACACTAATACATGACTACAAACCTCAGAGTGTGAGCATCAAAAAAAATCCCCTGACTTTGTCAGAGTATTACCAAGGAAGTCAGGTTTCACAGCCATGACCCTTTGTATTTTAGGAAAACATCCATAAGTCACAAGAATATGTCCTGTGTCTTATTTATTTCCCAAAAAAGGACTTCTAATAAAGGTAAAGAAGAGGCCTGGTGTTGAACTTTTCATGAGATTGCCCTTAATTAATCAATATAATCAGATATGCTACCTTTACATTCTGCAAAGCTTCATAAAGGCTATGGCAATGAAGTTGAACTTCTAAGTAACAGTTCCTACACATTGTGAGTGGAATGTTAAATAGTTTACAAGGCTCTCATTTCTTTATAGTTCTCTGTTGCTTTCATCTCAGCAAATCCCAAAGGCAATGACCACTGCCATTAGACAAAATAATTTAGAGGAATTTCCTTTGAAAGATTTTGACATATACCCTAGAAACCCTTTGGTGGATAATTTAGTGCTACTTTATTTATTTTTTAAATCAACATCAAGCACAGCAGGGAAGAATACCAGAGCAGATCAGCACTGCTATTGCACAGTTCCACCCTCACAGAGCTGGGCTGTCTGGTGCTTTGTAGTGAGGACAGAGAGCAATGGGAATCCTTTTCTTTATCATGTAAAATATAGTATAAGACAGCCCTAGTACCTCACCATTCCTAAGGGTACAGTGAGGTGCACTAAGTACAGTCACAGTGTTGTGTGCCCATCTCTACCATCCATCACCAGAACCTCCATCATTCCAAATGGAAATCCTATACCCATTCAACACAAACTCTCCATGTTTCCCCCCAAGCCCCTAGAAACCACTGTGCCATGTTCTGTTGCTATGAGTTCCTTGTCTCCAGTTTGCTTATATAGGTAGAATCATACATTATTGGTCTTTTGGTGACTGGCTCTATGTCACTGTATCCAACATCCTTAAGACATCCATGTTGAAATGTGTGCTGGATTTTCAGGCAGAATAATGTTCCTTTTCTTATTCCTACCATATTTGGTTCCGGAGCCAACTGTTGATGGATACTTGAGCAACATTACTTTCAGTTATATTTATAAATTCAGCCATTCTGGAGTTTTCCATCGCAAATTTCCCTCAAGCAAATGCAGTGTTCATGAATAGCATTTTTTATTGTGTGGAGGGAGAGAAGCCTTGCAAATTCTTGAGCTGCCACTTCATTAAAGGTGATCGCTTGCTCTTAAACCTGTATATTAAACTACAGTTACCAGTATTCAAAACACACAACCAACATCTACTTGATATTTCTGTCATGTTCTCTCTTCCCACTCCCTATCAGTCACCACTCTTTAGGTTCATCTCATTCACACTTAACTGTCCCTCATCATTTACCTGACCACGGAGATGTCCTATTGTCATGTGATCTCTGCTTTCCCCCACCCTGGTAATTTAAAGGCAATTGGCAGGCTGTGAGAAGCGCCCTGGTAAAGTAACCAGCATTTGCATTAACATCTAAATGAGCACTGTCCTTCACAGTGATCACGCTCCTGAAATGGCTGTGCAGTTGTCTTCCCATCCATCATACAAGTCTCACTGCCTTCAGTTCCATGGTGATCACTTCCTCCACTCTTGACTCAATTTGGTCACATCCCATCTTCCTTGGGTCTGTCCCTGGCTGTGAAGTTCATCACACATCAGCTGCCATCCTGGCCAGTTGTGTCTTGGTGACAGTGGTTTCACACCCGAAATATAAGTGTCACAAAGTGATCACTGTGGCTTCACAGTGCCTGGTACAGGGCCGGCATTTCTTGATCTTCACTCTGAACTTCTCACTGTGTCCGTGACCCACTGCTGCTCCTGGCCATGTGTGCTCCATAGAGCTGTGTGGGTCAAGCACAGACCACAGGCACAATTTATACATTGATTGCCAATTCCCTGCAGAGGAGAAAAAAGATGTGCAAAGGAAGGGAAGTCTTTTTTCTGCTTCCTATATAAATGTCATATGGCCCAGCAAAATCTCTGCTTCTAATGGTCCAATATTGGGGCTGTACTTGGCCTCAAACCTTAAGGGATGGTCAAGTCTGAGAGGCCAACTCAGTAGTGGCTGACATCTCACTCTCAATTAACTGACAGATTCATTTCTGCCTGACATAGTACTCTGATCAAAGCCTTGGCCAGGTTTAAGGAGCTCCCTATTACTGCACTGTACTCAACTCCTGAGGGTTTTTTGCTTGTTTGGTTGGTTGGTTGGTTTTTTTGTTGTTTTTTTTTTTTAGCCCCTAACACAGGTCTGGGCTTAGACTAGACAAGGAAAGATGCCTCCTACATGATAAGGCCTTTGCTCAAATTTATTTTTGCCACCAGAAGTTTTTAGCACTTAAAATTCCTCCATAAACTTCTTGGAGAGAACTTGTAGATAGAACCATAAAAATCAAAGAGTCACCATCCTGCTTTCCTTGCCAACTCCAAGTCCTAATCCAGGAGTCGTTGTAATGCAGACACCTTCCAGGAAGAGCACCTTTGTTTTCCTTAAGAAATCTGGGAAGGAACACATTACCCTAGCACAGGACCTGAGAGTCCCTGGATGATTCATCTCTCTCCCCTTTGGTGTCTGCATACTAGAGATTCCGCTGTTTTACTTCTGAGACAACCCTCAAACCTGTCCCCACACCCTTCGCCCTTCTGCCATGACTGCTGGCAGTGGCAGTGCCCATGGAGAATCCTTCTGGACAGTGCAGCTGAGCCTTGATTGACAGATACTCTCCAGGGTCCACAGAAGAAAGACTAGATTCCTGATCGACTTAAGATGTTTTTTTTCAGGTGTTAGGGATAGACTCAGGCCCTTATGCTTACTAGGCAAGAGCTCTAGCACTGAGCTACACAGCCAGCTTTAAGATGTATTTTAAGAGTGGCAACAAAGTACCTTTTAGGGAAAGACATAGATTTGCTTAGGAAGATCCTTTCAATAACAAGTTGAGGTGAGAAAAGTAAAGCCATTGGAAATGAACCTAGCAAGGGTAGACAAATTGCCCTACGTAGGATTAAACAGGAATTCGAGGGTTGCCTCAGGATGGGAGGTGAGGGAAGGAGTAGAGGGGGAAGGGAAGTGTGTGTGTGTGTGTGTGTGTGTGTATGTGTGTGTGTGTGCGCATGCACACGTGCGCGCACACGCATGCTCATGCATAGCATGCATGTGTACTTCTGTCTGTGGAGGAAGGGATGGAAGCCTGCACTGATGCCACTTCTGAGTTGAGATGACCAGAGACTCTGAAGTGACACTGTTACACTTGGGAGGTGCAACTGAACAAGTTGGCAAATGGACAGCAGATAGAGGGGGCTCAGAAGTTACAGATAAGCAGGGAGGAGGCCAAGAGAATACCTGAGGTGATGGGTTAGAGCTGGAGATATTGGGAGGAACTTCTGACTGCAAGGTGTGACTGAAGTACATAGTGCATGATTAAATTTTCAAAATGTTTTACTATAAAAGACACATTGCCATGAAATTCTCTCAAAATAGTTCCCTTCACTTCACACTTATCCTATCATTCTGCCGCTTTCTGAAACAAATCTGGAAATTCACTTTTGTGAGTGGCTTTTGATTGCTGCCTGGTTGTCCTTAATCAATTTGAAATGTTTACAGCAATTGCTGTCAAGTAAACACATCCCAATGACCCTGCATCCACCTTATTCACCAGATCTGGCACCAAATGACTTTTGGCTCTTCCCCAAAGTCAAAATGACCACAAAAGGGAAACATTTCATATAGATTCAGGACATTGAGGTAGTCATGACAACACAACTAAAGACATTTGTGAAAGAGGACTTCCAAAGTTGTGGCAGAAAGTGGTAAAATTGATGGGATAAGTGTGTTTGAGGATTCAGGGGCAGGATCATGGCAATGTGTCTTTTATTGGAATACATTTTTAAAATGTAAGCATTCACCATATTTTTCAATCTCACCTAATATAGATATTTTGGTTATAGAAATATTGATTGATAACATGTGTCAATACCATCTGGTACACACACACACACACACACACACACACACACATATATCTTTGCTTGTCATCCAAGGAGATCTTGAAGTACCCTCCCCTCAGGGTAACAGCACAGTACACTCCATATCCTGGTTTCTAACCATTCCCCAAGAAGAGAAGACAGAGATCCTTGGAGAAATGGCAGAGGCAGAAAATATCCAAGATAAGCTCGGAGTGCCTGCTGCCAGACAGGAGTAGGGTACTACAAAAAAGCAAGAAAAGATAAAGAATCTCCACAATGATGGGAGTTTGTCAAATGGGTATAGGAGCCAGTGTAAGAGTTCCCACCATATAAGCTGGAACAAATTTTTTTGAGACAGGTTCTGCTATGCAGTTGGCCTTGAACTCACTATGTAACCTCAGCTGGCTTGAACTCAAGGCCATCCTCCTGCCTCAACCTCCCGAGTACTGGAATTATAGACATCCACCACCATACCTGGCTGTGGATCAATTTAAAGAACAAAATAACTCAAAGGATAGAATAAATATGCACTAGTGCATACCAATGTAAATGATTAATAATGAGAAGAGATAAACTCCTGTGCAGAGTAATTCTCAATAATTTATGTAGATTCTTCACAACAGGAGGAAAGAGCACCCTTTCACACCCTATGTGCTGGCTGCACAAGGTACTTCTTCCCAGAGTGAGCAGAGAAAGGAGGAGGTACCTTTTCAGCAAAGTATCCTGGTGAATATACCTCCGTATACCTTGACCCCAGCACAAATTACTGTCACAAAGCATGGTGAGTGTGTGAGCCTTGCATACAAAGGGATGAGAATCCCATGCAAAGGCAAGATATTAATAACAAGGAAATGGGTGTAGGGAGATAATGGGAACTCTATGCCATATTCTCAATTTTTATGTAAAGCTAAAGCTGATCTTAAAAAAATGCTTTTTTAAAAACAGCTCTTCAAAATGGAATGTTATATCTCCAATATCAAATTATTTATGTTGCTGTGAATGAATCCCATCTGTGTCTCCAGCCTCTTGGGATCTAGTGTCCTCCCTCATGCTGGAGTGATAAAGCAAGCATTGTTGCCCATCGATCCCTGTCCTCTGTCAACCTTGGGCAAGGAGGAATATATCCCAGAAAGGGATTGCAGTGCAGATGTTGTGGTCACCTGTGGTCACCAGCTGGAGAGTTGGCTTCATGCCAGGCAACTCCAAAGACTCAGACCAAGCCTCTCTTTCAAATCCTAGAGGGAAATGCACCAGGAAGGTCTAGCCAGGAAGATCCCTCCATGTATTTCAAACGAGAGATTGAATACAGGGGTTTGTCTTCAAAGATGTGTGCAGAATTAAGAAAAGCCAAAGGAAAAGGATTACGATGACGCGAGAAAGCCAGATGTGACCTCCAGAGACCAGAAACTGGGAAAGCTCAAAGGCAGTCAGCTCTGATCAGCACAGTAGAGAGGAACTGATGTTTAAAGAGGAACCTTGGGGCTGCTAGAGTCAGAATCACGCCTCCCTCCCACAGTCACAGCAACTGCCAGCAGCCACAGCCATGCTGGACCAGCCAGAGGAAGAGCATCTCTCTCCTACCCATCAATCTTCCAGCCAGAGCCTCCTCATGATGCAACCCAATGAGAAGCCAGGAGGCATGGTTGTGTGTACCTGCCCTACCCCAGCAGAGTGCAGAACCAGATCCAGAGGTGCAGGTAGAGATGCTGGTGAATGGTCAGCAAAGGAACTGACTCTTGACCAGGGCATAGTTGAAGGCACAGTTCTTTGGGGACCTTCCCTTTCCAGGTGTCTTCATATCTTTGGTACTTGTTCTCTGTTCCTCTCATCAAACAAGGACCCACCATTCCCCATGAAGCTTTCCTTCTCAGGCACCCCTTCCTGCTACTTCCTATGGATGCCTCTGTCCAAATCCTGTGAATCAGAATCCTATACAAACAGCTCTTATTTAATGACCAAGTACTATTTCTGCGACTAGATTTGTTAAATGAATGGGTAGCTAAATGAGTTGTATGTAGTATGTGCATTATAATATTCAGAATAAAGAAACGGTTAAAGGAAGCTCCAATTTGATGACTTTGCTTTTATTTGAATAACTGTTACATGCAGCACTGTAATGTATAATAGATTATGGTGGCTTCTACAGCACAGTAACTTTTGCTTACTATACTGTACAGTTACAATAAGTATAATAAGCAAAAGTTACCCTGTACTGTAGAAGCCACCATAAAGCTATACTGCCATTCATGTTCTTGCATTGGAAGTCTGAAAGCAAGTAGTAAGTCTGAGCTTCATGCCAATTTAAGTCCAAGCTGTGGGTTGTAAGTCTGAACAGCATGCCTTAGTTTTAAGTGTGAACAGTCATTAACCAGGTAGGTCATTAAATGAGGAATGTCTGTGCTCCTTTCCTGTGGCCTGGAAACAAGTCTCCTTCCTGTGACGTTCCTCAGTCATTCAGCCAACCCTGCCCCCTGGCGAGCACTTAAACAGGTTTCTGTGCATACCTACACTCTCCCACAGAGACATGTTCTCAACCTGGGGAAGGGCAGCCTAAGCCCAGCACTCTTTTCCAGCTGTGACTGGTAGCCTTAGCCACTCACAACTGAATGTTGAGAGCTTCATCTGCCCCACTGAGTGAAAGCAGCAGCAAAACAAATCAGCACAGCCATCAAGGGAACAGCACAGAAGTCCCTCCCAAAATTACACAGGCCTGCAATCCCTCCAGCAATTGCCTCCAGCAATCCCTTTCCAGGTACATACTCCAAGGAAGGAAAAGCAGGGTATCTCACAGACATACCAGTTCTCCCATGTTCAAAGCGGTATCATACACAGTAGCCCAAAGGAGGAAGGAACTCAGGGTTCATGGACACAAGAATGGATAATGAAAATGTGATTGATTGTACATATAAGGAATACTATTTCAAATACTAGTTTCAAAAATAGAAATCCTGCTAAGAGGTGACACAGACAAACCCAGAGCATATTGTGCTAAAAGAAATAAGCCAGTCACAGAAAGACAGAATGGGGGAGGAGGCTTGGGAATCTAACAAAGCTGAGCTCCTAGAAGTAGAGAGAAGAATGTGGTTACTAGGGCTGGGGTGGAGGAGTGGGGCTGCTCCACGGATGCAGATGCAGTGTTCCAGCAATGAGTTTTTGAGGTCCATATTCATTACTGTGACAACAGTGTATCACAATGCATTGTGAGCTTGAAACCTGCTTCAGAAGCAGATTTTAAATGTTATCATAGAAAATAACGATGTGGGGTAATGGCTATGTTCATTTCTTTCTTTTTCTTTTCTTTTTGGTATCAGGGATCAAACTTGGGCCCTTGCACTTGTGAGGCAGGCGGCAGAACCACTGAGCCAAATCCCTGGTATCTATTCATTATTTTCTTTGAGCCATTGTATGACATATATCAAAATAACATCTTCATACCATAAACATATACCGTATTTAATTGTGGTGGCACATGCCTGTAACCCCAGCAGTTGGGAGGCTGCGCCAGGAGAATCACCTTGAGTTTGAGGCCAGCCTGAACTACATATTGAGACTATATACTTTTTTTAAAAAAAACAAAAGAATTAATTTTAAAGGGGTTACTATTTATTAAAAATAGCAATCCTATCCCACAGGCTGTGACAAGAACTAAATGAGTTCCATGTGGCCATGCCGTCCCCATCACACTGTTGAGATTTTGTATGTGCTGGTTGCCCCTCCCTGTGCTGAGTCATCTTTTAATCAGCCTAAGTGCCAGGAGCATGGATTTGTAACTAGTAACTTCTCACAAATACTGTTGTTAACAGGTCCTTTGAAGAACCTAGGGATGAGCCCAGCTCATGCTGGGGATGCCAGGGCCATGGAGCACTGCTACCTAATCCAAGGTTTCCCAAAGAGCCTGGGGCCTTGCCAGCCTCTCCTCTCTGCCACTTTCCACTTCCTAGCTTCACAGCCAGCTTCAGGTGAGGGTGAGCAGGGAGTTAGCCTCAGCGGACCAACAGCCTTCTGGATGGCAGTAAGAGCAGCAGCCACTCCACTAGCAGCACAAATGGCACAGGCTTCCTCCACGGGGCAGGAGATGGTGGCAGCAGTGCCCAGCGTAGCACAACCACTCATTGTGGAGGGAAGGCTGTGTTCAGAGAGTTTTGTACAGAAAGGGCAAATATTCCAATTTAGCCTACTTGAATTGATACGTACAATCAAGGAAACGCTACTTGCAACCTAATACGCTTGGAATTCGCCTGGAAACCTGGCTGATTTTGCCAGTTCTGTGTGTATCCATGAATCCTTCTTCCTCCTCTGCCTTTCACCTTCATTCCCAAACCACATTTACTTCCTCCTCTTTACGCAAACCATAGACCCAGCCGAAACTCCCAAGGTCAACCACAGGGAACGAAGTCACAGGCAAAAGCATGAGTGCTCTGTCCCGGACCCAGGGACTCCTCCAGCTCCCACGTCAGGTGTGTTGTCACCTGGGCACCTCCGGGACAGGCGCTGGGCTTCCTGTAGAGAAGCTGCGGGCCCCAGCAGGGTGGGGCCGCCTGGGGAGGCTACTCAGGTGTGCTGGGTTCACTGATTGCCTCTGCACCGTGGGGAGGTGCCCTGTACGGGAGAGGATGGAACAAAGTCATACCACCTGTGCACCTCTGCAACACCGTAACCGGGAAGCACAACCCTCAACACGCGCATGCGCCCCGCTCGCACCACCGTGGAACCGTGGCGAGCTGTGGCCACTGCGCCTG
>NW_022900921.1:48335137-48357891 GCF_012274545.1 Fukomys damarensis | reverse complement strand
GGCGGCGCCGGCTGAGCCCTCTCTATCCAAGTCGTCCCGGCACCCGGGGTCAGAGTGCTGACTTGGGGACCCGGGGGTCCCGGACACCCCTGTAAGTGTCCCCTCTGGCGGTGCTGCCTGGGTTGCAGTCTTGGCGCCTGGAGGAAAGGCCTGCTCGGGAAGCCGAGGCAGGAGTCTGTCTCACTGAATATCTTCCTGGAAGGAGTACGAACAGTTACTGTTACTGGTACTTTTGGTGGGACCAAAACCACGCTAAAAGTAGCTCGGCGAAGACCCAGCTGCGGGACAGAAGGCAGGGAGACCACCTGTTAACTCGCGCTGTACCGGGGTAGCGGGGGTCGGTGCCGATCCGAGCCAGCAGAGCTGCGGAGTTCCAGCCCTGCTTCTGGGTGCTAGGAGGAGGTCGACCGGCAGACGGTGTGTTATGAGTTGTTTTGCAAGGAGGAAACGCTAGCCTGACCTGTATGGGAATTGAGGAAGGAGACCCAGTCCATGAGAAAGACCACCTATCGGTTCGGTAACTGTTACAATGGCAGTGATGCTTAAGTTTATGGAGCATTCACCTGTGTGTGCAAGTGTGACACCACTCTTAGGGCCACGGTCACATTGAATTATCTCAGCAAGCCAGCAAGCGAGTACTATAATAGAGTAGGAGGTGATCACACAGGTGGTAGCTGCAGAGCCAGAGTTTGAGCCCTGACCACCTTCAGCTGGGGCCAGAACCCATTCCCTGGACAGCAGAATCAGTGCGGATTAGGGCTGGGGGAGTGTGTTTCAGGTTATACCTGGGTAGGGTTCATAGGATAGGGACTTTTGGAGCCATAGAACGCTTCCCAACGTCCCTTCAGAGCGCCAGGTCTCACCATGGTGACGCAGAGTGCATACCCAGCAGCCTGGCACGAATCATCTCCCGCTGGAATGTGCATCAGAGTCACTCACAGAGGTTTCCAGACTACAGATTGCTGCACACCCCGCCCCCATTCTGATTCAGTGAGTCTGGGGCTGTGGCCTGAGAGATTCACACTTCTGACAGGTTCTGTGATTCTCCTGCTGTGTCTGGGACACCACTTTGAGAGCCACTGGCCAAGAAGGAGGTTGTCATGCATTGGATAATCATCCAGAGGAAAGCTGCAGTACACACTGGTGTGCCGGAAAGGGCTTGTGAGAGCTTGTGACAGAGACCCTTGTGAGAGCTGCTGGAATGCTTTCTTCTTCAGGAGTTGGGAGCGAGCTTGAGTGAGCTCTTAGGAGTTAACAGAGGAGGATGGCAGGTGCAGCTAGGGGTAGGGAGTGTGCAGTAGGATAGCGAGTGCCCAGGGCTGGCCAGCAGTAGGCCGGAACAGGTAGGTTTGCAGGGATAGGCATTACGAGGCTTTTGATAGTGCCCTTAGTGCCCTGTGCACTGAAAGTGTCACCTGTCAGTGGTGACATGGAGGATCTCTAATCTCTTGCTCCTGTCAGTGTCTGTTATGCACACTCTGCTGTTGCTCTGCCTCAGGAAACACCCCTGGTCCTGAGAGCCACACTCTGCGTCTTCCTCATGCTGCCTTTCCCTCCTCTCTTTGTCCTGTGGCCTGCTGGGGCCCAGTGTCCCTCCCTGCCCTGTGCAGTGCTTCTGTATCGTGGTGTGGGTGTGGTGATGGGTGATTGAGGCCAGCTCCCTACGCTGGCCAATTCACTGCTCTGGAGTTCTTGACCATGCTCGAGTTTTCCCTGAGTGAATGGGGCTTCCTCTCCTTGAGGGAGGACTTGGTGGCATTTAGTAAGGCAGTGTCACTAGCACCTCACTACCCTATGGATTCCATCCGAGTAGTACAGCTTCTGGGTAGCTCAGAGGTGGAGACCCAGTTGGGCCCCTATTGTGTTTTTGTCCCTTAGCAGCAGGTGTGTCCCCTCCACCATTCCTGACCAGAAGAAAGCTCTTCACTTCCATTTCTCAGCTGTACATGCACACAGATAGGAGCGGAAGTAGTGACTTCACTCTTCCTTTCCTTTTTTCCTCCCCTCCCTACATGTGCGTTTGTTTTTTGACACCATCATTCATTGTTTCTGTGAGTGACCATATCAGAGCTGTTTATAGTGAGTCATGTACTATTATTTTCTGTTCTCCTTTCAGCTACTGATTGGCAGTTTTTTAAGTTTGCTTATATACGTCATATCTTATATAGCTCCACGCAATTGGCTGAGTGGCCTTGACTGTGCCCAGGACTTTGGCCTCAGGCTTTGCTGGGACAGCTGAAGCCTGGTGGCCCTGCCGGGGAGCTGCCCACCATTTGGCCCGGTTATCTGACTTCCTTGTTTCCCTTTTAGTGTGGGCTGGGATGGCAGTGAATTTTGAGGCTGTCTGGAGGTGTCCTTTCCCTCATGCTTGAAAGATTGATGGCAAAGGGAAGAGTCCCTTTGGGGTTTGCCATTCTTCCTCACTTTTTCTGGTGTGAAGTTCCAGGCTAGTCACTCCTCCTGGAGGACTGCAAGCTCTCCCTTCTGACCATCCCATGGTCCCTGCTCTTGCTGGGACTGTCCACTCTCACCCTCTGTGCCTGGTGGCCCAGCTGTGCCACACCTGCCGGGAGCTGAGCAAATGCCTGCTCAGCCCGCATGCATCTTGCTGCCAACTGCAGCCTGCTGAGGTCACTCCGGAAGGCTCTGTATGCAGACCACCCTCTCTCTACCCCACTCCCCTGACATGAGCTGCAAGGAGAAATTTCAGTCTTTTTGGCCACCCTGCTAACAAAGCAGCCTGGGTTCAGAAACTTGCAGTGCTGGGTTTTGGTGCTAGATACCTTGGAGACTTTTACAGCCTAAAAGCACATTATTTATCGGTTCTGGGATCTTCTTGGGTTAGTCTTTGGTGATTTCCTCCTCTCCCACTTTTTCTCTGTGACTAACTTGTGTTCATCTGCAGTGGCATAGTACCCCATGACGGCATCCTAACTGGATCAAGAGACTATTTGGGTTCAGGGGTCAGCAGTTCTGGTCCACAGCACTAGGCCTGGTGCTTTGGTCCTGCAGTAGCATGGTGTGTCCATCCTGGCAAAGAGCATGTGGCCAGGGGGTGGTGAAGTGTGGGGCTGGGTCCCAGGGACACCCGAGGATCCTACTGTCTTGGCTCCAGGACCCTATCCCAGTTGGAGTACTTTAGAAGGAGCTAGTCCTTTTAGCTTTTAGTTTCCAGTATTTTAAATTTTAGCTTTACTTTCTGGATTCTTGTTTTTATATTTATAGTCCTCTAGTGATTTAAAATTATTTTTGCTATCATTTTTATTTATAATAATTTTCTGTGACTCTATAAAGCATGGTCTTTTGTATTTTTTCGGCCCTCTCCTCCCTCTTTCTTCCTCTCTTCTCCCCTTCCCTCCTTCTGTGCTCTTTCTTCTTTCTTTTGTGGCAGTGGAGATTGAACCCAGGGTCTTCTCACTGAGCTACATCCCCAGCCCTTTTTAAATTTTTTGAGACAGGATCTTGCTAAGTTCCTAAGTTGCCCAGGCTGGGATTGAACTTAAGAGATCTCCTGCCTCAGCCTCTTAGAGTGCTGGGATTTCAGACATGCCTCACCACACCTGTATTCTCTTAGTGACAGCTGTGCCTGATCACCAAAGCCACTTCTCTCTAGCTGCCTTCCCCTTTCTCATTGGAGGCTCCCCCAGATTTTCTGCTCCTGTTTCTGAGTGGAAACTTTGGAGCCTGCTGGAGCCTCCTGACCTGGGTATTTGTAGTCTGTTAGGACAAGGTCTCCAGAGCAGGGTAAGGAGAAGACTGCAGAGATGAGCAGAAGCCTGTCTGTCCCAGATGGGCCTGGGCTCCCCAGTCCAGAGACCGGACCCTGGGCCTGGAAGTTGTCCTGCTTCGGCTGCCTGCTCACCCATAGACATGCCAGGTTGGCCATCTTGTGGTCATGCAGGGTGTGAAGCCGCCGTCCCCACTGCCCCAGACCCATCTCCGCCTGCAGTCCTTGCCCACCTTTTTTGTCTTCCAGCAGCAGCTACTTGCTGGTTCTCCTTTTACTTTTTCCCTACCACATAATTTAGTCCTTAAACATGTCCACAAATCATAGCAAAACCAAGATGTTTAGTGGGCTTCAGAGCCATCATCTTCTCCCTTTAGCTCGCAAAAGCTAGAGGTGCCCTTTCTGGTAATGCGCATGAGCTCTATGTCCTATGGGCTTTTACTGAGGTCACATCCAGGCTGGGTGTCTTTCTTTCTGTCACTGTTGCTCCACTGAAAAAAAAAGAGCGAAGCCTGGGAGGCCCTGGGAGCATGGTGTGTGTGTGTGTACCAGCCTTGTAGAAATGCCCTGGACATTGCCCTCTCCCAGGCACAATGCTGACAGGAGGTTTGCCCTTGCTAGAGTCCCCAGTGTCACTCAGGAAGCATTTCCTAGCCGTGAGCCAGACTATGCTGTGATACCCATGGGCTCCTGGGAACACAAGCTAAATAAAGCAGGAAGTCTGGGTGCTGCCCCCAGAGTGCCCCATGCAGCCAGCCCTGGCTCGTTCACATTGTTCCCAGGGCCCTGGCCTCCTGCTCAGCAGCCTGGGGCTAAGACCAAACCTGGGAGAGGTTCTAAACCTTCAGCCTTCTCTATTGAAAGATCAGTGAACTAGGTACCTCTGTGAGATTCACTAGTCACTTCTGTGTCCCTACATCTGCTGTCTCTTGCTCTGTTTTGTATGTACTTTATATGAACTTTGTCAAAACATTTGGAAGTTATGGTCATAATCATATGGTACTTTATCTTTAAATATCTTAATTCCCCTTTTTGGTTTTATGTGATTGTTTCCTTAAGGTTCAGTTTGGTTGAGCACATTTTGCAGTAATGTTGTTCAGTGACGTCACACCAGGGGATACGAACGTGAGGTAGTCCCACTGCAGAGGACTCTGGCCTGGAAGGAGTGGCCATACACTGGGCACTATAGACATCAGGAATCTGTTCTCAAAGCTCTGGAGGTCCGAAGTCCAAGGTTAAGATGCTCTGATCCAGCTCCTCATGAGGTTCTCTTCCCTTCTGTCTCTTGCTGTGCTCCAGTGGCAGAGAGAAGACGCTGGTGTCTCCTTTTGTTCTAAGGGCACTCACCCACATGTTATCACCCCGTGTTTCATCACCACCTAGCAACCCTCTCGCCATCACATGGGAGCTGGAGCTGCAGGGTGCCAGTGTGGGGACACAGGTGCAGACTGTAGCAGGAAGCCCCAGTGGGCTGAGGTTTGCACTTCTGACAGGTTTCTGGGTGACACTGCTGTGGGAGCTGGAACTCTGCAGGATCCCATGGGAGGTAGTTTCTCTTCTCTGGGCTTTTCTAGTTGTGTCGTCAGTATCCTCAAGATCATTAAGTAAGTGGTTTTGATTTTCTGCCTCTTCTAGTTTGGAGCATTTTAATTTATAGTTTGGAGGATTTCACTGGATCCTTTGAAAACCACATTGCTACCCTGCCCGGACTGGACAGGCCAATCAGCATCCTCTACAGATTAGAGAATCTATCAGAAACTTTCTTCTTTCGAGTTTTACAAATGAAGATAGCACACATGCACAGGAAAGTCTTGTCTGTGTATGTCAGTCTTCTTTCCGGAATAAAGGAAAGCCACTCATTTATAGTGTTACAATATACAGAGTGGTAAGAAGCAAAACATTGACTGTGCTGTATTTCTTAGTCTCTAAATTGCCCTTTTCACTTAAAATTGGGTTTTACCTATGAAGAATTTTAAAGGCCCCAGATTTCTGCACTTTTAACCATTTTTGAAAAGGTGGATTTTGGGGCAAGAATTCTCTCCCTAGTATGTTGATAAACATCTCAGGCTGTTTTACGCTGCTGTAACAGAATTCCAGAAATGGAATAAATTATGAATGGTAAAAGTTACTGGGCTCTCCTCCCTGAAGACTGAACATCTGGGAGCACGGGGCCACATCTGGCAGGGTATTGTGCTACTCCTCACAGCATGGCGAGAGCCTTGCCAAAGACAGAAAGGTGGGCTGAGCCCACTTTTGTAACAAATCTACTCTCAAGACAACCAGCCCACTGCCTGATACGAAATAGAGAAGAGGCCTTGTGACCTGATCACCTCTTAAAGGTTCCAGTGGCAGTGAAATCGGCTGAGATTCAGAGATGTGCCAGCTGTGTTTTATTAGCCCATGGGAAGGTGGGATTTGCCAAGGGTTCCATAGTAGAAGCTCAGGCCCTAGAGTGTGACTGTGGGACTCGAGGCCCTGAGCAGAAGGGAAGGCTGTCTCTCAGTCCAGCTTTTTCTGCAGCCTGGCCTGGGGTGAGACCAGGGCCACAGAAAGGTCATAGAGGTGGCCAGACTCCCAGCTTGCTTTCAGCTGCCTTCAGATTGGGCCCAGTTTTTGTCCTGTGTGGTACTTGGCTCACTCACAGGCTGGGCAGGCAGAGGACGACACAGCACCCATCCAGGGAGGCTCTGCTTTCCTGGCTCCTGCTGCCGGCCTCTTAGCACTTCCTTACTTTGAGTAGAGGCACCCTTACTTCTGCACGTCTCTTTGGGGTGTGAAGAGAAAGATAAACAGTATCTTCTCATTTGAACCAGTTAACCTCAAGCTCAGTGCTTTTCCTGTAGGGAGAATAATGTGTGTTCTCACCTGCTTTGCACAAAAGCTTTGCCTGTGCCACCTTGGAGCTTGTCCAGGATGAGTCATATGAGTGCTGCCACTGTTGGAGCTCACTGCACGTGGGCACAGGTGCCTCTTTCCCAGGCACTGGTGAAGTTCTGTCCAGTGGTGGGGGGCAGGGGTGTCGGGGCTCTCTGGGTTTGCAGACCTGACGCTCAAGGCCAAGCAGAGCACTAGTGCACTTAGAAGGCTGGGCTGGGAGCTCTGGCTGGAATTGAGGGCTATGAGCTGCACAATGTGGGTTGAAGGGTGGGACAGACCAGCACTGTGATGGCTCAGTGACCTGCTCAATACCAGACTTCCTGGTAGAGGACAGCTACACTCACTGGTCTGTGGGTTGGGACTTCGAAAGGAGCCTAGTGCTTCCGTGTTTCCTCATGAAATCCTACAACCTCCCAAATCTGAAAATTTTAGCATCTGGCATGCAGTAACTTGTACTGTTAAGTTCTGTACATGTGTGTGAATAAGTGTGAGAAAATGATTGGTCATCAGCAAGCACACAAATTCAGATTTAGGCACGATGAGAGTGCCAGACCACAGTTGTCCGCCTTGGTGATCGAGACAGTGACACCTTTGCTTTGAGGTGGCTCAGGGTACACAAACTTCATTTCATGCACAAAATTACTGCACCTATTATATAAAACTACCTTTGGGCTATATGTGTAGGTATACGTAAAGCAAATGGGTCTTGTATTTAAACTTGGGACCTTTCCCATGATATCTCATTAATCATGTATTCCAAAATTTAGAAAACTCCCACACACCCTGGTCCCAGATGTTTTAGGTGAGGGAAACTCAACCCACATGTGTGTACTGGCTGGGTAATGCTGTGACGAGAAAGTGGTAGCTCTCTTGAATGGGGTAAGAAGGGTTACAGTGGAGGACCTCCGTGACAAGCGGCTTTTGAGCTGAGGCCTGAATAAAGGGAGGGAAGGAGATAAAGAGACCCCTGGAAGAAGAGTCAGTGCACAGGTCTGCAGGCGGGGCCAGCTCTGTGCTTGGAGGCAGCACAGAGGCAGAGTGGCCTGAACCTGGAAGTGGGCAACCGGGGAGGTGTGGTGTGGAGGTCCCAAGATCAACAGGAGTCACAGTCCTCGGACACTAACAATGCAGAACCTCCAGCCCTCTGCAAAGATTCTGATTCAGCAACTCTGGACCTCAAGCGTGGAAAGCCTTGGTGTTTCTGTTTGGACGGGAAATTCAGACTCCACTGTTCCCTCCAGCACCCTGCTGTCACTCATGGTTGTTCTCTAGAGCCTTTTCACACTGATGGACCGTTGGCTGCCAAACCTTACACAGTGCTTGGCTCCCAGCAGGGGCTCCATAATCTGTGTTTGGGTTTACGTACTGTGTCTGCTTCCCTTTGCCCCCCCCCACTCTTCCCTCTGTGCACATGCAGCCCCCAAGGCTTGGGTTCGTGTGAGCCAAAATTCCTGAGGTCCTGGCAGTGGCTGTCACACCACAATGTCCTGCAGGACCTTGGTCTTGCTGCTTATTCCTGATGGTCCCGGGAGGCCCTCGCCCCTGGGAGGCCTTCCCTGGCCAGCCTCCCCTGTGGGGTCCTCTCTACAGTGTGCTGCCATTCAGTCACCACTGCCATACCGCCCGCCAGATGCCTGCACAGCTAGGGGATCCTCCTGGATCCACAGGCCCTGCATTTGCTAATGAAGAGCTGGTGGGTGAGGGAAGGAGGAAGACCTTAAGCTTCTCCCCTCTACTTTAGAGGCAGGGTGGAAACCATAAACAGCTCCTCATGTCAGCACTAAACTGGGGATTTGGTGTTTTCTTGGTCCTGGTTCCATGCATTTCTGAGTGGTGGCAGTCGTGCTGCTGTTTTCCACCTGCCTTACCTCCTCCATTGTGCTCCGGCAAGGTAGCCTGCTGGGTGCTTTCACCTGCAGGACAGGAAAGGCCTGAGTAGCAGCCCTAGAACCAAGGCCTCTGCCATCTCCACCCTGCATTTCTCCAAATGGAGCTCCCACCAAGGCAGGTCACAGAACATTCCTTCCCTGGACTAGCCATCAGCCCTGAGATGCTGCTCTGACTTTCTTTCACTTGCTTCCAAGCTGGCCCCAAGGATGCCAAACTGATGACCTGCTGGGTCCCCGAGGTCTCTTACATGAGTCTGGCTATCCCTGCCCAGTGGGGTCTTCGTAGTGAAGGCTGTGTGCCGTGTAACCAGGGTTGAGCGCTCATGTTAGGCCCTCCTGTGAGCCTGTGTTGTGGAGGTGGTGGCTGGGCCCTGGTGGTGGCAGGAGAGGGCTAGCCTTGCACAAGGTGCAGCAGCTTCCTCTCAACTCAGTGACTGCACCACAGTGTGCACAGCGGGCCCTGCATGTGGGACAGGATGGATGGGGCAGACAAGGATGGCCAAGTGTGGACAGATGAGCCATGGAAAGCCCCGGGCTGGTGCATCTTCAGACTTGGCAGGGCCCCGAAGTCAGCATCTCGTCACGTCAAGGTATAAATGTTCACTGCGAATCTACTGTAGCTTTAAGTTCTCCCATTTCTTGTTTCCTTCCCACTTCCGTTATTTATTACTTTCTATCAGTACTTTCCTCTGTTTGAAGAGACATGCTTTTACAGAATCCGCACCATTCCCCTTGTGATAAGGGGGCTTCTTGGGAGGAGGATGTTTGTGACACTGAATTGTGTTCAGCAAACGTTTATTAAACCCTTCCCTACTGTGTGCAGGAAGGTGGCTGGGCGGCAATGCATGCTGACAGGATGCCGACCCTAATGCTGACTTCAGGGCCCTGCCAAGCCCACAGACTCGGCAACTCGGGGCTTTATACTGCTTGTTTGTCCATTACTGTCCACCCCTGTCTGTCCCTCTCCAACTCTGTCCATCCCTGCTCATCTCTCTCTGTCCCTGACTGTCGCTGTCCATCTCTGTCCATCCCTGCATTTGGGAGCACCAGGCCACAGGAAGCTCAGTACTGGGCAGAGGACAAACAGAACTATAGACAGAGCCTTGGGACGTGGACTCAGTGCAGATTTGTCTTTATGAGACAGCCCCCTGCTCTGTGATTCAAGGTGACCTCTTGGGCCAGTACTGGGTCAGCATCCTTACCCAGAATGCTTGGGCCCGAAGTGTTTCAGCTGTTGGATTTGGGAAGGGTTTTTTTTTTGGTCATATTTGCATACATATATATATATATATAAAATGAGATTCCTTAGGATGACACTCAACTCTAAATAAGGGTGTTCATTTGTTTCCTGTACATGCAGCCCGAAGGTAATTTTATAAATTTTTTAATAATTTTTTGCATGAAACAAAATTTCCTGGTATCAGATTTTCAGTTGTATCAGGGGAGCTGATGAAGTTGACATTTTTAGGACATTTTGGGTTTTGCATTCTTAGATGATACATGCTCATCCTGTGTTATGTTGACGTCACCATGATCAGAATGAATGTTTGGCCAGGGCTGATTTCTGCACATGATTGAAGGTGCCTGAGCAAAAGCAGGTGATGCCTAGCTGCCAGGTGCCTGTCACAGAGAACACAGTGACAGGTGACTGTAGTTGAGGGGGTGGAGTCAGCCAGCTTAAGGACCCTCGCTGTTGAGCTTCCTGGGCTCTGTCTCAGCACTGAGGTGAGTTGGACCCCGAGTCCCTCTGAGCATACATCCTTTGGTTTTTGCAGGTGACCCTTAAATTGGCACCCTGAACTCCAGCACCGCAGGGGCAGATGGACTCGTGCTTTCAGTTTGTAGGAGAATTTACTTCTTCTGAAAGCAACATGTGCACTTTATCATTTTCAAACTCATTTAGATTTCTCAGTGAGTTTGAAAATATTGGTTAAAATTTTTTTCAGTTAGAGTCCCTGAATGTTGTTGAGTTAAATATTGACTTTCTTCTTCTTTTTCTCTTGCAGCCGTTTGGGGGAACTTCGTCAGTATGAGGTAATTGTCTTACTTACTTGGGTATCACAGTTAGGTTTTAGCACACTTTGGTTGTCACCTGGGTCGTGGGTTAATGGAAAAGCATTTTCTGGTGGGTCTGTGTTCTGCTGGGCTGTTGCTCTTCTTCCTGGGTGTCCGCAGGGATCACGGCTGATAACAGTGACCCCTGAGTGAGGCCAAGCACTCAGGTAGGCGCTAGTGGGCATGTCCATGTTACTCCTCTCCTCTGCCCCCCCTGAGTGGACCACAAAGTGGTGACCCTGTGGACACAGCCTTGGGCCAAGCTTTGGGGAGCCAGGCTGCTTAAGGGGAATTGGTGCTCTTACAATTCCAGGGGACTTCATTGACTTGAAATGCTAGGGACCAGAAGTATTTGGGTTTATTCTTTTGGATTTAGAGTATTTGCATGTAGACAAGGAGCTGTTTTGAGGATGGGTCCAGGTCTGGACAGAGTTCCTGTGTGTTTCACACACAACTTACACATGTAGTCTATGTATGACCTACTCCAGTTAGGTCACATGTTCAGTCTTCTACTTGGGGATCAGTTCACCATTCAAAACAGTTCAGATTTGGGACATCTTGGAGTTAGATGTTTGGATTTTCATATGCTCAGCACATCCTGGTGTGGGTGCTGAGCCCGCCCGCATGTCCTGGAGTAGGTGTCTGGCTTGAGTGTGTGTGACTTGGGCTTCTTAAAAAGCAAACTTGTAAAACTAAAATCCTCGTGCAAATTATCACTACCAAATTAAAAATCAACCCCTTTAAAAGTCAGCAAAGAAGAAGTAAGCACTCATGGTCAGAGGAAATTTGACATTGTTAGTAAAGTTTTGCATTAAGGAAGAGTTTGCCTGCTTTGCTCTTTCTTGGTATTGCCAAAAGGTTGGCCTTGGTCTTGCTGCTGCTGCAGGAGGCCAGAGTAAAAGGTGGGTGCTTGTCCTTTCCCCCACAAGCTGACACCCAGCGGGCTTCTCCTGTGGATTTGGCTCTGCTAAGTGGGCGAGGCATTCAGATCTAATTCCTGCTCCTAGACCATGTGTGTCTCCTACAAAGACAGCTGTGTGTGGCTAGGTGGAGTGGCAGCCCCTGTTAAAGGAGCTCTGTGTCTGCCCTTGGAAAAGCTCCATTTGCGTTAAATCCCAACAGAGGAACATACACTCCTGTAGGCATGCACACTGCTTCTAATTTAAAGCCCCCTCTTGGAGGTAATGTGGAAGTGAGATTGTTTTGGTTTAATAGAAACCATCACTTGGTAAAACTCAGTATGTTCCTGGGTGGGTTTCGGGACAGTCCCTCCCCAGGGCCTGACTTTCCTTGTGTGCCCCCTGCTGGCGGGGACTCACACAGGACTGGCTGGCACTTGGGCAGTGTAGGGTGCCTTCCACAGCTTGTGTGACCATAGTTAGTGCAGAAACAAATGTTTAAGTCCCAAAGCCTTTCAGTTGATCTCAGTTTTGTAGCTTTTTGCTCAACAGATCCATCCAGGAAAACAGCGAACTGAAAATTGAAAGCAGAATTGAAGAGGTTAGTCTCTTTTCTGTGTCTGCCTCTATCTGTGCATTTGTCACTTTCCCTTCCTTTGCTTGTGTTGGCATCTATAGTGCAGTAGTCTATGCTGTTCCCCAACTTTGAAACCATTTCAAAAATCATTCTCTTCTTTAAGAAGAGACTTGGTCATCCTACAGATGCAGTCTCCATCACTGTTGGTCCATTTTTATAAAGGTATAATGAATTCAAACAAACCCCATTCTAAAGGCAAATATATTTAGAATTTTATGCGACTTTTCAGGTGAGCCTTTCCTAGAGAAAGAGAAATGATGACCTACCTGTAAGCCTCCAGCACCTACTGTCTGAGCAGGTGTGAGGGGAGCATGATCCCAACCCAGGTGAAGGCTGTGATGCAGAGCAAGCATCTCTGTGTCTGCTGTGCAAGTTGGGGAGTCATCCCCTGCCTAACTGGACTGTATACTTCCTACTGACAGTAGTCATTGTAGTTTATAGATGAGTCAGTGCAGGTGCAGCCAGACCACTGCAGCACATCTGGATTGAAATGCTGGGAAATCCTGGGCTGCTGCTCCTACCTGCGCTTACAGTGGGTGGTGGTGTGGGGGTGTGGATTAACTCAGCCACAGCTTATATACTGATAATGCAGGGAGAGTTGCAGAAGCAAGACATGAAGCTGCTGTGGGCCATGCTCGGCATCTTTGGGTCCCCAGCAGGTAGGTCCTGTTGACTTGCCTGGCCTTAGGAACCCAAAACACCTTTGCCTTCTTCCTGGCCAGGTTGGTGTGTGGAAAGTAATTTTTCAGCATTAGATGATTGTTGATTGATTCTAGCAATGAGATTCAAGTGGTTTGTCTCAGTGTCAAACTAAAGTGAATTTGTACAGAAAATTAAAATCTGTTGTACATTATGTCACGTTCACCTGAAATGTCAGAAGAGGGTGTAAGTGGTAGAATACTGGATTTTTGCTTTAAAACTGATTTTTCTTATTGTTGTCATATATCCTAGATTGTTGAGCCACTGAGAGAGAAAATCAGAGATTTGGAAAAAAGGTACGTGCACATTTTGTTCCAAGTGTAGGAAAGTACTTACATGTTGGCTGTGTGACAGGAAAGGTCTGTAACCAATCTGAGTGTACCTCTGCTGAGGCCATTTATGAAAGTCCATTTATGTGAACTGTGTGAATGAAAGAAGGCATCATGATATCATTACAAGACAAAGAATAAGGGCTAAGTTTTACTGAAAGATTGGATGCACTGTCTTTAAACTTTTTGTTTTTTGTTTGTTTCATTAGGACTATTTCTGGTGAAAGCAGTGGATTCTGTCCAGGAAAAAAATTTTTTTCTTTAATTTATTTTATTTTTCTAGAGGTATGACTGAATCCCAAACCATAGATTCTTAGTTAAAAATACTTCTAACATCAGTTTGATTTCTATTAACTATTGTAGTCTAGACAAATGTCCACTTAAGCACTCTTGGTGTTTTCCTCTGTTTGACCAAAATGAAATAATGTAATGAGAACATTGGACAAAGGAAGGATCTAGGTGTGAAATCTTCCTTGCAAACCTGTGAATTCTTAAATCCCTGCACAGCTGACCACAGCCTTCCATCTCTGAGTGAGGTGCTCAGGTGGTTCCCACCAGCATGGGTTAATGTAACAGCTCCCAGAAAAAGGCAGCCATCTCGAGGGCACGGGACACCACATCTTTGCATACGCACGGCGAGAGGCTGTGTGGGTTGGGATGGGTCTTATGTAGTCACTTATCTGCATCTGTCACAGAAGCATTTAAAGATTCTAAATTTTAGGTCAGGTGAAGTGGCCAGGAGGGTGAAATGGAGTAACAGGAAAAGGAAACCCATCAGGTTGTAGGTGGACAAGGCTGTCCCTGCTGGGCAGGAGCCTTGGGCACGAGCCTCAGACTCAAGCATTTTCTCTGTCACTCTCACTTCTCCGTCAGTGAAGTCTCAGGTGCTAGAAGGTCAGTCTTGAGACTACAGCTGCTAACAGTTCAGTACTTAGTATTTAAAAAAGGAAAACACATTAAGTTTACATGATTACTTTTCTTTTTCTGTGATGCATTTGGACAATGTGTGCCAGCATCCTGTGAGCCCTTTATCAAATCCAGAACAAAAAGCGAGACATGAAGACCAGCTTCCCTTTGATTCTTAATACATGATCAAAGGGAAATGGGGATGAAGCAGATTCATCAATGCACTCATTCATTTTCTTCTTGTCCTTAACAGAACAGCGGGGCAAACCCTTACCTTCGACCTCTGCTGGACTGGACGTTTTCAGTCCTCCTGGATGTAAAGCAGAATGAAGTATGAAATCAATAATTGGTCTTTTCTGACTCCCCCCAAATTAATCCCTCACTATTTATCGTTATCTGTTCTTTAAATTTTATATACCATGATTTCATGCTGATGTGCTGCTGCTGGTAGCATTTCATTGGGTGACAGCCAGAAACTCCCTTCAATGAGGCTGTATAATTTGAGGGGCTTTAATTCAAGTTTTTTAAAAAACAATAAATTACATGTTGTAAGAAATAACCTACCATAGATTTTACATTTGTCAAAAAAAATAAGTCCATCAGCAGTCAATTTCTTGAGACAAAAATACTCATTTAATTATGAAAAAAAATCAATAACTTCCCTAAGGTGATGGCTCACAGATAAGATCTCTTGAAAGAAGAGATTTATGTCATTTGTTTTGCTTTTATGATATTCTGTGTGCTTTTAAATGAGAAGAAAGTACAAGGAAAGATCTAATTGTAGGCACTGCACAGTGGGGCTGAGGCTGGCATTGCCTCCTGTGCCCACCCATGGGTAGCTAGGTTGGGTCTGCTGCTCAGGGTGGTGAGCAGTCAGGTGACAGCCTGCACTACTGCTTCAGCCAGAAGGGCAAGTGCGGAGGGCCTGAGAGGGAGGCAAGCTGGGAATGGGTGAGGTTTGTTTATTTTCTGATTTTATTTTCCCTGATTGTGATAAGGAGGATCAAACATTCGCAAGATAAGAATGTAACCAGAAGTGTGCTTTCTTGATGTACTTGTCCCTTGGAGCAGTGTGGTCTGAAAGAAATGGGGTATTTCTACTGGTTAAAGGTTATTTTTATCTAAAGACAAGGAGCATGCTTGCATCAAGGAGCCCAATTGGATGGCATGTGGGCTTTCCTCACCACACCCTGTCCCATAGAGCAGAGTTTTGGGTTTCCAGGCCCTGTGGTGTCCTGCCTCCCTGAAGGCCGAAGGTACCATGCACCTTCTGTACAACAGCTTCATATTTGCATAGAAGCAGTGCATGTCCACCATACCTTACTCAATTGCACCGGTGTGTAAATAGCGGAACAGTTGTTATTGTGCTATTCTGGGAGTGAGGACGAGAAAGTAAGTCTGTCCATGTTCAGTACAGGTGAAGTTTTGTTTTGAATATTTCTCATCTGCAGTTGGTAGGATTCTTGAAGAGAATCTGTTTGATTTCATTGTCATGTCCTTAGTGTTCTCCGAGCAGGAATAAATCAAATTACAAGTAAGAAAGCAGGTTACAGGCTGTCCTACTGAACCATGAACTCAGTGTGTGGGGTCCCTTAAAATGATCAGGGAAAGGATGGCTAGGGAGCTTTAAGAAGAGGTCTGTTACTCACTTCATGCTGGTTCTGCCTCTGCCTGCCTGCTCTGTCCCATGGGCAGGTGCCACCCTGCTGTCCCCTGGCCACTTCTATGCCCAGACCTTATAGGGACAGGTGCTCAGGCAAAGCTGCCAGAGTGGCCGAGCTGTACACTGGGCCAGATCTTTTCCTGTCAGCATGGAGGGCCATGGAACTCAGGCTGGGTCTGGTCAGCGGTACCCAGCTATGACATTCCGGTCACCGTGCCCACCATCCATAGCTCCACATGGCTGCGTGACATGCACCTGGAAGGCACCTAATGGCCTGTGAAGTGTGAAGCATGGTTGCTACATATTGAAGGAAAACAAAGCAAGAAACCAACCTGTTTTGATTTTAAATTAAAGGTTCCAGCATGCAGCATTGGTAGTGTTTCTTAGGTCGTCCACGTGGTTAACTGTGTGTTTCAAAAACCTGCTTTTGGCTCAGTTGTCTGTTTCATTGACAGAAAAATTGTGTTGTTATGGGGTGCTGTGTGACGTCCTGACACAGGTAGTAGTGTGCAATGTCTAGTCTGCTCTACTCTCATCCCTATCAAAAGAGCATTTCCTTCTGTAGGGAAACTGCTGTTTTCTTCCTGTAATGAAGGACACACCCAGTCTTATTCCAGCCTTTCACACAGGGACGAGCTGTGGATAGGGGAGACAGTTGCATCTGTACTTAAAACGTACCAACTTTCCTGGTCATTGTTCCCTGCACAGTGCCATGTCATTCCTGTCTGTGTAGCGCTTGCAGCGTCCTAGTGGCTGTGTGTCCTCTGGATGATTTGGAGCATAGGGGACCATGTGAGAGGCTCCATGCAACGAGAACACCATTTTACACAAGGGACTTGAACAGCCTCAGGTTCTGATATTTTTGGGATCCTGGGCCAACCCCGACAATACCAAGGGAAGACTCCTCTAAGCTAAACTTGGATTGTTTGTTTCTGGGCCAGATCAGTGGCTCTGCACCTGCAGCCTGTGTCGCTGGTCCTCACTGAGAGGGTCTCTGTGCCCTCCCTTCACTGCCCAGCTTGCCACTGCCATCTCATTCATTAATGCCCATCTAAAGTCACAAGGTTGGTAGAGAACAAGTTTTCTTTTTGAGGTGTAGCTCAGGGTAGAGCACTTACCTGGCAGGCATGCAGCCCTGATGCAGTACCCAGCACTACCAAAAGAAGGAAGAAAGAGTGTTTCCACGGTGGTGCCAGCCCTCATGCAGAGGAAGCTGTGAGCACACAGCTGGGGGCATGCTGGGGACTGCAGCATGCCAGCAAGGCCAGGATTGCTTGCCAAGGCCCTGGGCCCTCCATCCTCCACTCTGCCTGCCTTTGTTGTGGTCTGAAGAGGGTTCAGGAACCGAGAAGCTCCTCATGGGAATTCCACAGTGTAAGAGGAAGAAGCCCTTAGCTGCAAATGAGCACACTTCTCACTTAAGAGAGGAGAAACACCTGTCCCAGGCCCCTGGCTAACAAGCTGTCACACTGTTCAGAAACCCATCTTGTGTCCTCATACTGTGTCCATGCTGGGGACAGAGACTGTGCATAGGCCAGCACCTGGGCAGCACTGCTCCAATTAAAACAGTAACTGTAAAGCTGGTCACAGATATGACTCAGATCATTTATGTTCCTAACCAAATTACGTTGAGCGTTTCAAATGGTGCTCTCTGTTTCTCACTGTGTCCTACTCCTGCCATACTGTACTGCTCTGGAGCATTGGTGTGAGCAAGAGGGCATTGGGAGATGGGTAGACCATGGGGGAGAGGCAGTGCTGGTGCTGTCTGTGCACCCAAGATGCTGTTCCGAAAGGGATCCATAAAGATGCCAAAGGGGACAACTTAGTGATGTCCCCTTTTTTTTTTGGTCTTGCGTGGCACAGTCCCCAAGTGGTGTTTGTGACCTCCTGTGGCTACCACCTCCCTCTGGGCTCTGCCTGGGGATTTTGAGGGTGCTGCTTCCCCTGGCCTGGCAGAGGTGGTTCTGCCTCTGCTTTTGCAGCCACTATGACCCTGTGGCTTGGCTTGATTCTAAACAGCAGCACGTAAAGGCTTTCAAGATCTCTGTGAGCTCAGACCAGCGGCTCTTGGGTTCTTCCGGCAGAAGTGAAAGCCAGGCACCCGCGTCAGAATTTCAGATCTGACCTCTGCCCTGGTAGTGGGTGGAGAATATGCCCCATGGAGACACCTGACTTTTCTTTATTACTCTTATAATGTTTTACAGTTTCACCCAGAAATACCCACCAGTGAAATTCTTATCAGAAAAGGATCGTAAAAGAATTTTGGTAAGTTTGCCTGTCTGATGAATGTTTGTCATATTAACACTCTTGATTTTGCTTTGGGAGATGACCGTACCATGGAGTTCAGCCTCCTCATTTATGCAGCCAGGGATTTGTAGTTGGGTGGCACAGTTGTGATAGCACCACACACTGATGGCAGTGTCTTCGCCACCCCCTGAAGGAGCCCCATACCCGCCAGTCACCATCCCCACCTCTTCCTTGGCCTCTGGCAGCCACCTACATTGCTTTCTATGTCTCTGATTGGCCATATTTGCATGCTTCCTATGAGCACAGTTGTGTAGCACGTGGTCTTTTATGCCTCATTTCATTCACTGAGAACAAAGTCTGCAAGTTCATCCCTGCTGTAACACGAAGCAGTTGTCCATCCCTTCCTGTGGCGGATCCATAGCCCAGTATGCTTTGGCACATGCACTTATCCATTTCTTGGGGACGAGTATTAGCAGTGGTGTCCACTCGGAGGCTGTTGTAAATGACGCTGCTATATGGGTTTGTGTGTTTCTGGTGAACTCCAGATCCTTTGATTGTGCTTGGGTTTGTAATCACTGGATCATATGGGGAATCTTCTCTACTTTTTGAGGCAGTATGAAACTACCAGAAAAATTAGTTTTTAAGCTTTTATGGTTCACAGACCGAGGCTTCCTCAGCTGGGGGCTTCCTCAGCTGAGTCTCCTTGTTAAACATTGGCACAAATTCAGTAGTGAAAAGCCAGGTATAACTTTTGTCCAGAGATTGTACCTGTGAATCTTTTATGTAACAGCTTTATTGACATGTAATTCACATACTACATAATTCATCCTTTGACATGGACACTTCGGTGGTTCTATTATAAATCCAGAGTGGTGCACCTTTCACTACGTCCAGTTTTAGAACCCCAGAAAGAAACTCCACACCCACCATCAGTGGTCGCTCCTCAGTGTCCCAGAGGGCCCTCTGCCTTGCAAGTTCTGGGCAACCTCTGCTCTCCTTTTGGCCAGTAGATTCGCCAATTCTGGATTTGTCTTAAATGGAACAATGCAGTGTGTTTCCTTTGGTGACTCTCTTTAGCTTTCAGTTGTCCTTTGCCTCAGTATCTCTTGCCTTCTTTTCTTTTTAATTTATTTTTTATTAACGGTAAGCAAAGAAACAGGCTTTGCAGAGGGTGACTTTGAGCCAAGTAAATGTAGGAAAAGAAGTGTACCTTACAGCATGAGGGTGGGCCACCATGCAAGAGAGAACCAGTGGACTCTCCTGCCTTCTTATTTCACATCATATGTCTTGTGAATTTGAAGCACCTTGTTTCTGCATTTTCTTTACTGGTTCTTGTGGCGGCCCTGTGTGTACCTGGGCGGCCCTGTGTGTACCTGGGCTGTTGCTGAATTATCCACAACATTTGCATTCCTGCCTGCAGGTCTGAGGGTCTGATCTGAACTGCTGGGCTAGTTCTAGTAGTTCTAATAGGTTTCTTTGATTTTTTCTAGGTGCAGGCTGGTGTCATCTGTGTTTCCAGGTAGTCTAACCCTGACTCTTTTGTAGGGATTCCTTTATTTTGTTTCCTGACTGAATTGCACTGGCCAGAAGTTCTAGTCAGTGCTGAGGAGCATGGGGAAGGTATTCTTGCCTTGATTTGTAGGACTTTTCCTTCTTTTACCTTCATTGTGGTGTCAGCTGTTGGATTTTCCTCGGTGCCTTTTGTCAAGTTAAAGAATTGCCCTCCAGCCCCTGATTTGCCTAGTTTACAACTAGCATGGCCAACCTGGAATGACTCCAATTGGTTACAGTGTATTTGTGTGCAAAAGAGATAATTTGTCTGTAATATCCATTTTTTAGGATGTTTTTCTGGTTTTGATATTAGAGTAATACTGGCCTGATAGGATAAATTGAGAAGCATTTCTCTTACTTATTTTTTGAATGAGTTTGTGAAGATTTGGTCTTAATTCTTCTGTAAGTGTTTGGCAGAATTCACCACAGAAACTATCTGAGCCAGACTTTTGGGAATTTTTTTTGTTGTTGATGATATTTGTTTTCAGTTACTTTGATTCAATCTCTTGCTGTATACATACTCAGATTTCCTATTTGTTGAGTTTGTGTTGCTACTTTGTTTTTCTAACAGATTCTCCAGCTCACCTAAGTTGTCTGTTTTGTTGGCATACGTTTGTTTCTGCAATTCCTGTAATCTTTTTATTTCTCTAAATTCAGTAGTACTTTCCCCTTTCATTTCTAGTTTTAGTAATTTGAATTTTTTTTTCCCTGAGTCTAGCTAACGTCCTGTCAATTTTATTGATCTTCTCAAGTAACCGCCTTACTTTTCTTGATTTTTTTCCTTTTCTCTCTCTTTTTTTTTTCAGTTCCCTATTTCATGAATTTCTATTCTTTGTTTCCTTCTTTCTACACGTCTAGGGTCAGTTTGCCCATCTTTTTTGAGTGTTCAGTAGAAGTTTTAAGTTACTGACTCAAGATCTTCTTTTTTAATTATAAAGGTTTTGGGCCAGGGATTTAGCTCAGCGGTTCAGTGGCCTGCCTTGCAAGCGCAAGGACCCGAGTTCAATCCCCGGTACCAAAAAAAAAAAAAAATGGTTTTTACAGCTATAAATTCCCCTCCAGGCACGTAGCTGCACACAGATATAATATACTGTTTTCTTTTTGTCATTCATTGTAAAGCATTTTATTTTCCTTGTGATTTCCTCTTTGATCACTTGCTATTTATCAGTATGTTAATTTCTTCATGCTTGTGAGTTTCTCAAATTTCTTCCTGTTACTGATAACCAAAATATGACTGCTACTTCTAAGTCAGTCTTAGACTTTGCCCCACATAATTGCTTTTTTCTTGCCTTGTGGCTTAAACACTTCTCACCATGTGCAGGCTGTCAGGTTGTTTGGTGCTTGTATGCCTATCTTTTGGGGTTACTTCTGCTGCATCAAAATAGGTTGGTGTCAGCCAAGTTCAGTTTTCTAATCTTTCTCTGTTGACACGTGTGAGGTTGATCACCAGATTTGAAGGTCTGTCCTTTGTCTGTTCTATGTTGTTTGAAGACCACCACAGCATGGACAGTTGACAATGAACAGAACTCTAGTGGCTCAGGATTCTGGAGACTTAAAGGCTCAAGGTCAAGGTGCCGATTCCTGGAGAGAGCCTTCCTGGTATGGCAGGAGGGAAAATAGCACAAGAAAAAGACAGGTTGAGCTCCTCGTTTTCTAAGCGCCCCCTGCCTCAGTAATGAGAATTAAAGCTTCAACCCATAAAGTTGAGGGGCAGCCCTCACCACAGAAACTCTTTGTATGACCCTGCAGCCTTGCTCGAGTCATCGTGATCTCTGTGTAGGATGATTTTCTGCCTGTTCTGTGAGCAGTGGAATTTATTCCTCTTACACAGCACCACAAAAAGTGGCCTTTGCTTGTCTCCTTCAGCTGCCGTCTCATGGGCCACATAAATCTCAGAGTCACTGCTGCCCTGGGGCTGGCATACTGTTGCCAAAGCCTTTTCAATAGCCATAGAAGCCTTAGGACAAAGAGATTTGTTGTGGAAACATATTCTTTTTGTTGACTGGCTGAGCAGCATGAGCTAGAATGCTGGAAGCTGGCCTGTCCTGGACCACCACACTGCCTCTTAGTACCCACAGGACAGACAACCAGGCATGCCTTGAGCTGTGGCACGTCCCTCTGTCTCAGTGGAGAGGTCTCTGTCTTTTCCTATACTATCCCTTGGGTGTCTTGTTATGCAAACAGTGTGCACGTGTTCGGAGATCTGTGTTCCCAGGGAGCCTTGCAACTTGCTCTGGTTTTGCTTTCATTTGAAGCACTTGCCTTGTGGGCTAAGGTTGATTAGGGGTAAAAAAAAAAATGTGTAAGCCTATCCAGCTGTGTTACATAAATCATTAAGTGCTTTGATATAAAGAAATTACAAAAATTGAGAGAAAGAAACAAAGAACTCCAGTGTGTTTACTGGTCAAGGCTGAGGTGCTTCCAACAATTTTATGTCAAGCTGGTGCTATTGAAACGTTGGTGGTAATCGTGTGTAACTTAACTCTATACATTTCTGCTAGTTCGGGCTGTTAGTTGAGTACTTTGGATACATAAATAATTTTAGAGTGCTGCAGAAGTCTATTCTTATTTTCAGACACAGTCACATAAAACATAAAGTTACATTAAAAGAGATTGTGTTTCTTTTTATTAATTATTTTTTCTAATTTAAAAATCATGGAAGTATTTGCAGAATTCAACAGAGTAGAGCCTGGGATTTAGCTCACTGGTTCTGCCACCTGCCTCACAAGCGCAAGGTCCTGAGTTTGATCCCAGGTACCGAAAAAATAAAAAAATTCAACAGAGTAATGTTAGAAGAAAATGAAAGTGCATCCCCTGAGGTACGCAGTAGTGGTACCTCAGGTCTGAAATCAGACATTTTTCCAGAAAATCCTTTCTCATAGTCGTACAGGTACACAGCTAGAATGTTGATACTGCTATCATTTTCAGTTTCTGTCGCAAAATGCTTGACAGCAGGTACTTCATAAAGGGAAATTATTTAGGTTATAGTTTTGGATGCCAGAAGTCCCAGATTGGGTGGCCCCATTGTCTGTTGGGGACCACAGAGTGGACAAAGACATAGTAGTATGGGTGTGGGAAGAAAAGGTCACATGGCCAGGGACTGGATCATGAGCTACCCATTTTCTTGACAGTTTGAGTCCAATTTAAACACTGCATCCTTTTTTGGTAGTTTACCAAGTCTCTGCAGTTTGCTGATCACTTTTTTAATAAAGTAATTCTTTTTTTTTTTTTTGTACCAGGGATCGAACTCGGATCCTTGCGCTTGAACAGTTCGG
>NW_022900921.1:48323911-48335028 GCF_012274545.1 Fukomys damarensis | reverse complement strand
TTTTTTAATAAAGTAATTCTTTTTTTTTTTTTTGTACCAGGGATCGAACTCGGATCCTTGCGCTTGCAAGTAGTTCGGAACCATACACCATTGTTGTTTGGTGTCCCTGGGGCCTAGATCCTGGGCTCCTGTGGGTAACAGAATCAGAGGATGCTCAAGTTGAGGGTACATAGAACTTGTTCACAGCTTCCTGTGTGCTCTGACTGATCTCTAGATTACACATGCTAAGCAAGGCCAGCACTGTGTAATGGTGACTAAGCTGCATCGACTAGAGTAAACACAGTGGAAAAATAGTCTGGAAATATTTGGTACAGATGCAGACACTGCCAGCCTAACTGTATTATTGTGGTGGATGCGAAGCCCCCCGATAGGGAATGTTCAGCATCTCATCTGTTAAAAAATAAGAAATCTTAACCATGTGAGACACTCCATGAAGACACTGTGGGACCTTAGCTCTGATGCTTTTGTATGAATTGCTGGGTGGTAGCCTGCAATTTTTTTGTAGACTGCTCAGTTTTTCCCAGAATGTGTGACTGACTGGCTGTGGACGAGCGTGAAGATGCTGCCTAAACCCCTGTCCTCTGCTTCCCAGTCTGATTCCAAATCTGAGTGAGTTGTGGCCAAGCCAGAGGTGCATCTCTGGGATGTTGGTCACCTCCTGTTCTCACACACACTTTCTGAGCATGAAATGCACATGCTGTCTCCACACAGATCACCGGTGGTGCAGGGTTCGTGGGCTCCCATCTCACAGACAAACTCATGATGGATGGCCATGAGGTGACAGTAGTGGACAACTTCTTCACAGGCAGGAAGCGGAATGTGGAGCACTGGATTGGCCATGAGAACTTTGAGCTCATCAACCATGACGTGGTAGAGCCCCTCTACATCGAAGGTAAGCCCCCAGGTGTGCTTGGGCAGCCATGTAGAGTGCGTGTTGTGTTGTGCATTCGAAATGGTCTGACTGTGAGAGAGGTATTTCTGGCTTCTGTAGTGAAGAATGGTTGTTGTGGAGTGAACATCTGCCTTCACTGTCACATGCTTCCTGGGTGTTGAACTTAGAGGGTCTGAGGAGGCAGTGTCTGTGTAGTGCACGTCTGGTAGGTCCCTGGGGGGATGGGATGAGGTGGTGGCCTTTAGGGGTGATTAGGGCATGTGGAGAAGCCCTCAGGGCTGGGCTCAGTGCCTCACTACAGAAGCCCCATAGTGGACTGTATGGTCCCCCACACACGGTACATGGAGCTGGGACTTGGCCTCCAGATGGCAAGAAACAAACACCTGACTGTGAATTACAAGCCACCCACTTGTGGTGTTTCCTTGCAGCAGCCAGCTGGCCTGAGACAGCACCCTGCATGGCAGGTCTGGTGTTCGGGCTCCTTGTCTGGCAACACACACAGCTGCCTGGAGTTTTGGGTCTTATATTCTCCCCAGGCCTGTGTGTTAAAGGTTCTGTCTGCCAGGCGGTTTTGTGGGAAAGGCAGAGGCCCGGGGAGTCCTGGAGTCACTGGGCTCTGCCCTGGAAGGGGATATGGAACCTGCTCATCCTCTCCTTCTCTGAGTCCTGGCTTATGGTGTGAGCTGTCTCACTCTGCCACACACTCCTTCTGCAGTGTGCTCAGCTTGCTGCAGGACCAGAGTCAGGGTACCACCTCATTTTGGACTACAGCCTCTAAAACTGGGTCTAAGTAATTCTTCCTTTTTGCTAAGTTAATCATCTTTGGTATTTTGTCATAGTAATGGAAAGCTGACACAAGTGCTGGATTACTAATAAAATCCCACCTCTTAAGTGTCTAAAGCCCTCTGGTAACTTTGGGTTTTTTTGTTTTGTTTTGTTTTGTTTTTGTACCGGGCATCAAACTTGGGACCTTATGCTTGCAAGGCAAGCAGCAGAACCACTGAGATAAATCCCCAACCCAGGTAACTTTGTAGCTTAGGGAATCACAATTTGAGGCTGTATTACAGTAGTTTGTATGGTGGTTCCCAAAATAATTTATCCACGGCTTAACTCCAGAGCCTGTGACTCTGCCTTTGTATAGAAATGGGCCATTCTGTACTGTTAGGAGTCTCCAGACAAGTCTTACCTCAGTTTCCAGGGCCATTATCACTTCAGTGCTGTGTGTCTTGAGACACACAGACAGGCACCCAGGGAAGAAGGGGCAGCCCTGGGCCAAGGCATGGCCAGCAGAGGCCAAGAGGGCTCTGCCAAGGGCCCAGCAGCACCTCCTCGGAGCCCTGGAGAACAGGTGATCATCTGTGTGATGCTGTAGCTGAAATAGCCACAAGAAATCATCCGGGCTCAGCTGGCTTTGGAAGACCCTGTCCTCTGGGTTCTCAGGGTTGCTGGGCCCTCCAGCGCTGACACCTTCGCCTTCAGGTCAGCCTGAACCTGGATTCAGCCTGGGCTGTCTAATGTGGGGCCCTATTCCTGTGCACAGTGATGCACCTTGCCTTTGCCACCGTCACAGGTGGAGGAACCATTGCATGTCCACAGGAAACCATGGGGAGCCCCCACTGTCCCTCAGAAATGCCCCCCTGTGTGTCTGTGCTTTGGCTTAGTGAATCTCTCAGAGAGTTCTTCAGTGTTATAGACATCTTTAAAGCTGCTTTCCTCAGTAAATAGAGTTCACATATGCCTTATCAGACATCATTCTGTCTCAGCACAGTTTGGGTGTTTCTTTACCTTGGGAGCTTGAGTATGGTCTTAAAAAAAACTACTAACAGAAATATTTTTGCAAGATGGTAGAAAATTAGTAGTTCAATGCACTTATGGTTGCTGAAAAGTAAGACTTCTAACATGATTAGTTCATGTTAAGAAATCTAAATTCTTCTACCCATTTTTGAAATTTGCTTTTATTCTGAATTCTTCACAGAAAGACTATTAACATTAGGTGTAGATTTAACGTACTTACCCTATCTGGCTTCCTGCCTTTTCATTTAATTGAGATTTTATATTTGATATAGTTTCATCTGTTCATTTCCCCTTTGCTATTTCTTTGCTTCTCTTATGTTGTAACCATTCCAAGATTAGATGAGCATTTGAAGTAATCTGATATTTTTTAAACAGCCATGGTGGGTTTTTTGTTGGTTGGTTTTGGGGGTTTTATTTTATGTTTTTGCCTAATTTTTAAACATTTGGTTACTTAGTCTACTTGCAGTCCACTTCGGTTTGATTTGTGGATTGATTCTGAAGAGTGACATAATTTATCTAGGTATTGGATTCTGAAGAGTGACATAATTTATCTAGGTATTGGATTCTGAAGAGTGACATAATTTATCTAGGTATTGGATCAGTCGGCCCACCTTCTGCCTGGACTTCCTGCTTGATGACTGTGGGTTAAGCTGAAGCAGGCAAATTTTGAAGACATTGCTGTGCGGGGCTTTGCCAATGCAACTATGACTGCAGACGGGGGTTGTGAGGTGGAGATCATGTGGAGAGGCTGGGTGATGGGCCTTAAAACCAGCAGAATAAAGTGGCAGAGACAGGCAGAGAGATCCTGAGGAAGAGGTGCTCCAGGGGCTACAGGCAAAGAGAAACCAGGGAGATGCACAGAGGAGGGGACTTGGCAGCCATAGCTGCACAGGGCCCTGAGCTGTGTGTACACCTGTGAGCCCAGACTGACGCCCAGCCGACATCCAGCGGAAGAAGACTAGGCACAGGCTGCAGCCTTGTTGGGCTGAGTTTGTTGATATCTCAAGTCATCCCCTGCAGAAAGGAGCTGGCCCTGGGGATACCTAGTCCAGGAGAGGCAGAACTGTGCTGACCCCTGATGTCGCCCTGGGGATCCCAAACAGATGGCATGCAGTCCTCTGGCTTCATCAAGGAGTGGGAGGAAGTTGACCGTGCTGTCCCCCACACAGCATCTGCTCCTCTGTGGTCATGTAGTGCCATATGAAGGTAGTGGTTGTATATAGAGCATCAGTATTTCCGAGGACCCAGAACTCAGTGAAACTGCTGTGCTAATAAGGAATTTGCATCCTTTAACTCTGAGCTTCAACACCAAAGCCATATTAGGCCATCTCGATGGCCTCTGTCTATGGACACACTCACTGACACACACTACATATCACATATACACGTGTGCATGTACACATGCAGGTTGGAATCATATGACAAGTAACCAACAGCTGTGGCCTCTGCTCATAGCACTGAGTTCCCTCTGTCATTTCTGTTGGGAGACCAGAAGCCATCTCCCACAGTGGAGGGCCTTTTTGTAGGTTCCAGCCTCCATGCTGGGCTCTATTGTTCCCTGCCCTCCCTTAGGGTCCTTCACTCTCTCCCTGCATGGTCAGTGTTACCCATCAGCAGCAGTTTATACATCCTTCTCAAGCCCTCCTGCAATGTTCTCCACAACTGACCCTCTGCAGACCTTAACACACGCCCCAGCTCGCTGCGCTTCTGAAGCCCAGGCTTGCACTTTGTCATCACTGTGAGACCCTTGTCCTGCATCAGAGTGCACTCCCCACCACACTTCCAGTTCACCTGCTCCAACACCGAAGCCAGCCTTTCCATGGGGAATAGAAACAGCAGCAGTGCCGACCATGCTTGGGGAGCTTGTGGTACCCAGTGGAGGAGCTGGAGAAATGAGGTGGGTGGGGCTGGATCCTGGGCACTGCTGGACCCTGTGTGGTCAGCAAATCTCATTCCTCATCCTCGATTTACCGTTGGTGGGGCTAAGGCTGTGCACCCCTTCTTCTACCTGCCTGGTGCCTAGATGCTTAGATCCTGTGAGAGGCCATGGGAGAGGACACAGAAAGGGGAAGAAGGGGTGTTCTTTTTGCAGAAAGGGCCCTGGGGGAACTGTCTGCCTGTGCAGCAGATTAACCTTCGAGTAGTTTGGAGTGTGATGCTTTGATGAGAATGGTTTTTGTTGAATTATGACTTACTAATTTCTGTCTCAACTTTGAGTTTCTGTTGCATATAATAAGTATGACCTGCAGAAGCAGCAGATCTTGGAGTCCTGTCTGTGTAATAGGGAGAACGGGGGTTCCCCAGAACAGCTGGGGGCTCTGGCAATGTCCTCATAGGGTAGCAGTTGAGCCCCTCAGAATGACCCCAGGTAGAGTTCACTCCAGGTCTCTGCCACTGCGGCCTCTGCATGAAGGAGGTGCTGTTTTATACCACTCCAGGCCAAATCCCACCTTTTTGCTTATTTGTGGGGAGAGAAGTTTGAGAAATTCCGAGTCTTCTGAAACCCTTCTTTGAACACAGGGTTGGGCCAAACTAGGATGCCATGTTACTCTGTACTGAGTAATTACACGCATTCCCAGTGTCTCAGTGGTTAGTCAACCTGGGCTCTGGGGTCGATGTGCGAGGCCTTCACCAGTGCTTACTTGTGCTGTCACCGGGCACCATGACGCAGGTCCCTGGCACCAGAAGGCAGGGTCATCATAAAGCCAGTGGGCACGGACATAGGATTTAGGACCAGGTGGTAGTCCCCCCTGGTGGTGCAGTACCTGATTCTCAGTGGCCTCAGCTGGGGTTTGGGGGTGTGCTTCCTGTGGTGCTTTCTCTTTCCTGCAGGTGTAGCATTGGAGTGGTTTTTAGGCACCATGGACTATCAGTGGGGAGCCTGTTTTTGGTGTCCCTGCCACCTCAGCCATCCTCTGCATCCACCCTGTCCCCACACCCTCAGAGGACCCAGGAGTCAGCACTGGGTCTCTTGGAGACTAATTTCCTGGGTTCCTGTGTTTCTGGCTGAGAGCACTGCTCTTGTCTTGAGTGTGTGGGTCACAGCCAAGTCACTTGGCAGGAGGTTGGCCTCCAGGGTGTCACTGCCATGCAAATGAGTAGGCACATCTTCCCCTTCCATTGCTACTGTCTACTCCAGCTCATACTCTGAACATCATGCCCATGCTGGGTGCACTGAGCCACAGGTCATATTCTGAGGCTCTTCCCCAGCTGCCCTGGTGATGAACTTCTCTGCTGTATGCATTCTAGGGCTGGGTATTCTTAATGTCTTTAGGTATTCAGGTGCCAGCTTGGTCTGGGTTGTTTACCACTGCGCTGAAATTTCACTTCTCTCTACATTGTAATTCTGTACAGACTGGTTAAATCGCCAGATGTCAGTGTCCTTTTCAGGTGGGAAGGTGTCCTGACTCCTCAGGGAGGAGGGGCTGCAGAGGCCGTGGGGTGCTGACCCAAGAGAGGTTCTGGCCATTTTATGGGTGTCCCTCAGCAGCCAAGGAACAGCAGGGAACTGTTGATACTGGGTAAACAAGCTGGATGGAGTCGCCTTTGAGGGTGTCCACTTGTTACCCCAGAGGACCGTTCCAGGGAGCCTGGAAACAGGTGTTTTTGGCTGAGGGCTCCCAGGCTACTGAGGAAAGACCCTGGTCCCTGTGGGCTCAGAACCCTGCATTTGTGTGCTCCTGTGTTGAGTGGCCTGCCCTGCCCACTGCCAAGGCTGTGGCTGTGAGAGAGGGAGAAGAGGGCATGCTGTGTGTGGTGGGAAGAGAGGTGTGTGCCAGTCACTTGGTAGACACGGCCAGGTGTCGTGGCAAGCCAGGGCTATAGGTGACCAGCAGGAAGAGGGGCGGTGTCTGTCCAGAAAGCTCCCATTGGCCTCTATTGCATTTGGATGAGGAGGGTGGGATACAGTGATGGTTTCTCCTGGCACAGAACAGCACCCCGCTCTGTCCAGATGCTCCCATGGAGGTCTCTGGGGCCAGCTTCTACCTGCAGCCCTGCAGAATTCATCCCCACAGGGCCAGAGTTCAGACTGATTTGTTCTGTTATCTTACAGCCCACGCACCTTGGTATACACTGTCCCCAAGGATCGAGGCAGCCGTGAGGGACAGCAGAGATGCTAGGCTCCATGTTCCTGTGTGCTGTGTCCCTCTCAGCTCAGAGCCTGTGTGAAAGGACTGAATCTTGTTCTGGCCCAACCCACTGTGTGCAGCACTGGTATGGGGATACACGTTAGGAAGAGGCTTGCCATGCTTGGGCCGGCTGGTGCCACTCCTGCCTCAGCAGATGTGCTGACTATCCAGGTCCAGCAATGCTGGACAGGGAAGAATGGTCACTGCGGCTCACAGTTCCGGAGGCCCCAGTCCTTGGCTCGTTGGCTCTGTTGCTTTGGGGTCATGGTAATTAGGAGCATGTGGGTGAGGAAGCTGCTCACCTCCTAGAAAAGAAGGGCCAGGGAGAGGTGGTGTCCCTTTAGCCCCTTTGAGGGCACGTGCCCAGGGACCTCACTACCTCTACCAGGCCACACTTTTTGAAGCCACAGGCTGGGCCACTGATCCTTGCGCCCTTGGAAGCATGCCAGGTCCAGCCTGTAGCTCCCTGACTCCTGCTGGTCTGTTCTGTGAGCTGCAAGATACAGCAGGCTCCGGATGACAGGGCTGTGAGAACAGAGTAAAGCTGTTGTGTCCACTTACAGTGCACATAATAGAATTTCATTCACTTTTCATTGTTGGCTGTGTGTGAAGCAGCATAACTTGTGGGGGTGGGGAGAGTCACAGGGTTTCCCCAAGAGTCAGCGTCTGCCCCTTCAGAAGGTGGCGCCCCTAGGGTCTGAGTGACCTCCCATAACATCCACCTCTTGGCACTGCCCCGCAGAGTCCACCATCCAGCACATGACCCCCTGAGACAAACCACACGCCAACCCCTGTATCCATTGTAGAGCACAGATGGGTAGGGTAAAATAGGGGCTCCAGCAGGGCCCTCACCTGGAACCACACACCTTCTGATCCCAGTGCCAGGCATGTTTCCTGTTGCCTGGAGCTGATGCGGAAAGATGGCTGTCCTTTACCTATTTGCCATCACCATTGTTTCCCAGGGAGAGGCTGAGCCTGTGGCCTATGCTGTGTGCGAGGAGCACTGGGCTGGGCAGCAGAGGGTGAGGGTGTCTGTGTTAAGCTGAGTGCATGGACTCCAGGGCTTCTGTGGAATCTGGGGGGGTGGGTGCCATTTGTGCCTTTGACACCACCATTCTCAACCGTCCTCTCGGGCAGTCTTCCTATGTGGGATGTGTAGAAACAAAATTGAAGCTCTTATTCCTGTATCTTCACGTCTTGCTTCTAATGTCAGGTTTGCCTCACAGGCAAACATATACCTAGATATGCTTAATTCTGCCTCTGAAGTCTTTCTTTTGCTGTGACTGCTTCACCTAGGACAGATACCTGGAAAGCTGGGGCCCCTCTGGGTACAGCACCATTTTTCAGATATTCAGACTTCGCAGTGGGTAAAGATCTTCCAACCGCAAATATAAATGACTTTCTCTGAGAGATAACAAGTGGAAAATTAGAATTCCAGTGGAAGATCCATGAAGACCTCTTTCACAGTGTAACTCTGGGAGTCCTTTCAGGGTTTCCCTGGGGTAAATATGCACCTTTCTCTCCCATAGTTGACCAGATCTACCACCTGGCATCTCCGGCCTCCCCTCCCAACTATATGTACAACCCCATCAAGACACTGAAGACCAACACCATCGGGACACTGAACATGCTGGGTATGTGGTCCTTCTCCCTTCAAGGCTTCTGCTGGGAAAGCTCCAGGCATTCTAAGCACAGGCACTGTAGTTCCCTTGTCTCGGAGGTGTGCATCCCTAGGACTGTAGACAGCACCTCAGTGTACATCCCCTGTGAGTGGCCACCCACTCACACTTTAAGGGACTTCCTGTCCCTTAAAGGCAGTTGTCCTGTGCCCAAGACTAAATACTCCATGCTGCGTGGAGCCCCGGGGCTGCAGCTGGAGCATTGGGTTGGCATGGCCTTGCACACAAGTGACCCAGCTATTCTCCACGAAGGCCTGGCAGAGAAGCTGCAGGTTTTGCGAGCCGAGTTCCTGCCCTAGGTGTCCTTAGAATACACATTAAAAGTGGAATATGGAAGAGTGAGGTCAGTACAGTGGCTGTCCTTGTGTCCCCAAGGGTGAGCCTCACGTGACAGCATTGGTTGCTACGCACATGTTAAATGTGTAAAATTAGAAGCATGCTTAGTTGGGTGGCTTGTTCTTTAGATGTCTTAATCATTTGTGAAGTGGAAGAAAGGAACTGCTTCTTTAACTGTCAGTGGATTTAATTATAGGAACATTTGAAACAGGTTCTGTAAATGGATTTGGAAAAGACAGACCTAAATATTAGCTTTGGCAAAGCATGGGGACAAGGATCCGAAAGGCAGACAGTTTGGAGGCCTATGTCAGGCTTTGGAGAGGAAAGGCACCAGTGGCTCTAACTAGGTGTGGAGAGAGGGTTTATGATGATGTATCAGCACATGGAGAGGTCCCACTGTCTGCCATCTCAGGCTGGAGACCAGGAGAGGCCTGAGATCCAGACAGCCCAGGGCAGGTGATGCTTGTCCCAAGCTGCCTTCTTCCTCTGCTCTTTCTCTGTTAAGGCTTCGTGGGATTGGCTGGGGGAGGACCTCTGCTTCATGCAATCTCCCAGATTCAAGTGCTGATCTCTTCTGGAAATGCTCTCACAGACACCTACAGAAATAGTGTTTGTGAGACACCCAGGCACAGCATTAGCCATCATGAGGAGGAGTTGTACCTGAAGTTGGACAATCCACCCCTCTTATACAGAAAGAGTTGGTCCTCTGCTGCCATGGCCAGCAGGGCAGGTGCTCCTGCCTCTCTCTGGGTGTGGTGTGGTAGAGGTTGTGCCCTATTCTTGCCACTGCAGGGTTCCAGCCCTGCCCCACGTTCCCTCTAAAAGCCAGTGTACATGGCGCTTATTTGTGTCATTGGGCAATGAGCCCCTGGCCCAGGCACTCTGCTGTCCACTGAGGTGGGGTTGGATAGGGTCCCACTTGGATCTTCTGCTGGATTTGGCATCCAAGGGATGCTATGTAGACACCAGCATCAGTGACACAGAGCAGGAAGGGACAATTCCGAGAGAGGCTGGCACAGTGTGGAGGTGCAGTGGGGAGGACAGGGATAGAGGCTAAGGGGAGGCCAGGGCCAGGATGAGAAGAGCCCACAGCTGAGAGCTGCTGTTATTAGCTGCCAGGACAAGCTGGTGGGTGTGGGGTCCTGGCACAGAAGAGGAAGCATAGGGCCCCCTTTGGAGGTTTGAGTGTGAAGGGGCCATCTGTGCCTTCTGCCCGTCAGAGAGGTCGGAAAATACAGGGCAGGGTTTAGGGATGGGAGACTAGGAAGTATCTTAAGTCACACCTCACAAACTAGCAGGTTCTGCTTCTGACCTGTGCAGGACTCTAAAGAGTGCACAGAGTGGCAACCTCTGAGGGTCGATTCCTGTTCTTCTTGTCACTTTTGCTTCTGTTTTGGTTCAGAGTGATCCCTGAAGGAGTGGGCAAGGGATGGTAATCAGACCCCTCTGACCTTAGAGCAATGCTTACCTTGGCCACAGCCAGAGCGCCGGCGCTGACAGTGTCTCTGACCGTGTGTCTGCTTCCTGCAGGGCTAGCGAAGCGTGTGGGCGCCCGTCTGCTCCTGGCCTCCACGTCCGAAGTTTATGGAGGTGAGTACTGGGGCACCCATGTACCCTGTGACCATGGTCTCCTTGCATCCTCCCCTCGGGATGGAGGGACCTGGAGTCTAGTATCCACTCTGAGAGGCCCAAGATGCCCGTGCCTTCTGGGTATGATGGCCCCGAAGACTGCTGTCCCTCCCCGCCTGTGGACATCGGACTTCTCCCGTAGGGACAGCCTTGCCCTCACTGCACACCCCTGAGGAGGTAACCGTGTCAACCTGGCCATAAGGACCCACCCCACTAGCTCTGCAGAAGTGGGGTTTCCATTCAGTAGGTTGTCTTCGTCTGACTCCTGGCACAACTCCACCTCCCTGGGCACAGGCTGTGTGCTGCCTTCAGAGCTGGCTGATGCTGGATGATCTCTGGAAGAACCTCACATGGGTGGAGCCTGTCTCCCCAGCCTGCAGCCTCCATCCTCCTGCCCAAGGCCCACCTAGTGCCAGGGACACTAAGACTAGGGCTGCGGGCTGTGTCTCCAGGCTATGCTGGTTCGGTGCAGCCCCAGCTGGCTGGGTGAGAGCTCAGAAGAGCTGCTTAATTGTTGTGGTGGGAGCCAGATTCCAGTAGGATGTCATTTTTCTATTTCATGTTACTGTTCTGGACAAGAAAAGTGAGGAAGTAAAAGGGTAAAAGTGAAAGGCAGATTTTCTTTTTTCTTTTTTCTTTTCTTTTTTTTTTTTTTTT
>NW_022900921.1:48307995-48323767 GCF_012274545.1 Fukomys damarensis | reverse complement strand
TTTTTTTTTTTTTTTTTTTGAAGAGAACCAAATGAAAAAATAGAGCAACATGGAGATTCCACAGAGTGCAGTTACATCCTTTATTATGCCTGAAGTGGCAGCACATCCTGCTTTCTGGGATCCTGGGCAGTGTATGAGCCCCTCTCTTGTATAGGATATGGTAATATCTTCCCCTTCATCTCTCCCAGCCCACTTATTATCTGCATATTTGCCGGCAGCTGGTGTTTTCTCAGATTCTTTAGTAATTCCAGGGCAGAGCTGCTCTGATATTTGATGAATGCACATTCGTGCTTTGGAAGCATTAGCTTAGTCCATTAACCTTACAGAATGCTGGCAAGGACAGAGATGACGGGAAATCATTTCTGACTGGACCTTTACATTTGCAGAACATAGTGATTTCCCCTGCATTTTTTCAGAGTGGTTTTGTGAGGGGTCTTTTTAGAAGCCTGGCGCCCTGGGCCTGTCAGCCCAAGCGGTGCCATTTGAGGGCTAAATGGGTGCCCAGTGGACCTTTGTTCATCTTTGCCAGGAATTTAGGGCTGTCTTGTCTGAGATCTGGCTTGCCAGCTCCTCTCAGAGCTGTCAGGAAGATGCTACATCTCTGTGGGAAGCTGTGGGCTTTCTTTGCAGGGAGTCGGCCTCTGCCCTGTACTCTCATTTTGTGGTAAAAACTGCCACTTTGTGCCATGCCAGAGGACAGCAGCCTCACTCTGCACGGTCCTAAGGGCTCGCCGGCTCTGGGTGACGTCCGTCTCAGGGCTGTCCAAGCCCTCATCTCATTGAGCCTGAAGTCAGGCTTCAGGTGCAAGGTTAGCAGGAGGAGTCCCTAAAGGAGTGGCCCAGTATCTTTCCAGATTTCTAGTCAAAAATTTATGCATTTTTTTTTCCTACCATGCTTATATTCAGAGTAAGTATCCACTTCCTGATGTTCTGGATAAACTAGATATTGACTCACATCCAGAAATATACTTTGTGTTAGTTAAGAAAGACTTTGTTACTTGGCATCTTTAGCCGGCTGTGCCCTGGCAAATCTGAAAGCATGACTGATGGGCATTTAGGGACAGGTTACGTTTGGTGGGCACTGCGTCCTGCTGCCTACCCTTCCTGGGTGTCAGACCAATTCTGTGACAGTTCATGGAAAGTCATGTGTTCGAGGGAGATGCTGTGTCCTTACCATTGTTCCACAAATACTGATTTTACTCTTTATTTTATATTTCATAAACATAAAACTAAATCAGCTACCTCTTCATGTAGTTTATGTAAAGAAGTTAAGAATAATTTATAGAAGAGAGGAAAATTGAGAGACACTGACCTTTACTGTCTTCTTGTAAAATGCTGTTTCATAATCAGTGCTGGGAACACTGTGCCCTGAAGGAGTGCCAGAGCAGAGCCCGGAACCCTGCTTCCCCTCCTGGACATTTCTTTCCCCATGTAAATGTTTACTTGGGTCCAGAGTTCTGCTTTGTCTCATAAAGATGCGTTGTTCCTACTGCATAGTGCATGTGAGCTGGAAAAGCTCCAAAAGATGAAAACCCAGACTTTCTCCCTCACCCACAGATCCTGAAGTCCACCCACAGAGTGAGGACTACTGGGGTCACGTGAACCCTATTGGGCCCCGGGCCTGCTATGACGAGGGCAAGCGGGTGGCAGAGACCATGTGCTACGCCTACATGAAGCAGGTGCGTGCAGGTGGGCAAGGCACTGCGCGGTGGAGCCATTGTTACCTGGGTGAGGTCGGGGTGAGAGGAGCCTGTTGCCCACTGTGACGGGGACAGCCTTGTGGACAGCTTTCCCGTGTGTCAGTGTCCCTGTGTTGACGAGGTATTCTGGAGGTAGCTCCGAATGTTGGGGGTCCACCGGCATAGCAGGCACTCTGAGTGTTCTCTTCCTCATTGTCATGTGCCCCTAGCCCCTAGTAAGGGCCTGGTTTCCTGAAGCTGTGAAAGCATTGGGGTTTTTACTTTTGGATGGTCTGTTAAGTATAAAAATGAGTTCAGTAGTGCACGAATGTGGCTTCATCAGGAACGAACTCATACTGATTAACTCCCGGTTTCCCACCGTCCTCACCCTTCCTCCTCAGCTTGTGCCACTGTGTAGCTATCCCCCCACCCCCTGTGGGCTACAGCGGAGCTGAGCACAGACCTAGAGGCCCCAGTCCCCACACTGGCTCTGCCACCGGATGTGTGACCTGAGGACAGGGCCTACTGTCCGGAGATTTTGTCCTCGGGCCATGCAGCAAGACAGGGCCCTGCAGACTCAGGCGGGTACCAGCCGTGGGTCCTCCTCCCCATGTGGCTGGTGCATGGGGCAGAACCCAGAGCTCTGGGAAATGCCCTCTGTCACAGTGGGACATGCAGGGAAAAGGGTGTGGGCACGGCACAAACATGTCGCAGCTGTGTTGTCAGTCCGTGGGCCAGCCTGCTGGCCAGGTGGATATGGGGTCATGGCATCTGTCTGTGGCCTGTGTGGAGCCCAGGTCCCCGGCCCCTGATGTCAGCACATCCATGTCACCACCTTTTGAGTGGAGCTGAGCTGTGCACTGCCTCATCTCAGGGGAGGCATGTCCGATACCCTCAGGAAAGGCTGTGGATGCCCAGTGGTGCTGCTGTTAATGTGGACCTCACTGCCAGAGGTAGACCCTTTGCCTCTTAGCCTGAGCTTGGACTGTGTGTTGATGCCTGTACTCCACACATTCTTAAGAAAAGATGCAGCATTATTGTTTTCAAGCCCAGAATACCTTGTCTCAGAAGTACGGGTGTCGTCTGGGACATGCAGGAACAGCTCTTTGTGGGGTTGGCTGGGGCAAGGGCAAAGGCAGAGGTGCCAGTGTGGGGTATGCAAAAGTGTCAGGAGTAGCTCATCCCTCTCTTGTTCATGTCTGCTTCTGGTCTTACGCTTGCGCTTCTGACATCATGAATCTTTACATAAATAAGCTGGTGGGCACGTGAGGATGATTTTGCACTTTTTATTACATGATAAATAGTGCAGTTAGCTGATAACTTTGTAGGTATGCATGTTACCTTAAGTGTGTGCTCAGAAGCAGCGGGGCCAGTGCTTACCAAGCACTTGCCTGTGCCAGGCCTGCTCAAGGTATCTGGACACATTTGAGTCCATGTAGGTCCCATGCCAGGTCATGAGGGTGGCTTGGAACAGTCCTCCCAAGGCCCAGTCCGAGGAGACCCATGTTCCTTTGTGTCCTGTAGCTTCTGTGTCTCTCCTTGCTTTCTGGGTGGCCTCAACTCACCTGTGCTTACCACAAAACCACAGCTCATCCGACCCTTTTCCCCCACCCTTCCTGCAGGGTGTGGAGATGAGCAAATGCCACATGGCTGTTGGTGGGGGCAGCTGGGTCAGTGTCCTTGCCGCTTTTTAGGGAGGAATGATTATCCCATATCTGTTCCTTGGGTCCTAAGGGGTAGCCAAACTTGTCTGTGTAGACCAGGCACCCACCCTGAGTTCCCGGAACCTGCTGGTGCATCTGGCAGCCTGGAGGAGGATGAGGCTGCTATGGGCAGAGCACAGCTGGGGCTGGGGGTCACAAGACCCTGTTGGACACTGGGCTGAGTTTTACTAGAACCCATTGTTGGTTTATCAGATAGGGCGGAGGGGCTGAGAGTGGGAGAAGCTTCAGGAATGTCGGGATGCCCTGTTCCCAGGTAAAGTGCTCATTTTCTCCTTTCCAGCTTCAAACATTTATTCAATCCCAAGTGATAAACTTGCAGGATAGATCCCATGAAAGAGGTTCTGTAAGAGGATTCAGAGCATGAGCCCACTTGGTAAAGTGGATATTTTTTGCACAGAAATTGATAGAAACAAGTTTCCCTGGCACAGCCACTGTTTTGCAGCTTCTCTATCAGAGCTGGGGCAGTGGTCTCTGCTGCAATTTGGGACGACTGACTTTCTTTGCTAGGACTCTGCGGTTTCTCAGGTGATTTCTGCTGAGCTTGTAATAGGATCAGAACACAAAGCTGTTTTCTTTCTGGAATGAAAGGCAAAGCTTTCGGTTGCACCTCCCACGCAGGGCACTGTAGATGCAGCCTGAGAAGAGGAGCAGCCCCCGCCCCTCCCTCGGTCTCCTGCCCCACATGCAACCCTGCACCCTACCCTGCCCCATACCTCACCACCTCTTCTCTCTGTTGCAGGAGGGCGTGGAGGTGCGTGTGGCCAGGATCTTCAACACCTTTGGTCCACGTATGCACATGAATGACGGGCGGGTGGTCAGCAACTTCATCCTCCAGGCGCTCCAGGGCGAGCCCCTCACGGTGGGTGCCAGTATGGGCCAGGGCCTCCTGCGGCCCACATCAGGGTTGCCTGCAAGTAGGAAGGGTGCCTGAGTCTGGACTCACATGAGGTCACACTTCACCCCACCTGCCTTGTCAGAGTAGAGAGAGGAGGACAGTCACGGGGACAGCCCAGTGGAGCACAGCAGTGCCGCCCTGTGATTGCTGCACTGATTGCCTGCATAACACCGCCACACACACATTGTTCCCCCAAGGCTTCCTTGGCCTGTTGGCTCAGGGACCCTAGGGTGGCTGAGAAATGCATTACCTGGTGAGATGAGCTGGACCCAGGTGAGTCCAGGCCCGGCACCCAGCCCCTTCCTCTTCCTGTGGCTGGAGTCAGCAGGTGGGTATGCAGAGTGCAGGGTATCTGTGCTCTGCTGGCCCCACCTACCCGTGGGGCTCTGTCCCCATCCAAGATCAGAAGTCTGGCTAGGTATCTTCCATGTTGCAGGCCCCTCATGTGTCTTATTCCCTACTCCTTTTACTCTGGACCCCCAGTCCTGTCCCTGTCTGCCTTGGCATCTTATAACCTCATTGGACTTTGGTGGGATCCAGAGGAGATCAGCATCTCTCCCTCTGGGGATCCTGCATGATGCTTTGTGTGGTGACTGAGCCTGTTTTGGTGAGAAGCTCCTCAGCTCAGATGGGGTCCTAGCAGGTGCACACATGCCACTGGGCCATCACACTGTCCTTATCTGCCCGTGTATCTGTCCGTCCTTAGCTTGCCATACTGTTCCATGGTCATTCAGTCTATTAACTCAGTTCATGCCACTGCAGATCTGTGGCCTTGAAGGACCTTGCCCCTGCCTTCTGGGGAAGGGACTGAAGAGCAGAGGTGGATGCAGTACCTGAATTCCGTGGCTGTACTGGCACCCTTGGTGGGTGAAGGCCGTATGTGTTCCACTCCCAGTTTTCTTTTTTTCTAGTATTCCTTGTTTAGCGAATAAAAATCAGTGCACAGAAATTGCCTCCATGTCAGTCTAGGCACATCTGTTATGATGGAATTTTTGTAAGCTTTGAAGACTGCACATAGTTGTTGACTTAGAGCAGTGAGCCTCAGAGCAGGGCCCTGGCATCAGCAGTGTGAGGGGCTCCTGCTGAGCTGTAGAAAAGGTGTGCTCATGTTTGAACAGGCCACGATCCCATCAGCCCTTCGGTTTCCAGGTATGCCACTCTGAGCCTTGGCTGCACACTGGGGTCATTTTAGGAGCTTAAAAGTCATGACACCTGGTTCCACCTGCTTCAGTTAAGCAAGGCCCAGGGGGCACTTGGGCTGTGGTCATTTTAGAAGGCTACCAGGGCACTCCTGTGCAGCCCAGACTGAGAAACACAGAGGGGTGGCCAGCAGCCTCCTCACTGCCCCAGGTCCACAGGACTCTGTCTACTGTCCCTAGCTTTTAAGGGCTGGGAAGGGGATTACTAAGGCAATTGCCAGCCTGCACCCATCCCCACCTGGGCTCCTAGAGGCGCTCTGGTCCTCACCCCACCTGAATCACCTGGCCCTTAGCTGTGGAAGGTGCAGGCCTGTGTCCTAATGGGCTGCAGGTAGAGAACCCCACAGCACACCTAACCCTGTGTGTGTGGAGGGGTGCCATCCAGCCAGCCTCTTATCCCAGTCCCCAGAACCCCAGGCAGTGCCCCCGTCACACTGGGAGGCTGAATCCTCTGCTGCTGCCTCAAGGAACCTTCTCTCTGCTGGGCGTGACCTTGACGTGCACTATACATCCCGGCCTTGTCCCTGTCCTCCCAGGCTTCTGTTTCCAGGTCACCCCCTGGGTTTCCCTGTGCCATTCCCTTGACAGTGTGGTATCTCCAAGCCTCACTGTTGGTTTCCTTCCAGGTGTACGGGTCTGGGTCACAGACAAGGGCATTCCAGTATGTCAGGTAAGGCTGGCCAGGCCCTGGCTGCATTGGGACCTCAGGGTACAGCTCTGCATCTGTGTGTGTTAGTTATCTCTGTTGGTGTTAACGTTACGATGGGAGACTCCTGCTGTTCTCTGTTGAAAAGTTAAAATGAGATTTCATTCCCATCACTCTGACTCCTGAGCTGTCCTGTGCTGCCACCTAGTGTTGGGCGGGTGGAGTTGCCCGGCCCCTGGGGTGATGGGATTTCACATGAAGGGACACTTTCATCCCTCAACAGTTTAAACATGGTCTCTGATCATGAGTGAGCGAGTCCTGGGAAGGAACAAGATAAGGCTGTGTACCGATGTTGAGTTTGGGGCTAAAACTAAATGCAGAGAAATAAGTTCCCTAGAAGTTTTACATGGTGATTTTACTGTGTTCTTGCCAATGGTTGTGAGCCTGCCTGGCTTTTGTTGGCCTGTGCAGTGGATGATTAATGTAGAGTGCAGGATGGATTCTGAGAAGAGTCACAGTATAAGGAGTTAAGTAGCAAAGTCCTGGCCAGTGCAGCACCACTGGCATGGGGTATAAGTTGAAGCAGTGGTAAACCCAGTTCTGTCCTTTGACCATGTGTATTTTTGCTCTTTAAGGCAAATATCCTCAAATGCCTATCCATCAAGAAATTTTTGTGGTACCTGGGGGCCACCCCAGGGTGCTGGGGGGCAGCCCCACCTCCATCCGAAGCACCCCATGGACCTTGTACCACAGGTCAGTGCCTGGGTAGGCATCTTTGAGGACACTGGAATTGGATTTAAAAATTATAACCACCACCATTGATTTTTCCTGAAAACAGTTACAGTTTCTTACATTTGTTCCAAAAGACAGCTGTGAATAAATGTATATCACAGTCAGAAATATTTTCTCTCCAACTATTAGTAACGTTGGGAACAAGGCAAAAGCCTATAAATGAAGTACCACAGGCCCACATGTTGCTTGAACAGGCAAACTTGTCCTGAACAGCAGCTTCTGGGGACCTGTGGCAGCCTCTCTTTGGAGACCAAGCTGGGGTTGCAGCTCAGAGAGCTCCCTTGGGCCCAGTCCACAGTGAGGCTGCATCACAGGCTCCTTGCTCTGCATCTGTTTTGCACAGTGATACAGCTCATCTGCACTCCCTTAGCTCTCCTTCCCCAGGCGGGCTCCTTCCTGGGGTCTCAGTGGCAGCTGCTGGGCCCTGGCCCCTGTTCAGTGAATGTGAGTCTTTGAGGGAGAGCAGTGTGACTGTGCCTCCTCCTTGCTGCTCACATTATTTCAAAGGCTCCACATCCAAAAGTCACTGAAATAGCCTCAGATAACTTTTTGGAACCCAGAGTAACAAGTATTATAAGAACTCAGTGGTGCCTGTGCTGCATACTGTCCCAGCTTGGGACTTAACATGCCACCAGCTGGGCTGCCCTGACAGTGAGGCTTGTACCCTGGCTGCTGTCACATCCATGCTGTCTCCCAGGCCACAGACACAGGGCAGAGGGCCTAAGTAGCACCTCAAGAAGCACAGGTACAAACCCCTGTGGAAATCCCTCTGTGACCTGCCAGAAACCTCCTCTGAAGGGGTCCAGGGGAGGCAATGAGCCTTCAGGATAGTACCACTTTGTGGGCCAGTTATTCAGGCCCCAGATGAGATCATAAACTGACCACGGTTTTGCTCTTTTTAACAAGCTACTGTTTTAGGAACTAAGAATCACGTCAGTAAAAATGCTTGACATCTGGATGGTAGTTTCAGTACTAAATTAACTGTTCCTCAAGCTGAGACGGCAGGCAGGAACGCAGAGCCCTCTGTGGCCATCCCCATTGACATCTTGGCATGCCTGTCAGATTTCCACATCAGGGTGTCTCCTCATTCACATAACAAACGCATGCTGTATTCTTTTAAAAAGTCACTTTGTCAAAATGACACTTTTAAAGAGCCTCAGGTTAAACGAGAGTGATCTCTACAATTCTGACCTTAAAAGTTGCCAGCTCATTGTATAAGAGATGCCTGGCCGTCTAGCCCTCCAATGACAACTGCTTTGTGGCAGCTGTCTCCCGACTTAGTGTGCTCCACACCCTGGCTTCAGTGTGCAACCTGTTGTGGATGCTACCAAAGGGCAGCTTTTAATGTCTGCAGCTGTGTGCAGCCAAAGCCCTAAGAGAAGGCTGTGTACTGGAACGTGCACTGCCATGGCGATGAAGTGACTTTTTGCAGAGCTCATCCGAGATCAGCGATGATTGGCATTTGCACTTGACCTTGAGAACAGCACATTGAGCATGTTCATATATAGTACCCATGTGTTAAAAATGAAAAAGTAGAAATGACTTTTTCACCCCACCCTCCAAAACAGAGTAACGTGTGACCCGGGGCTTTCATCTAGTTCACTATGACCCTTAGTCACCTGCTCCTCCCTGGTAATGATGGTACGAGGAGGGAGGTTTCCACTTGGACTACTTTGGGTCACCGGGACAGAACTTAAGTCTCTGAGATGTGGAGCTGATGAGCAAGAGCCTCAGGACAAGTACTTGTGATCAGCAGTGAGGTGTCATTTTTATGAAGTAACTTTTTCTTAACAGAGCCACACTTAAAAGCTTCTGAAACTAAGAACCAAACCTTGGTAAGCGACAGTTTGCTTACTTCTCTTCACCTTCATGGCCCAGCTGATCACGACCCATCTGCCGCATCAGATCCCGACAGCTCCATCCGGGTTTTCTGGGCAGCAGGTGAAGGCTGGGGAGCAGGGAGCCGTGTCCCACTGAGTCCAGCACCCATATTGTTTGGCCTCATCTGTGATTTGCCAGTATGGGGATCGCATACTGGGCCCCATTCATCTCAGTGAATCTTATATTTTAAAATAATCACCTGTTTCCATACCGGTCAGCGAATTGAGGTGCATATCAAGCGTGGGCTTCCATCGGGTGCTTCTGAGGCGCCATCTCTCTGGGTGTGTGCCTCTTTGAACCCATCTCTGGTTTGTGATTGAGCCTTTAGCAGTGCAGAGTTGCAGCTCAGCCCACGCCACCACCATCCTGTGTCACAGTCTCCACCCTGCACCAAACGCAAATCCCAGAGGTCACTGGTATCATTTCATCCACAAAAACCTTAGTATCATCAGCACCATGTTGAGTTGCAGGATGTTATTTTGCCATTCAGCTTTCCATTCGGGCTTTGTTTGGGGACGGACGGCTATGAGCTTCCTTCCGGGAGGGCTGTTGCCTGGCTCTCAAGGGCCTTGCAGTGGGGCACCTCACTACCCCCTTCTCTTCCAGTGACCTGGTAAATGGGCTGGTGGCGCTCATGAACAGCAATGTCAGCAGCCCTGTCAACCTGGTGAGTGGCCACCCTTGGTCTCCGGGGACAGCAGAGGGGCTCTGCTTGTGATATAGCTGGGGTGGAGGTGCTGCCTTTCCTTATTCTTATAACCAGAAACTGTCTTCCACAGGGGAATCCAGAAGAACACACAATCCTGGAATTTGCTCAGTTGATCAAAACCCTTGTTGGTAAGTAGGGTGGATACTTGTTGAATCAAACTGTCTGCACGTAGCTGCCCACTGACAGCACCATGGCCAGAAAGTGGTAGGTCAAAGCAGATGACCCTAGGTGGCCCTAGGTCAAAGCAGATCTTGTCACCAGGAGCACTAATTGCTTTCTAATTTTCTAATTAAGAGAGACAGAAATGGGTGGGTTGCATCTTGTTCATTTCCTATCTTGGGCCTGTGAGCCATGGGAGGTAGAGTTCTTGGCCTCTGACAGTGACTGTGTCAGGTGGCCCTGTACCTCAACAGTCACTTGATTTGACTTCCAAATGCTGGTCTTGGTGAGGCTAGAATTTCAGAGAACAGAAGAGAGCAGCCCGTAGGTTTCTATCAAGTCTGAAACAATTCATTGTTTGGCCGGGCTGGGTCATGGGTGCTATGTGACTGTGGGGCAGCCCCTGTCCAGCCACACTCAGCCAGGAATTCACAGGGACCTGCTCTCCTTCTCTCCCTTGCATGGGGCCTCTAATCTGGGACTGATGGGAAGTTTACATTTAGGACGCACTAGCTCAGCCTGATGGGGTGGTGGAGTGACCTGTGAGGACTGTGCAGACCTGGGGGTGGAATCGCCATGGTGTCAGACCAGCCCTATCCTGCAGGATGACAGAGGCCATGTCTCATCCGGTCTGTAGCAGTGGCAGCATCTTGTGGTGTCAGCCCCTCCAGATATGGTCCTTAGTTATGCACTAGGGTCTCTCTCTCCCACCCCAGTGAGGCAGGACTGCTCAAGTCCTGTGCTGTGGCCTCAGTCACTGGGCTCCAGGCTGAACCCACCCACCCATCTTGACATCATGGAGCTTCATAGACACCGCCTGTGTCTTGTTCATGCCATGAAGGGAGTTTGCTATGTGACAGTGTGAAAACCCAGGCAAGTGGTCCATATTTTCTCTCACCTTCTGTCTTGTTACTCAAAATGACTCAGGTAGCGGGAGTGAAATCCAGTTTCTCTCTGAAGCCCAGGATGACCCGCAGAAGAGAAAGCCGGATATCAAGAAGGCAAAGCTGATGTTGGGTTGGGAGCCTGTGGTGAGTGGGGGTCCTGACCAGCAAGCCCTGCCCTCAGAGGACCCAGACAGGTGTAGGGCTTGCTGCATGCCCTGAAGTGCTTCTCCAGTGCCCTGTACCCATCCTGGTGCTAGGAGATGGCTAGGACTGCCAGGGCCACTCTTCAGGGCCACACGCTGGCTCCATTGTGAAGGTGGTGGCCGAGGGGTACAGGCACTGACTAGGCATCCCCAACTGGAGGGGAGTGAGACCGATGCCCACCTCCTGTGTCCTAGCTGAGTGGACCTGTCTCCCTCCCAGCAGCCTCATCCTCTCTGCAAGGTGCTGCATAGCCCTATTCCCTTCCTGCAGAGCCAGGACAGGCCCACCGTGGTGTCCATTGCTGCATCTGTATCTCCTCCTTGTCCACCCATGCCTTCTGAGTGTGGGCTCATGCTCAGAGTGGAAACGAGGGTGCCGGGTGGACGTGTGGTGTCCTGGGTGTAGACAGTAGGTGCTGCCGCCCCCCTGCCTGGTGTAGTCAGAGGCAAGGACACACCCAGAGCTCACCTGGGCCTGAAAGTGCACAGCACAGTGACCTCAGTAAAGAGGCCCTGAGGTTTTGGAGTCAGCACCTCTCTACACTGGTGGCCAAGCCCAGGGCCTGCCCAGGGCAGGGAAATGTGCAGAATGAAGTGAGATGCAGCAGGCACAGGTCAGGCAGGCTGCTGTGGGTAGGGTTTGCTGTGGCTCCTTGGTCGATAGATCCTGAATTGTTAGCAAAATACGTGGAACACAGCTCATGAATATCCACTTCACGAGAAACACAGAGCATCTGCTAGATGAGCTGTGCTGGCTGGGTATCGGGGCACAGGGCGTCTCGCCTCTGTACTCATTGCTGGTACCCATTCCTGAGAAACATTTAAGGGTGTCTGAGCCAGAGATATAGATACCTTCCACTAACCTGTGTGTGTGTGTGTGTGTGTGTGTGTGTGTGTGTGAACAGCAGCTTGCTGAGGTGTGACAGCCATTCTTATTGCATGGCCCATTCCAAACTGGATTGTTTGGGTTTTCTTGCTTCTGAACTGTTGAGTTCCTTACATGTTCAGCTGCTGCCCCTTCTGGGTGTCCATGAGTAAATGTCCCCTTCCCATGCACAGCTCGTGTCCTCTCCTGTGACCATGCCCGTGGCTAAGCAGATTTCCTGAAATCCTGTCTGCATGCTTTTGTCCCCTGTGCTCGGGTCTCATCTGCACTCACAGAGCATGACCAGCACACAGCACACCACCCACACTGCCGGTTTGATGTGTTTGACACCAGTGCTGCCATCTCCACAATTGAGACGGACCCTTCCATCCAGCAGTTCCTGTAGCCATTGGCCGTGCCCCAGCCAGTGTTCCTTTCATGCTTTGTGGGGGGTGGGGGTGGGGATTGAACCTAGGGCCTTTACACTGAACTCCATCCCCAGCCCTCTTCTATTTTTATTTTGAGTCAGAGTCTTACTAAGTCGCTAAATTGCCCAGGCTTGGACTTTGACTTTGCCTCAGCGTCCCTTAATACCAGGATTTCACCTCTTTATACTTTGAATCGGCAGCTTGGTTGACCCGTTTGCTTTCTGCGGAAGGCAGCTCCAGGGTACGACTGCTTTCAATGTAGTGGAGTTTGTCGAGGGCCACTTAGGCTGGTGGGGGTGTAGAGTGTAGTGGACTGTCCAGGAAATGCAGAGGACTGATGTCTCGGGAAGGGCCACACTGTGGTCTGGTGCCATGGCCTTTGGAAGTGTCCACCCTTCACCACTTAGAACATTCCCTTTGAAAGGATGGGGCCCTGTGCATGATTTTTACAGGGATCTTCCTGATTGAGACAGTGCAGGGCTTCTCAGGGACTGGAGCTCATGTCATGCCAGGCACTGTGTGTTCTAAAAGCAGCTTCCAGGCCTGCGGCTTGGGGATGGGGTGGTCTCCTGAGCATCGTGAGGTTTCGTGGATCCCAGAGGAGCCAAAGTCTCGAGCCAGCATTTTGCTGTCGCCTCCCCCTGCAGCTGCGCGCATGTGCCCAGGTGACTATGTCTGCTCTCTCTGTCCCCAGGTCCCGCTGGAGGAAGGTCTAAACAAAGCCATCCACTACTTCCGCAAAGAGCTGGAGTACCAGGCAAACAACCAGTATATCCCAAAGCCCAAGCCTGCCAGGATCAAGAAAGGCCGGATGCGCCGGGCCCGCTGAGTCCCGCCAGCCACTAGCCCTGGGTGCATTTAAAGGACACGGACTCAAGTTTTGTTTTTTGTTAAAGACTTAAAACAGGTGTCATGAAGAACAAACTGGTATTTGGTTCCGAAGCTTGCTTTAAAGACACATATGTGCCTAAAAGCTCCCTCAGAAACTGCGGACTCTGCCTTGCACTTTTTGAATCTTTTTATGTAAAATAGCCTAGGTGCATCTTTGCATATTTTCAAGTTTTTCATTTTGCTGTGAGCCTGTGTCATGACTGTCATTGACAGTTTTGTTTTCTGGTTTCTTTGTGAAGCTGAAAAGGAACATTAAATGGGAAGAAAATGCTGATTTTATTTATAAAAATGGGTACTTAATAAATGAGACATTATTTTATGCATCAAGAAGAAAAACCAGCAGTATTGTCAGGTGGGCGACATGGCATCATTCATTTTCAGACAGGTAATGAAGTCCGTTGGAGAGCTTTGTGTTACTTTTTTAATTCAGAATTTTTCCAAGGTCTAGTTTTTAGTTGCAAACTTGACTTTGAAATATTTCTGTTGGTCAGCACGGTCAAGGATATTTGAAATCACTACTATGTTATGCTGCATAATTGGGGGTGAGAGGGACAAAGTTAAAATATTCTTGGTTAACCGTGGAAAAAATATGCTATTTTAATAAAATATTGAGATTTTTCCAGTCACAGGCTTTCAAGGATTGCCTCTCTGCCTCATGTAAGACTTTGTTGGAGAATTTAGTTTAAGAAAGTTCTGGAAACATCTTGTTTGAGCCATATGCAGTTTGACATGTGACCCCAAAACTGTTTGTCTTACTTGGGCTGAATCTGTGTCCCTGATCTGAAACACGGGGTCGGAGGTATTTTAGAGCTCAAGAGTTCTTTGGCTTAGCGGGGAGTATTTGCATAGACTCTACTGGTTGAGGATCCCTAATTCTGAAATCTGAAATACTCTGAAATTTTGAGTGTCACATCACCACTCAAAAATGTTCAGATTTTGGATTTTTGGGATGGTTTTTATTTTTTTATTTCGCTTTGTTTTGAGACAGTCTCACTGTATAGTGCAGGTGACCTTGAATTCAGTATGTTGTCCAGGCTGGCCTCAAACATGCTGCAATCCTCCTGCCTCAGCCTCAGAAATGTTGTATTAGATGGTGTGGTTGTTTGACCTGTGTTATTTGTGTGAAGTGCTCAGATCTCCCTGGGGCCAGAATCCTTCCCTTTCCTGCAGCACAGGCCACATGAGCAAAGGGCGGCCGTTTTTCTTGTGTGGAGTGGAGCCTCACGGAATGACTTGTTTCCAGGAAGACTTCCAAGGCCTGGTGCCAAGGGCTTATTTTTCTGTTCATAGTAAATGGAAGAAAACTGTGCAGTCAGATGAAGGAGTGCATTGTCCGAGTCCCTGGGTCTGCATCTCAGCAGTGTATGCTTGACTGGCTCCAGGGCACAGTGTGGACGAGGCAGCCAAGGTGCCGACACTGCTGGTCATGAGACCAGATATCTTTCATAGTCACCTTGGTAGTTTTTTGAATTGGAGTTATTTTCAAATCTGTCTCGGGCTAGCCAAGGATGTGGTGGTGGTTTTGTTTCTTTGCTAAGCAGAATTCTCCAAATGAGCAGAGAAGACTTGGCTCTTCCTGGCCCAGTGATGGGCCAGTGAGTCCATCGGAGGGTATTTCTAGACAGGATATGGAAAGAGCCATGTGGGTGCTTAGGGCTGCCTGCAGTTGATTCCTAACAAGGGGAAAGAGCAGAAGTCCCCACAGGCAGGAAGGGAGCACAGAAAAGTGTGCTGGGGTGCATGAGCAGCTGCCTTCTGCAAAGATGGACACAGGTAAAGGGACTGGGTTTTTGCACCAGGACCACCATGGGAAAGCAGCAGCTCGGGAGGCTCCAGTGCCTGCAAGGCTGCCCTTGTTTCATGTGCCCAGAGGTAGGAAGGACAGAACTGTCTCCCAGGGCCCAGGGTGCCCTCCATGGGCACCTCTGAGTGCCACCTTGGGGTTCTGACCCCCACGAAGCACTGCAACTGCTCCAGCTGTGTCACCACTCAGTGACACGTGAAGGGCCGGTTCTGCCTGCACACAAGGAACTGGAGTGACAGTTCTCAGTGGCCTGGTAGGCTTGCGAGGCCAGTGACCTCGCCGAGCATCTGAGAGTGTGAAGCCTGGGGAGCTGTGGGAGCAGAAACAGTGGAGACCCCAAGATGTAGAGCAGCCATATCATGCTGCCCTGCCCAGGAGTTACCTGCAAGGGGCAGCTCAGGCAGCAGCCTCTCCGGTCCATCCTCACCACTGCCACTGCGTGCAAGTGGTGCTGGGGCTTTGGGACTGTGTCCATCCTGCTGAGCTGTGGGTTTGTTTACATCTTTCACCTCAGGAATGTTTCTCCCTTCCCTGCTCTGCTGTTGTGTCATGGAAGTGTATGATGTGTTTTCATTTCACAGTGGCTTACAGCTGAGTTTGCCTTGTCTTCCTTGAGGCCTTGGGCTTCTGAGTGAAGCTGGGACAGTCAAGACTGAGGCTCTGGAGGATGGAGTGGTGCACTGTTTGCAGTAGGGGGACAAGGACCTGAGGGCAGGAAGTCTTTGTCCCCCAGGGGGACATGTTGGAGGCTAAGGTCCTGGAACAACAGTGTCCAGAGATGATGTGGACCTTCTTGAAGAGGAAGGAGTCTGGTCTTAGAACCTTAGGTCACAAGGGAAGCTACTCTTGGGAAGGCATGAAGGTGGTGCTCCATGGGCTCCCAAATTATTCTCTTTCATGATGTGATCTCTTCCTTCATTGCGACACTGATGGGCTCCCACCAGAAGTCAAACCTAGGGGACCACCTAACCTTGGACTATGAGCCTCCAAAACTGTGATTTAATAAACTT
>NW_022900921.1:48290733-48307985 GCF_012274545.1 Fukomys damarensis | reverse complement strand
TTTTTTTTTTTTTTTTTTTTTTTGTAGTCAGCTACCTTCAGTCTTTTGTTACACAAACTATAAGCTCAATAAAGCCTTTATTTATAAAGTTAGCCACCTCTGGTGTTTTGTTACCATAATAGAATGCAGACTAATATAAGCCTCGATGTTTTTAAAGCTCATACTGTTTTGTTACTTGTTGGCTTTTGAATTTCTGTATTTTACCTACCTTTGATTTGAAGTAAAGCTGGTGTAAGACAATGTTGAGATCCCGGATGAAAGAGTTGAAATACCCAGTGTTTCTATCCAGGTGGTTTTTAAGGAAACGAAAGGTAAATAAAAATGCAAGGAAATAACTTCTAATTTTTAGGAAAATGGGGCAGACGCACTCCAAGAAAGTATAGTAAAAAGTCTTCATCATTATAAAACAAGTTTAAGAACCTGAAGACAGCGTTTTCTGCCTGCGGACCTCAGGGCTGCCGGGATGAGGGCTGCCTCATCGCATCATGGTGCCTGTCTCACCTCATCACAGAGGCAAGTGTCATCTTGTGTCACGAACAGTGAGCACAGGACAGTGAGGTTTTGAGAGCCCACACACAATTTTCATTACAGTATATTTATTCTGTTATTGGTTATTAACTGATAATTTATAAATTAAGACAGGTACGATCTATAGGGAGAGCATAGTGTGCAGGTTCTGTACTACCCAGGGAGCACTGTACAAAGGGCTGAGGGGTGCACTCAGATGCTCAGATGAAATTCTGAAAAAGGAAAAAAAGGTTACCCACGGGGCAGGAGAAAGAAAAAGCAAAAAAGAGAGTGGCAGATGGAAGCTTCATAACAATATTACATTAAATGTCAGTGTCTAATGACAAATTAAGAGACAGATTGGTAGAGGGTTTTTAATGGGCCATCTCAGTGCTCTGTAAGGGCACTCCAAACAAATCTATGTAATTTGAAAATAAAGGATAGAAAAGCTAGACCTCATAATATTCAAGAGCAGGAGTAACTACCAAATTATCACTGAAGGTAGATTTCTGAGTAAAAGAGGAAAATGGCCAGAGTCAGAGAGGAAACCTGGATCATAAGGACAAGTCGCCCACCACACACACAACGTAGCATCCTCAGAAACTGCCCTGCAGCAAGTTCTGCTTGGCATTTACAGGTGCCCTGCCCAACAGGTGCTGAATACCTCTTTTCCCCCAAGTTCTCATAGAACTTAGGCCAGGATACTGATCTGATGCTTTGCCCTGATAGTAAAACCAGACTGTACAGTAGCTCTTATTAATGTGGATGAAACAGTTTTAATGTTAGCAAATTGGGTACAACAATATTTAAATCGAATTATATCCTGTGGCCAAGTAGAGTTTATTCCAGGAAAGCAAGACCAGATCAATGTTTGAAAGGCTTTATCCATGTAATCCAGTGTTTTAGTAGGCTAAAAAGAACTCACAATTATGTCAAACAATGATGAAAAGTCTAACAGGGTAAATCAGCCAGCATTCTCCTAATGGACTTCAATGTGAAAGGTGGGCTTCACATGAAGGTAGAACTTTTTTGCACTGCAAAAGATTTAGGAGCAGAGACTAACCACCAAAAAATGGAATTTATATTTTTATTTCAATTATACTGGAGTAAAAACTTGTTGAAGTTACAAAATAAAACGGGGAGGGGGTTACACCTGATTTTCCCATTTTGAAAGGTGCAGGTTGCAGTGAAGAGACACGCAGCAACCAGCAGAAGTGATGACAGCAGCTTCAGGGTGACATCCAGTGGGATGAGGCTGAATCCAAGCCAGCTGCAAAAGTCACATCTGGCCACTAATTAAAGTCTTCAGTCCTAGCTTTCCCAAGCAGAGGCAGGAGATGAAATCCAGCTTCTGTTGGCACGGTACAGACATGCTCAGCAGTGGCCCCCCTCAGTACTGAGAGGCTTGATTTTACTTTCCTTGTGTTTTTGGAGGCAGGGGTCTCACTATGTAGTCCCACACTGAGCTCTAGCTCATGGGCAGCAGAAATCCTCCTTCCTCAGCCTGCTGAGTAGCCACTGGGCTTTTCAGTAAAGGGTGCTTACCACATCCCATTTTGAGTTTATTTTCCTAAAATTTCTTTCTCAACAATAGAAAAAACTGGAAATCAGAAAAGACAGAGAGCTAAATTTAAACCAGCAACTCAAAGACCTTAGTTACAGAGTACACCCCACTATGATTTTACCAGTGGCTCCCACACCCTCTTCCCTCACTGCTCTATCTGCTGTCCACATGGGCTGTGCCTCAGTTTCCTCTTCACACTCTCAGAGACCCCCAGCATCACAAACCTCCCCCAGGTTCCTCACACCAGGTGTGTCAGGCATCAACCTGAAAAAGCCCATCCAAGAGTCAAGCCAGCCTTCGCTGACTTGTCTGTTGCCTGAGGCGTGGCCAACAACTCTGACAGTGCTGACTTGACCACAGCAGCATTCTGAGGAGTGGCCTGATCTATGATGATGTTGGGCTAAAGTCAGCTGCAGGCTGCAGCCACATGTGCTCCTTGCGCTGTTGCACCCAAGGGGCCCTAGACTCCCCCTGGGCACCACCAGCTCTGCAGGCATCAGAAGGGAGCCATGAGGCCACTCCTGGCCTCTACCCCACTTGTGATGTCCCTACAGGTTCCCCTAGAAGAGGGGCTTGCAGCAGGACATGTTAAAGGATTGAAAGGCTGGGGCTGAGGATGAGGAGCCGGGAGGTAGGCGGGCAGGTTCTCAGACACAGCAAGAATCTTCACCTGTACCCTAGGAATAATCAGAATGCATCACTCTGGATATGTTATGGGAATTAGACTGGAAATCCAGGCTTTGAACATTTTGTGCTTTGTAACAGAATGCACACACTGGATAACTTATTGAAAAACATTTTTGTTTCTCATAATTCTGCAACCTGGGGAGGGCCACATCCAGTCCTTGGCTTCCGGGCAGGACCTTCTCGCTGTACACCACCATGATGGAAGGTGGAAGGGTGAGCATGTGAGAGAGCAGAAGGCCAGACCACCTTGACAGCTGACACACTCCCCCACATCACCTCTGGACTCTGTCTTGTAGGAGGAGTTTGTGACACATGAGCTTCGGAAGACACATTCAGATCATGGCGTCTGTTTCAGAGACTTCATGGATTTGGAGAATAAAAAAATATGAAATGTGTGCCAAAATATACAGTGAATGCTTAAATGTATTACAGTAAAGGACTCAAGGCCACAAATCCTCCTCAAAAATTTCCCCTTAGCTTCAAACATACCCCATTGTCCCTTGCCATTTTATGAAGCAGTTCTGGACATCCTTTTTCCTGAGTATATCTATTAGGTATGATAAACATGGTGAATGCTCCTGCTGAGTGCCATCCAATGGAAAGGCAGGCTCATAAAAACACAACTGTGTGTCCTTGTCCACCTGATCCACCAAATCTGGCACCATGTGACTGCTAGCTCTTCCACAAAGTCAAAATGACCACGAAAGGGAAATGTTCAGGACATCAAGGTAGCCATGAGAGCACACCTAAAGACACTCATGAAAGAAGACGTCCAGAGCTGCTTCGGAAAGTGGGAAGGATAATGGGAGGATAGATATAGACGTAGGTATAGACACAGTTATACTTCTGTCCACAAACTCCACATAGGGTGACAAACTAAACTGTGACTATATTCCCCCAAACCATAAATTAAATTCATGAACCAAAATGCTAGTTCATGAACTTAATTCTTTCCATGTTTCTGGTCACAAGCAGAATTGGATGGCAAATCAAATTTCCCCATAAAGTCAATATTGAACCTAACCATTGAATTTGATTCTGTTCTCATCTAATTTGGTTTGCAATAAGAATCACGGGAAGAATTAAGTTCATGAATGGAGGTACCACTGTGTGTGTGTGTGTGTGTGTGTGTGTGTGTGTGTGTGTGTGTGTGTGTGTGTGTGTGTGTGTGTGTGTGTGTGTGTGTGTGTGTGTGTGTGTGTGTGTGTGTGTGTGGGTGTGTGTGTGGGTGTTTGTGGGTGTGTGTGTCTTTTGTGTTGCATCCTTTCAATAGATCTAGTGCAGATCACTGAAGGGAGTTGAGGGAAAAAGAATCAATGATCAAAGAAAAACAAAACAGTCCAAATGAGGAAAAAGTGGGAAACAAACAAGTAGAGTAGGATAATGTATACATCCCAAATGTGATGTTAGAAACAGACAAGGAATGTAGCTGAGTGGTAATGTTTGTGCTTAGCAGGTGAGGCTCTGGGTTCAACCCCCAGTATTTAAGAAGTAAATGACTGATTATAATAAGTGTGAGTAGACTAAATTCTGCAGTGAAGATCTTAATTGGAATATTTTAAGAAACAAAACAAAACTTAGCCAAGTACTTATTACCAGAGAAATGCCTAAAGCACACAGAAGGATTAAAGCTAAATAATAGAAAAGCCCAGGAAAATGTTAATAGAGCAGAGTCCTATAAGTATCAAAGGACAATCCAGGCAATCAGCCCTACTCCAAGTTAGGAAGTTTGCTACATAATGAAAAATAGTCCCATTCACTGGAAAAATGTATGGACTTTAAATTTGCTGGAGGATTTGTATATAACCACATACTACATGGAACCAGACCACCAGGGTTAGAGGCAAACATTATCAAAGCCATCATCACAAAGTAGTAGGAGATATTAACACATCTCTTGGTGATTGCTAAGTAAAATGGACCCCCCAAAAATCTTCAGTAAAAAAAAGTAAAAAGTCCTAGCAGTGAAACCATGGAGCTTGAATGAGCAGACTCAACTGTGACTGAAGCCTGAGAAAGACAGGTTTCTTTCAAGTACATGTGAACGAGCTACTGAGGGGAATACCCCAAACATACCCCGGGCACCAGGCACCCCAAAGCCTGGGATCTGCTGACCACACTGCTTACCACAATGCAGTAAAGCTAGAAACAAAACTAGGAAGTTAATTAGAAAGATCCATTGTCTTTGAAGTTTAATAATACATATAACTAACTCAGAGGTCAAAGGAGAAATTGTGACTAAAATTAGAAGATTTCACCATCTAATTTTTCATATCAAACTCCTGAGATGCAATATTTGGAGCATTAAGTATTTGCCTTCAAAAAATAATTAGAAGGCTCAAAGATAGCTATGATCTAATTAAATCCAAGACCCTTAAAAGTAGAAGAAAGGAAATGAAAACACCAGATAAACAGCCAGTTGATGCATTTTCTAAAAACTTAAGTGGAATGGAAAAAAAGAACAGAGCCACAGAGAGAGAATAACAGATAAGAGTGTTCTAAACACAGCTCTTGACTGCAAAAACCTTGCTATCCTGCATAGCTCCTTGGAAAGACTGAAGGGAGCAAACCAGAGGGAAAGAGGAACAAAAAATCAGAATCACCCTTTAAACATGAAAAGCAACTGGTAGTGAGGGTATTGCCCTTGGTGAAAACCCTGTATGCAAATGCTTCGACTGCATGATCCCAAGCATTCAGGAATTGGATGACTCCATTCTTAGAATGTGTACATAGAGACTGCTAGAGATACAGCCAAGCTCATTCTAGGAGGCTGGTGTCACCTCGACCCTTGGACCCACAGGGACCAAGCCAGAATGCCAGCTGCGGGGAAGTCTTCAGGCGTAGATGCAAAGACTCAACTACAGGACCCAGCCAGATCCATCTGTGAGTAAAAAGGTGATGTGACATGACCAAGTGAGGCCCACTCTAGAAATGGAGGTGATAGATTGAAGTAGTTGATTAATAATACTAGAATAAATATTTTAAAAGTTCATTTTAGCATATTAGGCAAAGTTATCTCAACAAATAAAACAGAATTTAAGACCCAGATATGACATAAAAATTTCTTAGCATATTTTTAGAAAGAGGTTTTCTTAGCTTGCAAAAGGGCACCATGGTGGCTGCTGTCTGTCACCTTGACTGGACTTCAGCAGGCATGGCTGATTCCAAGGCATGTGCAGGCATCTCCCTGACTGGCCCTAAAAGATGAGGAACCCACCCTGAGCATGGTGACATTTTCCCCAGGCCTGGGCTGGGTGGAGAAGGAGGGCAGGAGACGGGAGGCAGGCTCCCAGCCCAGCCCTGGCCTTCATGCTGCAGGTGCTCAGTTTCTGCTGCTGCCACCTTGGACGACAGACTGGTGTTTTGGTCTCAGGACTCCGGGATTCACACAGCGAAAGCATGGGGCTCTCCAATCTCCACCCGGGAAAGGGCTGCATCTGGCCTTTCCACCTCAGGCTGAGCCTCCTGACAGTTCTTTGCTCTACGGCAACAGAGAAGCCAGGCTAATATGCACATGTGCACACACACACACATACACACGCGCGCGTGCACGCTTGCACATCTACACATACACACGCATGCATGTGCACACACATAATTTTTTTCTGTTGGTTCTGAATTTGAGGAAAATCTACAAAAAATTTTCTGCAAGAATAGCTGATGGAGGAAACAACAAGCATGTGCCGAGGACCAGGAGAATAGCAGAGGTGTCCCCCATTGCCTCCCTCTCCTGAGCACCCCCCCACGGGGTTCAAGCCAGCACCACCACCCTATGCTGTACAGGTGGGAGTGTTGGAAACTGCCTGGCAGCTCCTCCAGAAGTGACACACAGAATGACCCCAGGATCCAGCAGCTGCAAGGAGAATGGAAGGCCAGGGCACAGAGGGACATTCGTGCCAGACTCCCAGCAGCACAATTCACGATGGCCAAGGGGGAAGCCACTCACATATCTGTCCTCCTCCCCCCAGACACACAGACAGGGACAGACACACGGAGGAGTATTACTCTGCCCCGGAGAGGGAGGAAGCTGACTGCTGCCGCTGCTATTGCTGCCTGCAGGATGTGTCTAACCAACCATGCTGAGTGGAAGGAGACACTTTCAGGAGAACAGGTACTGCGGGACCACGCAAGTGAGGGAACAGAGGGGTCAGAGTCACATAGCCCAGACAGAATGGACAGGGGCCTGGGGAGCTCAAGCTTAGAGGGCATTGCTTGGTCTGGGGTGGTAGAAAAGCTATGCAGATGGATGGTGGTGGTTGCACAGCAGCGTGATCCTTCTTTATGCCACTGAGCTGTGCATATAAACACAGTCACCACGGTGAATTTTAGGTCATGCATAGATTTTCACAAATTTTTTATGAAAGTCCTAAGGATGCCCCAGAAGGAAGCAGGAGGACATATGTGTAATTGGCTGTAAACTGCTGTCCCCAAACCCTGTTCCCTGGCATACCCAGATTATTCAGCACCCACTGCGAGGGAAGGTGTGTTTCACAGCCAGGATTAGGTTTTCCTGAAGGAAAGAGGAGAGGCTTCAATTGCCCTGCCCGGGGTCTGAGCCACTGCCCTCTGTAGGTCTGGGCATGTTGTGGGCAAACAACCCTTCCCCAAGATGCCAAGTGTATTCTTATATCCTTCTAGAGTTCATGGAACAAAGTTTTTTAGATGAGTAAGGTCTGAAATCAGCTGGACCTCAGTTACTTCCCGTCGCTCCTCACCTACCATGTGACAGCATTTACCAGGCAGGGCTGGAACCCAGAAAGCTCTCAGAAGGCCATGTGGTGACTGCATCCTCCATGCCACCCATCCAATGAGTGCAGCTCCTCCTCAGCCTGTTTCCTCTCCAACTGCACGTTTTGCTTTTAGGGCAGTTGCATTTTAACAAACTAAAGTCTGCATGCTCTATGTGCACGGTCTGCCTGAGTGGTGGTTTTAGGGTTCCCAGGATGCTCACAGGGAAAGGGCCCCAGACAGTGCTTCAACCTCAAAACAGCAAGGCAGCAAGAAATGCCACCAGCTTCGTCACCTTCCAAATGAATTCAGAGACATTTCCTTTAAGAAAATGCTTTTATTGTAAGTTTAGATGAGCTGCACGGTTAGGCACTGGCATGTACGTTCTTTGCTTAAGCTTTCTGGTCCCACAGAGTGGGGTGAAGGGCACAGATGTGAAGCCCAAGGGAAGCCCAATCGTGGTAGCCCCTGGGAGACCCCCAAGGGCAGGACCCAGCTTCTTGGGGGTAGTATAGCCAGGGACCATTAGTAGTCATCGTAATTGACGCTTGCCCCGTGTCTGAAGCTCTCAGGGCTCCGGGGACCGATGGCCGCGTCTTCGTCATAGTGGCGTTGATAGTTTTCGCCGTAGTAGTCGTGTCCATTCCAGTCTCTGTTTAGCCAGTAAGTGATGTCATCTTCAAATTTCTGGAGGAGGAAGAGATTGGTGGGAATATATTTAAATGCACACACACCCCACCCCCAGTCACACCTGCCTCCAGTTGTTCTGGCTGGTTTACCTTCAGTGCTCACTGGGAATAACTCCCTCATTCTCCTGCCCTGAGGCCATTGCACCTAGTTCAATGGTATGGCCAGAGCCCTTTCACCTGAGGGAGACTTCTGCCAGGCTAGGGATGTAAACACCCTGTTAAAAACAAAGCAGACACTGCCCAGGTCAACAAAGACTCAGCCTGAGATGGGCAGGATCCTCATCTCAGGGGGGAAAAAGCTTCCCAACCCTTGCTGTGCCTGCCTGCTGTACAGTAGGTACATAATAAATGCTGGCTGATTAAATCAGCAGCAGCAGTAGCATCTGAGAGAGACCTGGGGCAGGTTCTGGGATGGTGTGTCTCTCACTGTGCAGGGTTAGGCCTTGAGCCAGACATGGGTGGGGGTCAGAGTCCCCAACTCCCAGAAGCCTTAGGAACAAACAGGAAAGAAGACTACTGCATTATTACAACAGAAAGCAGGGGAGGCCTGGAGGGGAGTGCGACAGGCATGAGGTGATGTTCAAGGTTTAGTCTGGTTTGATTTTTTTTGTTTATTGAGACAAGGTCTTGCTTTATTTCAGGCTGGCTTTGAACCCACTGTGTAGGCCAGGCTGGCTTCAAACTCAGTGATTCTCCTGCCTCTGCCTCCTGAGTGCTTGGATTATAGGTGTGTGCTGCTACTCCCACCTTCATTTTGTTTTTTCTTCTTTTCCAGTGGTGTTGAGGATCGATCCCGGGGCCTCTTGCACTCTAGGCACATGCTGTACCACTGAGCTTTACTCCCAGCCAGGTCTCGGTGTGGGCGTCCAGCCTCCACTGTGAGTCTGTTTTTAAAGTTAACAGTGCACAGCAAGTGTCTGGGGAGCTGCAGGAATCTATGCTCAGGTGAGGCAAAGGCAGGCAGTTTGAGCTGTGGGACCTCTCCAGGTGTGGGCTGGGGCGGCCACTTCCAGGTCACTTTTCTGGAGGTTGTGTTTCCAGAATCTACTTTATTTGGCAGGGCTGCTCAGGACCAGTCCAGTCGGCTCCCAACTCACATCCTTCAGCTCAGGTTTCTGACTCAGGACCGTGTGAACTCAACATGTTCAGTGCAAGCCCAGCCCTGAGTTCCGACTGCATCACTTCCCAGGCTGAGATATGTGTGTGGTCATGGTCATGGCCCTGTGGCCACAGCAGGGATGAGGCCGGCCTCAGCCTTGCTGTTCTCTGGGCCCTCACTCAGCCTCTGCCTGAAGGACCCAGACCTCATGGCCTCCACTATCCCCAGACTGGCCTTGCTCACTTTGTTGGGGTCAAGGTGAGATGATCTTATTTCTTGAGATTTCGGACTTCATAAACTTATTTGAGGGTTTTGCTTGTGACGCGTGTTTCAATAAGTTTTATGGAAGTTTGGCATGGTGATGTACACCTGTAATCCAGCATTCTGGAAGGCTGTGAGGCAGGAGGATCACATGTTCTAGCCCAGCCTGGTCAACTTAGCAATTTAGTGAGGCCCCATCTCAAAACCTAAAATGAAAGAGGGGAAGGGGAGCTGAGAATGTTGCTCAGAGCAAAGGCTATGGATTCAATCCACAGTGCTAAAGGGGGAAAAAGAAAAAAGATAGATTTACACAGACACATAAGATGGGGACAAGGAAAATGAGGGATCATACAACCCAGGGCCAACAATCCATGCTGGTGACATTTGCACACCCTTGCTGCTACTCTTTTTGACATACACGTGGTCATTATAACCTTCTTTGATCCGCATCTATCTCTAGTTTGATAGCAGACAGTATTTCCCCATTTCCCCATGTCAAACTCTTCGTACCCATTTCAGGGATGGTTATCAAAGACACACAAATCACAGAGAGTGGGAGTGCACCTCATCTCCCGAGGAAATATGGTTTAAGTATTTCAAAACCCAGGTACAGTGGAGTCTGGAGTGGGATCCCACCTGCCCTGCTTGCAGGAGTGTGCACCCTGACAACCCTGATGGACCCTTCAGTGAGAATCCAGCTTTGTACACTCAGTCCCCCCGCAGAGCACAGAACCCAGGGGGCCAGCGACACAGAAACCTTACGTGCCTGCCTGTCGTTGGAGCTGCAAGTGTTAATCAAGTTCACTCATCTAAGGACTTGGGGCGGGGCCTGGCACAGAGTTTGGCTGTCAGTGTTTAGCTTTTTGCACAAAGAAAAAAAAATTCAAGTAGCAAAAGACATTTGGGGAGAAACTAAGTGTTCAGTGACCGGGCCTGGAAGGGAATCATGACGACACAGCCACAGGACTGCATCTTTGTAGCGTGGAAATGACTGGTCTAGAGATTTCACCTTACCTCTTTCTGCAGGGCCGCCTAAGTAGCACCCAAGAAAGCACTTCCCCTACAGACACTGCTGCTGAGAGAGCCTTCTGCTCTGGAGGACAGACCCTTCACCCCGGGTCTCTAGCCCCACTTCCCCAGGCCTGCACTACACCCAGCTGGAATCCAGATGAGAAGTATTCTCTCTCTTTCCTTTGTGGGGTTCAAGCACTCTGCACTCCAAAACCTCAAACCACCCCATCCTCTCCAAATACCCACAAAGACTGGGCTCTCCCCACAGGCTGTGTCTGTCCCTTTCCACTGTCTCCAGTGGGCTGTGCGCCTATCTCTTGTTGCCCCACATTTCTGACATAAAGCTGATGCTGTAAAGAGGGGGTGAGTTATTTGAAGGGAGCCCAAGCAATCCACACAGTGCAGTTAAAAGTGCTCACAGGGAAAAGAGATTGTCAACGAATGCCTCACACAGTGGGTGTTGGGGTCCCGTTCAAGGACAGCGCTTGAATGATGGTGTTGTGTTGTGGACAGGTGTTGGGTGCTTCTTCAGGAGATTCGTATGCTGGACACCTGGTCCCCTGTGTGGCTGAGCTAATGCAGTGGGACCTTTAATGTCTGGAGCCTGATGTGAGGTCACAAGCTTCCAGGGTCAGGGATTTTCCCTGGGAAGGGACAGATGTGGGTCTCTGGAGGGGAAAGAGTCCTCTGAGAGTGGTTGGTAGAGAGCAGCTGCAGGTGCCTTCCTGCCCCACCCTGTGACCTCCTGTGCTACTATGACACCATGTGCCACAAGGCTCTCACCAGACAAATGAGGACACACTGGTGTCCTCCAGAACCAGGAGCTCAATTAGCTTTTGACAGAGCTGTGGAAAACAGACACCAGCAGCTAGCAAAGCTGTAGCGTCCATGTCCCTTACCTGCCCCACAGCCCAGCCCCAAGGGAGGGACCCACCGCCTCGTCGAAGCCCATGTAAAGGAACTGCTGGTACCACTGCTGCACCTCAGGCCGCGTCCGATCCCACAGCTGCCGCCGCTGGCGTCTCAGGCTGCCCAGGAACTGTTTGGCTTTGTTCTCACCCACAGCCACATCTGCCTTGGTTGGAGCAGGGGCTGCAATGACACCCCCCCATCCCCAAGTACACAGGACGATTGGAACTTCCTCCTCCTCCGTGCACCTGCATCTGGCACCTACTGGACAACCTCCCTGGTCCCCTTTCCCCTGATGATTGAATGATATTTCTTTTTCCTTTTTCCTTTTTTAGCACTGGGGACTGAACCCATGGCCTCTGCACTGAGCTACATTGCCAGTCTTTCCTTTTTAAGTTTTTATCTTTATTTTGAAACGGGGTCTTGCTATGTTACCCAGGTTAGGCTGGGACTCATGATCGTCCAGCCTCAGCCTCCCAGAGTGTGCCCACCACACTGGCAAATGAGGTTTCTTACTGGAAGAAATCATGCCTGCCTCTCGTGCCCACCATGGTAGGATGGCTCTGGTGGTGGTTCCCATGCTTCTGGTTAGCTGGTGTCCCTATTTGTGTGCAATGCACAAAGAGTGCATGTTAACCTTCAGCTCCTAGGTTCCCAGGGAGCAGGGACAGTCAATCGCCATACACCTGCCATAGCAAGGATTGGTGGCCCACCCCTTGGGCTATGCATTCAAGAGCAGAGGGAGATGTGGACTTCCACTTGTACACTTGTACATGCATTGGGGGTGCATTCACAAAGGTGACAAGCACACAGTGCCCCAGGCTCAGATTGATTGTTCAGAGCCTTGAGAGTGCTGACCCTCCTGGCTTCCACTCTGCCCCCTCCCGCATCTTCCTGCCACTGTCAATTGCCTACTCAGTGCCACTTTCACAGGAGGTGCTCAGGGGATGCTGCTGTGCTCTTAGACTTGCCCTGCTGTGCTCTGAGCCTCTGTACCTCACCTATAAATGTTATGACAGTCCCTGGCTCAGTGGTACTATGAAGAACACACAGGGCAGAGAAACAAGTGCTAAGGATTCTGTATGTCACACAGAGAAACACCAGGAGGGTTTGCTTTTTACAAACCCTTTGGGGACTGTATACAACAGGTGCTCAATGTGTGTGTCTTCTCTTGACCTGAAGAATGAAGGCTGCATGTCCACAAGTCATGATTACCTCTGCTATAACAGGCTGGCCCTGCGAAAGACAGCCTGGGAAGGGGACCCTCCTGGCCACCTCTGAGGTTGGGGTGGACTGTGGGCAGCTGGAGCTACTGAGAGGATGCTGGGAGCTCACCCAGGAACTTTCTGACTCCAGGGTGGCTCCCTAGCTCTGGCCACCCTGGCGAGAAACACATGGGGAGGGTGTGCTTTCCTCCCTCTGCTCCTGAATGCTGAAGCAAAGGCTCCAGCCTGCAAGACCCTACCAAACAGGAAGAAGGATTGTTCAACAGCCACCTGACAGTGCAACCACACACTTTAGTTTCAGAGACACTTAATGCCACCAAGGAATATGCAGCTGTGAGGGGAAGTGACATGCACAAGGCCACACTATGGATCCATCAGACTGAGCTGGTGGTGGTAGCCCAGGACCAGTACCGTGACCCTGAGGACATCTGTTTCTATGACATTCTGGAGTCCCACCACTGCTACCACTCAGGAGCACATCCATAGCAGGTCTGCAGCTGAGGTTTGGCTATGTGCACACCCTGCCTGGACTGATGGACTCCCAGGGCAGCACAGCTGTACAGCTTCATGCCCACGCTCCTGGCAGGTTTCACAGGCATGAAGGGCCCACTGAGTCTAGACACAGCTCTAAAACAGTGTTTGATTAAAACAGCAGCACTCTTCCTTCTACTTCTGAGTCCACACAGAAGGAATTCAGAAAACAACCTTCAAACATTTCCTGTCAAGGATATTTATCTAGTCCCAGGGCAGCACAGCTGTACAGCTTCATGCCCACGCTCCTGGCAGGTTTCACAGGCATGAAGGGCCCACTGAGTCTAGACACAGCTCTAAAACAGTGTTTGATTAAAACAGCAGCACTCTTCCTTCTACTTCTGAGTCCACACAGAAGGAATTCAGAAAACAACCTTCAAACATTTCCTGTCAAGGATATTTATCTAGTAAAATAGTGCATGCATGATCACACACACACACACACACACACACACACACACACACACACACAAACTTCAGACCAGCAGATCTGCTAAGGACCAGATACTTTTGATTTTCCAAACACAAGCCTGCTGTGAATGCACAGTGATTGCCATTTTCTTTACATCCAAGTAAGAACGCATCCCTTAGTGGGGAGTGGTATTTACCTTCTCCTTCCTGCAGCATCTGCTTAAATTTATTTCCACTTATGCCACCTAAAGGAATGAAAGCAGAAACCAGCTTCAGAGTCATCTATAACCTTGAATTGTCAAACAGCAATCCATGTGGTGAGAGCAGAAGGCCCTGCCTTGACTGGGAGCAAAGTGCTTTGCTGAGCTTCGTGCTTGCTGCCTCCTTGCTCTGTAGAGAAACCAATATGGGGTGACTGTACCTAACCCTAGTGACAGTGCCTGTGGCTAACCAGGGACCTGATGACTCAAGTGTCTCCCTGGGAACAGTGGCATTGTAACTTGAGCCCTGATGTCCTCCCACGAGGTCCAGCCATCCATTACATCCCTTCCTGGTGCAATGGGTCCCCAGTTTCACATCTGCCAGAACCTGCACATGTGAGCTTATTTGGAAACAAGGTCCTTATGGATCTCAGTTGTTAAGGATCTCAAGACAATATCATCCCAGATTTAAGGCAGACACTAAACCCAATGACTGGGAGGGGCAGGGGTGGGACTTCTGCTACCCCAGCCAAGCAACACTCCCGGCTTGTGAACACACAGCCCACGGGGTAGCCTGTTTTGACTGTCCTGTAACCAGGTGTGGCTGGGATCATTTGCATTGTTTGTTCAGCTGTTAAAGCTACTAACCAGCCTGACCATTTTCACAGAATGCCTGGCCGGAAAGCACACCCACCCCATATGGGCTGATGGGACACCGCTCCGCAGCCTGTGACCTCTGACTGCTGCACATAGGCACAAGGTTTGTCTGAGCAGAGTGGTATGCTCCAGAGAATGACCCAAGCATTGTTGGTCCTGGGCAGAGCAAGCTCAGGGTTAGGAGCTGGATCCCAGCCTTGGTGGTGATACCTGCCTTCCTGGTGGGTTCTGGGCCTTTCAGGCCTCAGACAGCTCCAAAGCTCTGGGAAAGGACTGTCAAAGAACTGTTCACATCCACAAAGGGGCATAGCTTGTGCCAGATTCTCCGAAGTATCTGTGATTCTAATAAGATTAGGAATCCCTACTTCGGGCTGCCATTGGAGCTCAGAGGTAGAAAAAAAGTTTTGTTTTTTTAAAAAAAGAATCCCTATTTAAATAACTGACTACATCATTAAGGAGAACAAAACAATATTCATAGCCAAGTGTTATCAACTGGCTGCTCCAAACAGAATGCTGCCTGCGATGGTGTTTGATTAGGGTGCTAGGGTTTACAGAAGTTGAACCCAAACAACTCTGAGCCGTATCGCTCATAAAGCAGAGCCCATGGCCCCTGGGCTCAATCCACTGGGGTCCCAGCACTCCCTGCAGCCACTCCTTGGAGCACTCACAGCCTCAGGAGGGGCAAAAAGCCCGGATACTCCTGGGAGCAGCAGGCTGCCACCCTTTGTGTCTCCCAGTTTAGACCTCTTGTCCCCATAAATGAACAGCGCGTCCTTCCAGCTGGGATAGTAACAGGTGGCTACCTTTATCTTATAGGAAGCACAATGGAGGCCAGGGGGACAGAGGGACCCTGTCCACACATCTTGCACAGGAGGGCTCGGTGGCCACTGGACCGAGAGCTAAAATACTAGTGTAGTGGACAGTAGCTGATGGTTTTCATCATCTGTGCCAGGCCGGGCTACAGTGACGAGTTTGTTTGGGAAGCCTGGCTATGTTAGGCTGCAGTGGTGAAGGGTGGCTTCTCTAAAGAAGGATCGGTGTCCTGCCTGCTGTCACTGCTCTGGCTGGAGCCCCCAGTGCTGTGTTTCAGTTTCCAACTCTCACCTGGAGGTCACAGAAAAGCTGGCGTTTCCAGGGAAGAGAGTATCCAGATCCCAGGCACGTGTGATAAGAGGAAAACTTAGGGAGAAATGAAACGTCTCTTCTGCAAGGAGCATCTGTGAAAGGGTGCTGGGCCACAGATCAGGATGGGAAGTGACATTCTCCATGACCCACAGCAGAGAAACAAGCAGCCCCAAGAGGTCTTCATCGGGTGTCCCTGGGGCTGTGACTCCAAACTCACAGCCAACCAGAGCCACTCAGAGGTAACTGCTTATCAGATGGGCTGGGAGTGCCGCTCAGAGACTGGCTCCAACCAAAACCCCATGAAGACACCTACAGAAATCTTTGCCCAATGCCACAGGTGCCTTCCTCAGCTCCAACAATGGCATTCACGGATGTCATCACATTTGTCTCCTCTTCCTAACACCATCCAGAGCAGCACACACAGTCAAGCGCTGCCCTCCCTGTCCGCCTTCTGTGGAAGTGATTCGCAGTTAACACCTGGAGCCTGGGCTGCCCTTAGACCACAGGTTTAGGCACCTCCTGGGAGGCTGCAACTTCAGGTGGCAAAGTAGTGTCACAACTGTCAAACCCAACCACTGACCAGCGGCAGGGTGCATCTCACATGAGGACTGTGAGCATCCCTGCTGTGCCCCATGCACCCCAGACTGCACAGTAACATGGGCAGTTGGTCACCACACCAATCCCGTTCAGAAGCAAGGAGCAGCGAATGGGAGAATGGCTGTGATGTATTTCCTGTGATAGGGATGTTCTATCCCAGTGTTATCCATTTTAACTTCCTGGCTGTGACAATAAGCACCTCCCAATTCATCAAGTACAGCTAGCTGGAGTTTAGTCTCCAGCAGTGGCAGAGTGAGAACTGCAAGACACCCCTTCCGTGGTGCTAATGTTACTTCGCTCCTCAAGGGAGCTGTGATCATTTCCTGCAATCCATACTTCAGGTAAGGAGTCAGCTTTGGATTGTATGGAGATTTTCCCTTTTGTGTCAAAAGACTTTCACATGCATTCAGGGTGATAATGACTCCATTGTAAGTGACTCCTAAATTCTGGGCATGAATTAAATAAAATATGAGTCCTGAAAATGAATGTTTTACAGCCTGTGTCCTCGGGAGTCATCCCCACACGTCTTAGACTGGAGAAAGAGGAGAAGCTGTCAGCTCTGTTGCTGCCATCAGCACCAGAATTCGAGGGACCCCACTGCATGACCGCAGCCCCTCAATCAGCACTCTGTTCTCCACATCTATTCTGATAAGCAAAGTGCAGAAAAAGAGCTCCCGGGGGTCCTGCACATTTCTCCCCTGCAGCCCTGTCCTTCTCATGCCAAGTGGCCCTGCAAAGCTGAGTCCCTGCCCCTGAACCCAGCACCCACTCCGCCTGCGCAAGGGCCCCTCTGGGGTGAGCCGCAGAACCAGAGCCCCATCACCACTCAGCCCAGGGTCGCCTTCAGCCTGCATCACCCGCTCACCTGGACCAAGACACAGGAGCAGAAGCAGCACCAGCCCACTCAGGGCCAGCACGGTGGGCCGTGTGGAGGAGGCAGCCATGGGGCGGGACGAGGAGGACCTGGGGCACACAGAACACGGAGTGAGCTGAGTGAGGAGAGGAGCGAGCAAGACTAGGGGGAGGAGGCTGGCGCTGACTAGAGAGAGC
>NW_022900921.1:48262001-48290492 GCF_012274545.1 Fukomys damarensis | reverse complement strand
GGGGGGGGGGGGGTCGGGGGGGGGGGCTGGTGGCAGGCGGCAAGCCAGGGGTCCTTGGGCCAGTGCGCACCAGAGTGCAGGAACCCAGGGTGGGGGAGGGTGAGCGGTTTCGGACAGGCGGGGGTTGAGAGGGTTGTAAGGAGGAGGGAACCCAAGGGAGAGGTAAGGAAGAGCCCCCATGTGGAAGGGAGATCCCCAGGACAGACCTGCACCCCCTGTCTCCAGCTCACCCTTCTTCAGGAAGCTTTGCAGGCTGTGCTCTGGAATTTCCTTCATTCCTGAGCTGCCCTAAGGTGGCTTTGGCAGCGCTGGACTTCATGGTGTGTGAAAAGCTCCACAGTCTGGGTTCAGAGCCACAGTCCAGGAAAGCAGCTCAGCCCACACCACTGCCATGGAAAAGCCATGGAGGAGCCAGAACCCCGGGGGCTGTGGGCTGAGGACCAAGGTTCAGAATGCCCGCTTGCATCTCCATGGGAGCCTGGTCCCCACAGTGTACCCCACATGCAGAAGGGAAGGAGGAGGAGGGATAGAAGAGCAAGCTGCCCTCCCTGGACCAGGCCTGGCCACCTACAGAGGACTCTAAAGGTGGTTTTGTGTAGCTCATGAGCAGCACCCTCTTTCCTCTCCCCAAGGAAAGGATAGGACTCACCGCTGCCACCTCCAAACTGCTCCAGGACTCATGTGGGGACCACAGCAGGGTCTCCCATGCAGGGCAGGGATGGGGAGAGCTCGCTGCAGGTATTCGCTGAAGCTGAGTTCACACTTCCTAATGGAGAAAGGACAAGTGATTACCCCCGACCTGAGGGTCCTGCTTAGTTCAGATCCAGGAGCCAAACAAGGACGATTTTCAGAAATCAACAGCTCCCGGCTAATGGGAGCCACACACCCGCTCAGCAACTGCTCAACTCTCCATCACTAGTGCTCTCCATGTGCAGCGTATTCACTACTGTAACACAGTGCATTGAAGCAGAGAAGGCAAATGCGGGACAAAATGATTGAAAAGCCACACAAGTAGCATCCTGGGAGCTGCTGTGTCCATGTTCAACAATTTATACTTAAAAATTCCACTGGAGATTTATTTTCATTACTTTTAAAAGAAAATAAAAGCACACATAAAATGAAGAATGTTACTAACCAAAGGAAGAAACACTAATTCACAAAAGGAAGCGTGAAAGTGTCGAGAGTCATGCCCACCTCGCCTCTCCAGTGTGCTCAGGTGCCACCTGCAGACTCTGTGTCCACTGTCTTCACCTTGTTTATTAATGGCATTTACTACTGTCTCAGTCTGCTCGGGCCACCAGATACTGAGTTGCTTGTAAACAACAGAAATCACCTTCTCACAGATATGGGCTGCAGAGCCCTGGCATGAGAGTGTGGGTCTCATTTCAGATCGTTAAATTGGCAGACTTGAAAACAATTGTGGCTCCTGGGAGCCGCCTGCTCCCCCTGGACAGGGACCCCTTCCTCTGAATCCCTGTAGCCCTTCCGTGCTCGCATCGTCCCCTTTTGCCATTTGAAATAACTAATTGAAGCCAAAGGCAGAGAAACAAGGAAAGTGTTCTTTCGCCTGAAAAAGTATTGAGAAGCACAAAGTCCTTACTCTACAGGCTGTAGGCACAGGGATTCGGTGAACAGACCTTGAACAGAAGTGACCAGGACCCTGGGCCAGACAAGGACCTCAGTACCTGCACCTAGGACCCGAGCCAGACAGGGACCCCCTGTACCTATGTCCAGGACCCTGAGGCAGACAGAGACATTGGTGAGTCTGAGTTTTAATGCCACTTATGGGTCCTGGAGGCAGCCACAGAGGCTCATGGGAAGTGACTTCTGTCTGCCCACAGGGTTCTTGGGGACCTGGGATGATGCTGTTGCAACCGGTAGACTTTTATGAGACCAGTTTCTGGCCTCTTTCAAAATTAACTTTTCAGCTGGGAAGACCCTAAAAGGCACCATTCAGCTCCTTCTCTTATCCCAAATCCCGTCACTCTGGAAGGAGGTGAAGGTCAGGGTGTCCCAGCCCAAACTGCAGGGCCCAGAGGATGAGTCCTAGCAGACCTTGTCCCAATGGTGCAAATCCAGCCCGATGCCTGGCCCAGACATGGCCTGGCACTCCCGGCTATGCTCTTCTTAGTCAGGAACCAGCACTTCTGGGACAGGCTTAAATTTAATATGAGTGCCAGTTGACCTCTTTGTAGCCTTCTTCGTGTGTTCTAAAACTATATTTTGGGGCAATGAATAGTTTAATATCACAAGAATATCGAACCAAAGGAATTCAACTCCCACATCACACAGCCAGGCAAGCTGCACACACATGCAGCCTCATGCTGGATTTCGGGGCCAGATTCACAGTTCCATCCCATAGTGATCAGCCCCAGAAAAGAGGCTCCCACTCTGGTACCTATGCACAGTCTTTATTCCTGCATTCAACAACTGGTTCTATTTCTGCCGGAGATGCTGGGTCTCCAGCAGTTGCTCTTGTTTCCTGCTTTGCATACTGAAGAGCTATCTCACCAGACATCCAACTTAGTAACCCCCCAGGAGTGCAAGTGTGCAGGGCACTGTTAGGGAATTCAAGATGCAGAAATGGGCAGTCTGGTTTAACTACACGCCTTCCTGTGTCTTTGTCTTAGAGGAAGGTAGGAAACCATACAACCCAGACCACAAAGCTCAATCTCTCATTCCATGGTGGAGAAAAGTGTAGGCGTGATAGAGCATTGCTTGCTGTGATTTGGTTTAAACCAGCGCTGTGGCTTGGGTAAGTGACTCCCACAGCCCCTGTGTTGAAGGCTTGGTCACCAGTCAATGCTGCTGTTGGGAAAGGATGACACCTTTAAAAGGTGGGGCCTAATGAAAGCAAGTGAGGTCACAGGGGCAGGCCCACCCTGTGTCCTGGCTGACATAGAGTGGTGACCGATTTCCTCAGCTGACACTCCTTCCCTGGTATGCTGCCCCACCACAGGCCTAAGAGCCACAGAGCCAAGAGACCAACACTGAAGCCTCTGAAACTCTGAGCCAAAATAAACCTTTTCTCCTCCTATGTTAATCACCCCAGGTAGAAAGCTGAGCCACATGGCCATTTATTGTACTCACTCAGAATGATAAGGGGTCAAAGGGTATGGGAAGTATGGTCCAGCAGAAGTTGGTGATGGCACAGAGGGAGAGCAACACCCACATTCCGGGCTCTGTTTGTTCACATGTACCCACTGGAGTCCCTTCACCCCTCTACTGCACACGAGTGCATCCCTCCCCAGGACCTGCTGTCCAGAATTCAGAGGCCAACTCACAGGGGACAGCTGCACCTGTGTCAGTGTGTCAGCTGGGCCTGGTGGGGCCAAAGCTGAACAAGGAGAGTTCAAGGACTGCTGGAGGCTGTGTCAGTTTCCTGTGGGGCATCTGCAAGGATGGAAGGGACAAAGGGGGCAAAGTCACAGAGCAGCAGGATAGGCAGTACCCAGGCTTTTCCTCACCCTGCCAAGTTACCCACCATCTTTCCAGCTTACTCATGTCCTTATGTAAAGTTTCTCACTAGGACTTAGTCCCTTAAGACCAAAAGTGTCCTGATGCACCAAACTCCATGGAGGTGCAGGACTCATGGCCAGCACTGGTCCCAGACAGCATTAAAATCATGCAGCACATTCCACAGAGCATTCCCTGCTGTAGTTTACATTTTTGTGCTTGGGCCAACACTCCTCTGCATTTCCTGTCTTCCACCCACGGAGCCTGGCATCCTGACATCTGGGAGGGCTCAGATACTTTGAATAGCACTTGGATAACAATGTTGGGCTCCTGACTGGAGAAATAAAAATCCTCGTTTTCGGTAGCAAGGTGCAACAAGGCTCTTTGTTGGTTCCCTGGGGTCTTCGCACAGTTAACTTAGTGCATTTTGTGCACACCGGGATGGTCTTTTCCGGCAATTGTCCTCTACCTGTTGTGTCTGCACACGCCTGCGTTGTCAAGCTCACAGTCAAACTTGGGGATAATTCACAGTTCAGTCTCCCATAAGAGTCCACATCTAAGTAGGTCGCGTTGAGTACACAAAACCCTTTGGTGTCTTGTGTTAGTTAATTTTATGTGTAGCAAGTCACACTTTGCACGGCAGAGAGGAAAGTCATAAACTTGAAGATACTCTGAGAACAGAAAAACAGTCCAGAAGATGAATGCTTCCTATGATCCACAATAACTTTGATAGTCAGCCCTGCATCTGTCTACTATTAAGGGAGACTTCAAGCAGATATCTTTGGAGAATTCTCATTTAAAAAAAATACATTGGTTAAAATTTGCTCTGTTCAAGAGAATTGGCTTCAATCCCGTGGAAATTTAACATGTAAATCAAACAAGTGTTTAGCTTGGCTCAAGATTAATTGTCAGACAGTTTCACGCCAAAGGCCCTGACTAAATACCACTGACTGTATGTGAATGAAACCAGTCATTTGTACAAAGGTTCGATGTAAATATTTCTTTCTGTGTCAGCTTCTGTTTTTTCCTCAAAATTCCTGATGATGGCAGAAATTCAGAGAGCCCACAATAGAAGACTTGAGTCATTCATATCCTGATGCTGCTCGTCCACATTACTGCCAACAAGACAAAGGCTTTCAAGTTCCCCCAGAGACGCTGAACATCCACAGAGTGGGAGCATACTGAACACCAGGCATCGGAGTGATGGGGCTGAGTTCCCTGCCCGCAGGCATGGGAAGATCAGAGCTTGTTACTGATCTGGCAACCATACCAAACAGGGCAAATGTTCAGAATGGTGAAGTAGCCGATTCCTGGACCTTTGAACCTTCAAATCTTCAATTGCACTGTGAGAATTGCTAATTCATTCCCAGAGGTCTCTTGTCTTTTAATAACTTCTGTTGGTTGGGCTGGTGTCTGCATTCGGTACTGAGCTGAAAGCAGTAGAGATGAAGAGGGATAGAGGTGCTCCAAGGGACAGCGGGACCCAAAGGACTCCTGTGTCTCCAACTCAGGCAGGGGCTGCTTCTTTCTTTCCTGTTCTCTGACCCTCACTCCCTAAGGAACCAGGCAAGTAGGGGCCACATGCCACCTGCTGTCTGTCCTCGCCCTCCAGTCCTTAGCTGGGGAGGAGAGGAAGTGGCCAGGTTTAGCCGGATGCTGTATTGTAAAGAATGGGTGGGCTGGGACTAGGGAGCTGGGCTCCTGCACATTCATTTGTAGGGAGAAATGAGCATCGAGAAGAGGGTGAGGGACCCCAAGTCTTCTCCTCTCACCCTGACCGGCTCTGGGAGGTTTAGTGGGGCCCAAAGACACCGGCACAGAGATAGGTGAACAAATGAACTGACTAAACCCAAATCTTGTGAACTCAAAGTGGGAAAAGTGACAGTTTTTAGTAACAGTAGTCATAGACTCGCTTCTCTAAACCAGAGAAAGAGGCAATATTGGAAACCAAGCACACAAACCAGACAAACAAAGCTAAACCAAGACAGACCAAAGCAGAAGCCTCCGGGACAGGAAGTGTGGGCCAGCAGTATGAGCCAGGGGGTGAGCACCAGGGACGAGGTATGGGCATCAGCGCCCAGCTAAGAGGAACCTGAAGCCGGTGTGTGCTGGCCGCCTCTACCGGGTGTGGTCATTTCTAAATCATCCCCCTATGCTAAGCTAAGCCTGCGTGGTTGCTCAGGTCTAACTCTCCAAAGACACACAGAGATCTTTGGGACTTCTCCTTGCCTTTCCTCAGCAGCCACCCACTCCAGCAGTGAAGAGTCCGCCTTCACCATCTATGGGCTCACAGTCACTCTTTTACCCCAAGGACGCAAGTATAGAAGCACCAGAGGTAACAAGTACGGCATCAGAAACAACCCTGTGAATGAGAGCACAGCGGCTTCAGACAGCAGCCTCACAACTCCAGTCCTTCCCAGGGCTACTTAATCAGCACTTTCCCCAGCGTCTTGTGTCACACATCTGTCTTGCGGTTGCCTCCTTTGCTGCAGGCTTTTTGCATAGTGCTGTAGCTCCAGTACTGCAGCTTCATACGAAAGGATTCCCCAGTCCGTAAAAACATCTAACTCCTTTTCTCTCCTCAGTCCTCTTCCTCCCCAGCTCCTGATGAGCGCTGACCTGTTTTCCACCACCACATCAGATCCTTCAGCAGACAGCCTCATTCTGCCACCACCCTTCCCTTAGCGGGGTGCACTTGACCCTCAGCCATGTCCTCTCTTCAGCTGCCGAATAACGTTCACTTGGTGGGCATCTGGGTTGCTTCATGTTTTGCCAATTATGAGTGCAGTAATGACAAACATCTACACGCAAGCCTTTGTACGGACAGATGTTTGCACTCCGGTTGGGTAAACACCTGAGAATGCAGCTCTGGGTTGTGTCATCAGAGTGTGTTTAGCTTTGTGGGAATTTCGAGATCATCCTCCACAGTGGCTCTGAGTCCCCGCCAGTGGCACGAGTGTTACTGAGGCTCTGGGTCCTCACCAGGAGTCCCTCTGCTCATCTCATGGCCCAGCTGTTCTGATAGGTGTGCAACTCTAGCCCACTGCTGTTTGCTCCATTTATAAAATCCGTATTGGAACAGGCCCAGTCAGAGTACATTACAATTTCTCACACACATGGATTTTACACTGTTTTTTATTTTAAAAATTTAAAATTTTATTTTACTTTTTATTTTTATTATTATTAGTAGTAGTAGTAGTACTGGGGATCAAACTTGGTACCTTGTGCTTGTGAAGCAGGTGGTGGAACCACTGAGCTAAATCCCCAGCCCTATTTATTTATGTTTTGCAATACTGGGAATAGAACTCAGGTCCTTGTGTTTGCCAGGCAGGCATGGCACCTCTGAGCTACATCCCCAGCCCTTACACTGTTTTTTAAAGATAAAGTTGTGGCAGGGCCCGGAGGCTGACAAGAAAGCAGGTCAGGCCCCTCAGCACATCCGAACCCATGGAATCCATCCTTCTGGAAACAGAAACATCAGCTTACCTACACCCTTCAGGAGAATCCAAATGTAGGTCAGGAAAAACATGTACAGTGTCTAGAGATATAGCAGATATGAGCTTTGCTTCAGAGCATGGAAAAAAATCATAAATATTCATTGAAATAATCACAGCTAAAAAAAACAAAAAAACAAAAAAACCCCAGGACCTGTGTGCCTAGTTTCAACACTGGGGGCTGAGGCAGGAGGATCTCTGGAGCCCAGGAGTTCAAGGCTGGCTTAGGCAGAACAGTGAGACTTTATCTTCAAAAGAGAAAGGAAAAAATGGGTAGAGGAAAAGCCTGTGATGACAGGCCTATGTCAGTGGAAGAGGTGGGCCATCTTTTGGTCACAGCCCCATCAGTTAGGGGACAAAGACCCCAAAGTGAACTACAGCCTCAGCCCTTATAAGGTAGCTCACGATGCCCATGGTCTCCGCAGTGTGATGAAAGCTAAAGACATCATGAAGCAGGGAACAGGTATGAATGAACAGAGGGATTACATGGTGTGGCCCCTCTGAGTCCCAGTCACCCTGATGGTCTCCCAGATGGTGACTATTGGGTTCTGACAGGCCAGGTGCTCCATCTACCCTTGAACACACAGCAACTAAGCCTGGTGCCTTCTGTCTTCAGACTCCATCCATACCAAGGCCGTGTAGGTGAGATGCAGATCGGCTAAATACCCTTATGTAGTAGGGCTGGTCAGGGACATCTTAGTACACAGGCCAGGATGGGACAGGAACAGTGCAGGGGGTGCTTGGCTCAATGCCAGCTCCTGCTTCTGTTGCTATGTGTCACATTCTCAGTGCTGGCACAGGAAGAGCCCTGCTGGGTGTGTGCCGGGTCATCTCTCCAGAGAGTGAGGGAGCAAGGAAAGGCTTCCTGTTTCCAGCAGGCTGTGGTTCCCCAGACCCTTCCCTCTATCCTTATATTCCAGGCACACATCTATTTACAGGATTGAACTTCTAGAAGAGAGAACACCACGTACCAGCAGAGAAGAGGAAGAGCTCGCTCCCAGCCAGCCACCTCTGCCTTTGTCTCCTACTCTCTCTTCTGCCTCTTTCTTCTATTCTTCCCTCTTTCCTGCTGGTTGCCATTCATAATATCTTAGGATCAGCAGCTTGAATGGATACCACAGAGCCTCAGCTGACATGGAAATCTCCCATTTGGACAGGGTGCTTCATGAGTATCTATATTTACAAGCCGGTAATAATTTTTCAATTCCAAAATTTTGATTTTCACTTTTTAAAATGTACCTGAAGTAGCACAGATTTGTCTCCAACTGTCATGTAACAGGGATTTCCCCAAATCCATTGGAAAACTTTCCAAACCCCTCAGTGAGTGCCTGAAACTGCTCAGATCTGACCTTATGTATATTACGCTTTCTCCTGTGCATCCCTATTTATAAATTAGGCACAGGAAGAGATGAGCAGCGATAACTAACAATAAACTGGAACAACGGGAACAATGTACTGTGAACAAATCACCAGGCTCACTCCTCTTATACTTGGAGCCACAGTAAATAAAATAAGATTTGCTCCAGCCCAAGCCCAGTGATGCAGCTATCCTAGCTCTGATAATGGAGGGGGCTGGTGGTGACCAGCTGGCGAGTAGGCCACAAGGACACTGGCAGTTCTTGTCCCAGGTGGGGAGTAGCCGGCCAGAGAGCTCATCACACTGCTTGGAACCCACAACTCAGGAGCAGTTTCTGAAAGTTTCCATTTAGTGTTTTTGACCACAGCCAGCCAAGGGTAACAGAAGCTGTGGAAGGAGAATCTGTGGACAAGGGGCTGGGCAGCCTTGGAAGGAGCCAGAGCCAAGGGGGCCTGGGTTCTATGTGACACTACTGACCACTTCAGAATAGTCGGGGTGGGGGGCAGGAGGGGTATTGACCGGAGATACCACAAAAGAACCCTGTAGATGCGGGAAACACTCTGTGTCACCATCCGGGTGGGGTTGTGTTTGTGAAAACTCATCACACTGTACATGCTTTCTTTTGTACTTTATATAAATTGCATTTCAATTAGACACATGAAAATCAATTTCCCCAAAATGAGTGGACTAGACTGAACACTCAGAGAGAGGCATTAGCTGGAAGTCCCCAGAGCCCCCCATTTTCCAGATGCCCAGAGAGGGCAGGTGGCTTTCTGTAGATGCACAGCCCTCCAGGGCCAAACCCTGACTTGCAGTGACAGGATGTGCTCCTATTCATGTATGGCTTTGATTCATTTTCCTTCAATGGTTTTCATTCTTTTCAAGGGGAAGTTTTAAGGCATTTTCTTGGAAGATGTTGATCATATTACAACCTCTGGGACACACTGACTCCACAGAATGCAGGTAAGAATGTATTGAACCCCTAATTCTGCAATCTGTGGGTGTCCACACTCTCCCCAAGAGTTCCGCAAGGGATGTCAGGTTGGAACTAGAGTCAGGATTTATCCTTCAGCTCCTGCACAGAAAGGACACATATCTTTCTCTCCATCCCCCAGCCAGAAAACACAGCTCCCTCCTCCACATCAGCATAGAGACATGGTGGACACTTGTCCCCCTGGCCCAGTCTTCTTGGATTGGAGACCTCACTCTCCTGGGAGTCTTCTGGAGCTGGTTCTCATTGCACTGAGACTCAGGAATGGTCCTGGCTATGCACTGGAACCTTGAAACCTGGTGACACTAGGCTTAGGTGGTAGAGCACTGGATCTCAGAGGAAGTGGTGGTGGCTGGGCCTATGGAGATACTGGAGGAGTCCGAAGTGCAAACCAGTGTTGCAGAGGTGGGCTCACTGGGCCAGTTCTGAGGTGACCAGGCAGTCCCGTCAGGACAGATGCCCCTGGACATAGATGGGCTGCATCCAGGAGACTGGAAGCACCCTAGGCCAGAAAGACATTTACCATGCTCACCTAGCCCAAAGCCGTAGCATACTGTACAGTAAGTACCATTCCATCCCCTGGTCATCCCAAGGCTGAGGCTCTCTGCCCTTCCCAGCATCCTGAGCCCACACATCACAGCCCCAGGGAAGGTCGAAATTCCAAATTCCAAGTCCTTTCTACTACACACCTACGACTTTCTCATCACCTTATGGCTGAAGATCACAGGTTGAGCTATTGTGTTTTTGCAACATCTGTGTGGTCTCCATCCCCAGGCAAGGTCCAGGACAGGATTCACCGGCATCTCACCTGGCCAGACTTGGCACATGTTGCTCATGACCTGGGACCCAGCAGAACCCAGGCATTTTGTGTGTGATAAGCCCAGCTGGAGACTGAGTGTACATATGTCACGTCGAATCCACAGCACATGGGGACATCCATGCTCGCCACTCCCCACTAGGCTCTTGTCACCAGGCTTTCCCGTTCCCTCCTCCAAGTTTCCCCATTCCTCCCCTCAAGAAACAAAGCCAAGCTTCTGTCCCTGTCACAAGGAGGGCACCTGGGCCACCCTGCTGGCGGCTGCTCTCCTACCAACACCTACACTTTGACATTGTGCCTGTCCTCAGGGATCAGCCCTGAGACACTGGGCCAGCCATTGACGTAGTCATCACCATGGCTGGGAACAAGATTGAAAATAGGAACAGAGCAAGGCCACACCCCATCCTCCACACCCTCTTTTGTCAGCTCAGAGACTAAATGGAGGGGCAGCCCTAGAAGACCAAGATACCCATGTCCATGTCCTGGAGTCCTGGATACCTGGGGACTGAGCCAGGGCTGAGAACCAGCTCTCCTCAGTTAAGAAAGATGCACCATGAGCTGTTGATGGCTGTATGAGACCTGAGAGGGCTGTGCTTTGCTATCTGAAGTGCTGAGGACTTGCTTCCTATGGAAAGCCTAGGCTCTGTGGCTCTGTGACTCTGTGGCATTCGTTGCTATGGTCAGTGGGAGAGAATGGGGTACTCTAGAGGGTCCTTGCCCAGCTGCCAGCTTCTCCCCCTCTTGTGGCCTCTAGTTTGAAGCAGTCCTTTGTACTCAGTGTCATTCTGTAGGGTGTGTGGTGCCTCCTGTGGCCCTGCGTTTCCACCTTAAGGGACCAAAGTGCTTGGGCATCAAAAGGGTGGAGCTTTGAGGACTCCTGTCTTCTCCGCCCTGAGGACACCAGATCACTTGTATGTGGCAAATTTGGCCTTTACCATGAACCCATTACCAAGGAGAAGTAACAAGCCCGGAACCTAAATGAACAATGTTTATGGGACTGGAGAGCTGATTCCATAGCCTCTCTTCCTGTCCACTGTGGATTTCCTCTCCCGGCATCTTCTAACTGTTGAGGAACCTCCTTCAGCTGACTTTAATTAAAAATCAGTCACAGTGAGAGATTAACAATAACTCATAATAAAATAAAACAGTTGTAACAATATTCTGTAACCATAGTTAAACGTAGAAGTCCAGACATTTCTCATGTAGCAACCCAAGTTCCATTACACACCTTATATAGGTTTGTTAAATGAATCAGTGGCTAAATGAGGAATTGTATCTAATATGTACAGTACGATATTCAGAACAAAGAAATGGTCAGAGGAAATTCCAGCTGGATGGCTTTGCTTTTATTTGCATAAGTCTTGCATGTAGTGCTGTAAAGTACAACTGAACATAAAAGTACAGTACTGTACTGGGCAGTACAATCAGCAAAAGTTGCAGCACTATGCTGTAGAAGAAGCCACTGTCAGGTTGCACTGCCGCTCATGTTCCTGTGTTATATAAATCCAGGCAGAGGCATCATAAATCTGAACAGCTGTTAAACAGGTAGGTTATTAAATGAGGAATATGGTATTTATTTGTGAAATTTGCTATTTACCATTTTCAGACCACAGTTGACCAGGTATGTGAAACCTCGGAAATCGAGGCCAGGCATAAGAGGGGCCACTTATTGCCCCACCTTTATTTTTCCCTTTAGTTTTATCACCTAGATGTTGAAATTACTTTTTGTCTTGCTGTGTCTCATGAATCTTGGTGAGTTGGCTTACATCCTGCTTGAAAGGAAGTGGGTTAAAGCAAAAGAAAGAAAAAAATAAGTGGACTACCTCAGAATGCTTTTCTTCATGTCTGCACTGTCAAATGTTTGAAGGCAGCTGCAGTGCTCCCTGGGTCACCTCCAGAGGACACTGTGTGACCTCCCAGCCAAGGTGGCTCCTAGACCCCTCTCTGGGTGATGTGACCCCAGGGCTATCTGGTTGGCTAAGGAGCCCTTCCAGACTTCCTGTGGGGCAGCTCTGCTCTCCCTGCCCTTCCCCAGGTGCAGGCAACCAGATGACGTTGGCTCTGCAGTAGGGACAGCTCCTCAGTGTGCGTGCTCCATGGCTCAGTGCCTCAGGGACTTGTGTGATTTCTCAGTGCACAGGCTGTTCCCTTTATTATTCAGAATAGTGTCTCACATATGCAAAAGCTCTGTTCCTCTCATTAGAAACCTAACTCTCTTCCACCCTCCTTCAATGTTAATTTAAAGCTCAAAGAGTTGCTGTTTCCATTTTTTCAAGCCTGAGCTTACAACACTGTATATAAATGTATGTGCACACCCGCCCCCCGGCTCCCACCCCACAGCTCTGAAAATCACTAGGTCCTCATCCTCACTGCAATAGCGTGGACCTCAAATGTCCCCCAAAGGCCCTTGTGGCTCCCCATCCAAGATGTTATTGGGAGGGATGGAGCCTTTGAAAGTGGGGAAGTTGGGTCACTGGGCATGTCCCTAGGAGGGGACCTGGGGATCCTACACTTCCTCTCTCTCTCTCTTGCTTTCCATCCCTCATGAAGTGAGCAGTTTCCTTCTCCACTGAAAGTGTCTGTCTTGATGAGCCACCTCACCACAAACCTGGGGACAACAGGGTCAGCTGACCACGACTGACTCCACCAAAACTGTGAGCCAAAAGAAACCTTTCTCCTAAGTCATTTATCTCAGGTAGTCACAGTGACAGAAATCTGACCAACACACTGGTTTATTTGGTCAAATAGGACATTGTTGGTCAGCCTCGCCTACCTTCTTTACCAGGTCTGAGAAGAACATTTGGTTAGCAGCAAAAATAAACATTACTCAAGGTAAATATTTGTCAGAACTGGGAACTATCCTTAACCTGTGAGGCAGAGCCTGGAGTTGGTTTCCCAAAGGGCATTAACTGGAAGAAATGTGTGGCCTCTCAGACTGATTATTTTTTACTGCCTTCTGGTTACAGTGCTATTCAGGCCTCACACAAGGGCTGCCCGACAGACCTTCACAAGGACAAATAAGATGCCTGTTCCCTGGTGCAGAGGGACTTGGGCTAGGATTTCCAACAACTCAAAGCAGTGAATGGTGGTTTATTGCTAAGTTAAATGCAGGATTTAAAATGGTTTAGAGCTAGCTGCCAGCCAGAGGTAGTTGAGAAAGAAGTAAAAGAAAAGAGGGGAGACACAGAACCCAGGCCACTGGCCCTACACAGTGTCCTGGAGGCCCGGGTGTTGGGCACGTCTTGGTGTGTGTTTTAGATTCACTTTTTGCCTTATAGAAGCATACAAAAAGTCTTTATTCCAGCATGGAATAGAAAGTCTTTATTACAACCAGCTTTCAAATTGTGTTCATTTAAAGTCACGATGATTTCACTCTCCTGATCAGCTCTCCAGCTTTGGCCTGGCTTAGTGTGGTATTGAGGCATTCAGACTTTGATGGGGTGATGCAGGGGTTCTCCTCCTCAAGGTTCTCTTCTCTCTCTCTCTGTCCGTCTCTCTCTCTCTGTGTGCCTTTGTCTCTCTGTGTGTCTTTGTGTCTGTCTGTCTCTTCCTCCCCTCCCTCCCTCTCTGTCCCCCTCCCTCTCCTCGTCAGGAACACTCCACCTGCAAGTATGTTCCCTGGAAGCAGCAGCAGTTGGTCAAATGGTGATAGGAAGGCCAGGTGGGTGGAGGGGTGGCCCCGTCCTGACCCCAAAACCCCTGAGCATGTGGTGTCACAGGGAATTCCCATAGCAATCAGCTGCTCAGGGTCCCCTGGAATCACAATGTCTTTCTAAGCAGATGTGGAAGGAGAAGCGGGGTGAGAAGAGGGCAGGGTGAGGGACCGAGCCTGGCTCTGCAGGTCTGCCAGTGGAGGAAGTGGTCACAGACCATAAAGTGCAGAGGCTCCCGGAGCTGGGCAAGCTGGGCACGAATGCTCCCAGGAGGCAATGGGGCTGTGACACCAGAGACCCAAGGGACCCACTCACACATCTGACCCACACTATTGTCCCCTAATGAATCTGCTTGGCTTTGAACTTTGAGTGATGGGGGTTTGTAAATGCAGCAGCAGGAGTTTTGGCCTCTCTTCCACTCTCCCTACATGCCAGCCTTGGAAGACCCTTCCTCCTTTGTCTTCCAAACTGCAGCTGTGAGTCTCTCCTTTCCCCATAAAACCACAGCTCTCAGAAAACAGAATCTCTAAAATACCTGACTTCACTCTGTCACCAGGGAGGGAGCAGCAGGGAGGCCCTGCAGCAATGAGCACCTCAACTGCCCGAATCTTGGCTTTTGAATATCATTTCCTCCAGTGGTGTAAGGAGACGGCCAAGTGCCTGAGCAGGGTCTGGAGCAGGACAGACATGAGAGGGGCCCGGAAGTGCTCCAAAGTCAGCGTGGCTTGAAAAGTTTGTAGGCTACAAAGCAGCCCAGCTAGGGCTCACACCCACATATGCAAATGCCAAACCCAGTAACTCTTTCTGCTTCACCGCACTGTTCCTTTCCCTGTGAAATCTGCTTCCTATAGAATATTTTCTTTCTTTTTTGGTGTCACTTTTGTACGTGAGAGTTTTGTGGCTGTCATCAAAGTGGTTCCTTTCTCATTTTGTTTTCTTCTTCAGTAATATAAACAAGGCTATTGTGAAGCCAACCCCCAGCCTGCCAAGCATCTAGGTGTCAGGTGCCTCCTGCCACCCTGCCCTCGAGGTCAGGGCACAGCTCTGGGACACACCTGTGACATGACCGACATGACCTCCCAGTTGAGAGTGGATCTTTTTGCTGGAGAAGGAGCAGATGAGGAAAGGGACAAGAAATTGTGGAGAAGGAGAAAGAGGAGAGGGAGAGGAGGGAGAGGAGGAAGAGGAGGAGGAGGAGGAGCTGGAGGAGGAGGGAAAAAGTACAGGGACTTTTTTTTAAACAATTATTAACTCCAACCACCAAAGCGTTGGGCAGTGTAAACTCCACTGCACCCTGGAGCCAACCAGAGCAACTCCTTAACATGTACCACCCTTGGTCCAGAAGTTTTACCACCTTCATTTCCCTCCATCCACAGGAGGCTCCTCCCTCTGTAAAACAAACAGCTGTATGGGGGCACTTCCTGCCTCGGTTACTGTGTAGTGCATCAAAATTTGTTATCACCACACCATTAATTTCCACACACATCTGCTTGAGGAATTCTCCTGCCGCCACAGCACATCCATCTCCATCTAATTCTCATTTTATTGCCCTTGTCTTTGTGTTAGCAAGCCCTGTCTGGCGCTGGAAGCATTTGGGAACTGTGCCAGGTGGCCAGCAGGTCCTCAGCCCCACTCCCTGCAGTTTGAGGCTCCATTTACAACTTTAATTTCTAGGCAACTGTAATTCTGTCCTGCAAACAGCCAATGGCACCAGATCATTTGCTTCGAAGGAGCACCTTGCCAGTAGCTCCTGATTTACTGAATTGAGTGCGAACAGAACTGTATCACTGGGAGTGATTAGAGGTTTCAGCCTCTCTGTATTTGTATTTCAGGATTGTGGTGTCCCTGAGCAGAGGGATCTCCCCTTCCAGAGAGCCTGACAGGGTTCTCGATAGGCGGTTTCCCACCTTGGCATGGTGTGCAAGCCTAGAGAAAATTCTACTCAACTCCACCCTTGCCTGTTCTCTCAGCTTTCCACCCAGTGCTTCTCAAAGTGAGGTATGCACAGCTTCTTTGGAGAGGGAAAATTGGTGCAGAGTTGAGAATAGAACCAAAAAAGTACAATCTTATTCCATGAAAAAGTTCTCTACTTGAAAGTTAGCATCGCAAAACAGATCTATCTGTAAAACTGGTGTCTCAAGCCTGCAGTTCCGGTGCGGCTTGGAATGGACTTAAGTCTTATTTTTAGAATTGCTCTGTGAGGACTCACATGCATGCCTTCTCACTGTACCGGCAGATCTGCCCCCTCTTTACTTCTGACAATATCTTGCCTAAAATCCATGAGCCAAGCCTGGCAGGACTCCAGTAGGTTCCTAAGGAGACGTGACTGTTACAGCTGCACCCAGGGCCACAGGAGTAATTAAATGCTTTGCTGTTTGTATAGACAGGAGCCAAAGCTTGCTATTACCTTGCAGCTCAACCTCATCGAAGCTGGAAGCTGGCCCAGATCCTGGGAATCCTGGTGTCTTATAGAATATCATTCTATTATGCTGAGGCACCTCTTGAAGAAAGTTAGACTTGTTATGCACCTCACAGAACATCTCTGTGATGAGTAAGCCAGCCCCCTGTGTTTGTTGGTTCCTCCTCCTTGGATTTAGCCTCTGTAGATAGAAAATAGCTAGGGGAAAACTGCTTCCAAATTACACATGTACAGACTTCTTTTCTTGTGTTATTCCCCAAACAATCCAGCATAGTCATTATTTATGAGCACAGACTTTGTGTTGAGTCATGCAAGTCATCCAGAGATGATTCCAAGTCTACAGAAAGGCAGGCATCGGTCCTATGTGAACACTGCATTCTTTTATTTAAGTGATTTTCAGAATCAAGGGCATCCTGGAACCAGTCCTTGTGAATCCTGTACCCCAAAGAATACAGAGAGTTTTCTTTTTCTTTCTTTCTTTCTGTTTTTTTTTTTTAGGAAAAAGAAATACAAAACCAGGACTATAGAGTTTGTATTCTTTTGGATTTCTGCTTCTGTGTCTTTCATCAAATCCAAATGCAGGTTGGGTAAGAGGCTGTGTTAATTACTTTTCTCTCCTTGCTGAGGCAATATACCTGGCACCCATAGTTCAAGGGGAAAGGGTTTATTTAGCTCACAGTTTGTAAAGGTTTTAGCCCATAGTTGGCTGGCTGTAAGGCAGAGTGGCACATGGAAGAAGGAGACAGGACAGAGGAGAAACAGTTTGTGGCACCCACATGGTAGCAAAAGCAACAAAAGACCTTAATAGCATCTTTATATCCCTTCTATCTTATCCAGGCTCTGGGCATCAGGGTGGTGCCAAACCAATCAGTGTACTGGTTTAGTAATCACACACCCTTAATCCTAGTATCACACATTCTAGATCCAGCCACCTCTGAAAAAGCCACCTATGACCACATGAGGTCCACATAGACCCAAACCATGACAGGTCCAGATTCTATTCCCGTTCTGTCCATCTCTTTCACCCTTCTCTTGAAAGTGGCGATTACATGCCCACATTATTGCAAAGTTTACTTATGTCCCCTTCCTTGGAGAAGTGGCTGCATAGCACCCTGGCCTCTCCACACCTGTTTCAGCTTTAAGAGAGCATCCCTAGTCCCGGGCTGCAGCGCCCACAGGTCTTCCTCATTCCCATTACGCTGTAGTCAGCTGGTCCCAGCACATAGACATTCTGAGACTTTGCAAGTGGCATTGCAGTGAGCACTCCTATTCTTGTGCTTTTTGGGATTTAGCAATGTGTTCTGAAATAGGTTCCTGGAAAACAGCATCACTGCAGCAAAAGACAAGTGCATAGGGCAGGTTGTTAACTGCTGCCAAAGCCCCACTCACTCCTGTGAACCACATGCAAGGGTTGGTTTCTCCACAGCTCATCCTCAGAGAGCCACAAGGATGCCTCTGGGCTTGTGGTAGTGTTATGTCCTGAGAGAAACCCATCCTAAATAAAAATGCACTGGAGTCAACCGACACACCCAATACTGCAGTAGCTCGATGCACTGTGATATCCTTGTTTCCGCTCTGCACTCTTGGGCTAACTGAGAGCTTCAGGGTCTTCTCCATGTCAGCTGCATGGAAAGAACAGGACCTAGAATGCAAAGTCAGGTGCCCACTGAAATTGTAGTGCTTTGTCTCCTGTAAGTTCAGGGCCCGCTGTCTTCATCTTTGGTTTGGACAATCTGGTACACAGGTCTGGGTAATCCTGGATAGTTTTGATCTGCATTTCTGATCTCTGGTCTATTTTTTTCTATAGGATTTATTTTTTAAATTTATTTTCTCCTACAATCTCTTTATGTAATAGGGCTATTAATGCTTCTTCTGCAAGTGAGTTGTGATATTTCTTACTGGCTTGGCATTTGTCGGTTTCCTTTGCCTGGTACGTTTCTTGTCATGCAAAGATTTTTCCCTTTTGAAAGCTTGTATGTGATCAACCTATATCAATGCTTCCCTGAATTCCTTCTGGATTTTGAGTCATAGGGAAAGCAGCAGTCCTCCCAGAGTGCGCTTCCAAGGGAAGGAGATGAGGGGGGAGGAGGAGCATCCAGGCCCAGGTTGCAGACTCTTGAAGTGGCTGCAGAGAGTGAGCAGGGGCAGAGGGAGCCAAGGGGTGCCCTGAGGGCTCACTCCAGGCACTAGGGATCTTCCCAGATGTTATGGAAGAAAGCTAAAGCTCCATCTGGCTGGAGAAAAAGAGCCATCTGCCACAGGCCAGGACAGTGGCTGACAAGCTCAAAGCCATCTTATGTTTGTGCACAAACCAAATCTTATTTAATCTATAAAATAAAGTAGATGTCACAGTTAAATTTCTACATGGGAGGACTCTGAGGCTCAGGATGGTTAATGACCTTCTCCAGTTCCCCTCCTAGGAAAAGTGGGACTAGATGACTCGCCAAGTGCTACTGGCCCAGGCTGATTTCACCCCAGGCATCTTCAAAGATGTGGCCCAGCTGCATAACCAAACTCATCTGCAGGCCCACGTCCTGTCCAATGATCTTCTGCTGGGTGATTATGGTTAAATTCAAAACCATTGTGGTCTGCAACAAATTACTGGACAAGACATTCCATATGCTCAACAGAAATTCTGCCCCAACAGGGACAGGTTCTCATTGGAGACTTAGAAAGTCAAAGTGGAGTATTTCCTCTGCCATTAGAGAATAAAAGAATGGTAGAAATAGCTTCCTTGTGGCTATACCATAGAGGACCTGAGATTAACAAGGCCTGTGCAGCAGTTCATTAATTTGAAAATATGTGTCATTAAATATCTGTTGCCAGAGTCCCAGGAGCAGGGACACATATTCACATTCAGAAACCACATTGACTTTAACCCTTAGTGCCTGACTATACAAAATAATTCTCAGAAAATAATTCTTACAAAATAATTATTGCAGGCATAGCTATAGAACAAACTCTGTAAACTAAAGTGCATCTTCAGTGCGCAAGAGAAGGAAGGCACAAGAGACATAGCACTGGTGTGGAACTCAGCTGTTTCTGTAAGCTGTGCTGTGCAGGTCTCTGCTCTTAACCCCATGGTCTCACTCAATAGAGGGTCAGCAAAAGACAGGGCTATAGCAAATCACACAAAGGCCTTCAATACAGAATAGGGCACAGGGCACAAGGCATACACTAAGGGATGAAACCATAGCATGTGCTAATGAGGAAAGCCACCCAGGGAGAGCAAGGGATGCTGGGAAGGTTTAGTGGGAGCTTGAGAGTGGGGAGTGTGGAGGAGGTGGGGTATATTGGAGAGGTTGGCCATGAAAGGGACTCTGGAAAAGCATCATTATCTGAGACTTGCTTCCCTTTCTTCATGGTGACCCTGTATTTGTCAGTTGGTTTCCCAGCCTGCTTCACAGCTGGGTATCTAAAAAATAAGACACACATGGAAGGGACCTATGCAAGCTCAAGGTGGCATTTCCCTCTCTCCCTCTGCTCCTTCCTGTCCTGAACAGGCACAAGATGGTATAGCAGAAGAGCAGCACCAGTCCTGCACTGACACATGAAGGAGAAACAAGATCTGGCATTTGGGTGTTGGGGGGTCTCCTTTACGGCCCCTGGACTACCCTAGTGAGTACGTGTGCCCAGCAGAGGAGGGGCTACATAGGCCGGGCCTGCTCCAGAGAGGCCAGGATCTGGGGATGTAACTGAGCTATGACAAATGACACTGTGGACATGCAGACTGTGCCAGACAGAACCAAGACAGATAGGCTCCTGCTCTGGGGACAGCTCTGCTCCATACCAGGGAAACCCAATTGTATCCCAGTTTCCTCTCTGTATTGGAGTCAAAGAAACACTTGTAGTCCAACAACCCAAAGTGTATTACAAATAATTTGTCTTGCCTGCTTTTTTCAAAAAAATTTTTTTGTTTTTCTTTCAATTTTCAGTTGTATTTCCTTTTTCCTTTTCCTTTTTCTTTGTAAATGTTTGTGGTACATAATGAGCACATGCACAGAGGGGAGTTGGTGCATGTGCATAACCCATTTTCATTCTTTTCACATCTCTCTTCCCTCTCCTTTAGACCTCCCCTGTCTCTTAGTCCAAAGAGGTCCAGTTTTTTCTGTCCAGCAGCTATTTTATGAAGGGCCTTTCTCTGGCAGCCTTGGCACTGGTACTCTCACTCCACAGACTCACCTTGAGGCAGGAGATTAGGGCATAGCCAGCCAGGTGGGCAAGTGGATGTAACCTGCCCATCACAGAGATCGAGACACATGTGCCTAAGCCCTGCACCTGGAACCAATCAGAATGCTGTCTGCAATTCTTCAGGTGCAAAAAGAAGACATTTTTTGATAGGATAGTCCAGATATGATGGCAGAATGGGGGATTCAAAATACAGTGGCCATTAACTTCATGGCCGCTGTAAACTTTCAGTGGCTCACTCTCACCCTGAAGCGTCTACTTCTTTCCCTACTTTAATAACTTTAATAAATAGAAAACCTTGCTACCTTTTGCATGTGTTTTGACCACTTCTTTGTTCAGGACAACAAGAACCTAGAAAATATTCCTGGGAAGAGCACATCATCCCAGGCTTGGGTCATAAACCTATGTCTCAAGCCCAGTCGCTATACCCAGCAACCTCTCTATCACAGAGTCATCCCATGGGGTCCCCTCTGCTCATCAGTAGTACACAGTTGCCCACTGGGGCCTCTCTATGTACTTCTGGATCACAGATTCAGTCCATAGGGGCTTCTCAATCCACTTCTGTATCATAGAGTATACCTAGGGTAGAGGCTGACCCTTTCTGACAGCTAACTTTACAGGCTGCTTCAAAGGTGTTGGTTTGGACAGGACTGAGTGTGTCCTCCAAAGTTTTATGTATTGAAATCTGATCCCCTCTATGAGGTATTCATCTACCTTTGGAGGTTAAAAGTAGGGTCTTTGGGAGGTATCTGAGGTTAGACCACATCATCAGTGTGGCGCCCCATGAATGAATCCTGGTATCTCTGAGAAGAGGGAAGGAGGCCTGAAAATATACATAAGCATATCTCAACATGCATACCTCACCTCAGGACTCTGCCAGCAACATGGCTATCATGAACTGTGGGACCTGGACCTCCGGAACTATGAACTAAATGAGTCTTTTTCCTTATGCGGTTAGCCAGCCTGAGGGGTTCTGTTAGAGTAACAAATAATAGAATAATTCAGGCAATATGGAGAACGAGGAGATGAGCTAATTTCTTATAGGCAAGTTCTCCACATTTTAAATTGTGGCTCTTGAGAATCTTTAGTTTTGTTGAGAAGGTTCTTCCTTGAAGGCGTTTGTGCTCTAAAGGCGTTTGTGCTCACAGCAGAAGCCCTTGAAGGTTAATAGTTGGAATGCTGCAGTGTGTAAGTAAGTGAAGAGCTCCCACAGAGAACACCATGCCCAGCTGGGACAGCAGCAGGCTGCATCACAGGTGTTTCACTCACTTGGGTCACTGATGAGACCTCCTACATGTCCCCAGGCAAATGACCACCAAGGACAGAAGTGGTCTGACTGGCCAGAATCAAGCATTCTCTCCAGAGTGTGGTGAGCACCAATTGAAAGGTGAGGATGTGGGCAGGTTTCAGAGGGCACAGACTTGCAGCTGTAAGATGAAAAGTTCTAGAAGCCACTGCCTGCTGAGAACCACCTTCTCAGCACCATGTTCAATGATAACTGTGCTGATATAAGAGAAACATAACTCCCGACCTGGTAGATATCAAGTGCCATAACACGGAGGTCCTATAACATGGAGGAATGAAGTGGTGAACCAAAGGAAGAAGTTAGGAGAGTTGTATTGGAAATAAGGAAAGAAAAATAGCTCCTGGATTTCTGGGAGGGGTCTTGAATGGGATGACCACCAAGGACCTTTGTCAGGGTAGTTTATACAGCAAAGACACAATATAGGTACAACATAGGTCAAAGTATAACCAACCTGTATGATTACAAGTACAGCCAGTTAGCTAATATCGATTCAATAGGGAAATGGGTAACGTAGCAAGGGTACATGGAAAAGACAAAGCATTTTTGGAAGGAAATGGTTCTGGATGTTGTGGTCTCATGCCTGTGACTCTGATGTCTATCTGGACTTCCTAGTCCAGGTGGTGCTAATGACAGTATAGTCTCAAATTTTGCTATTTATCCCTCAGGGAGGCAGGCAGGCCTAGCCACTGCATCTTTACCTTGAGACCTGGCCTTCTTCAGATGTGCCTCCAGCCACAACTCTGATGTCTCTATTTTGTGCTGACTTCCTTGAGAGCCCAGATACCCTCTTATTGTATATTGATTTCTATCTATCACAGCTGCCTATAATAATTTCACAATGTGTGCATATAGCATGTTATGTTGTACAGAATCAATATATACTGTATTTGTCAATTAAACCTCAACAAGGCTGAAACATTAAAAGTGACAAATGGAAAAATGGCCTGACTCCAGCATTCTTACACACAGGCCAACCGTTTCCTTATTTAAATCATGTTCCTGAAACACAAGTATATCCACACACGGTCAGTTGGAAGAGCAGATTACAGAGTGTTGTGTACTTTGTGGTTTAATTCTTGTAAAACAAATCACAGACACAGCCCAACCCGCTGAAGAAAAGGGAAGACTGAAACCAAAAACCTGTGGTTCTCTCTGTGTTAGGACTATGGGTGATTTTTATTGTCCCCTTTTTATACATGTGGTCTGATTTCTGTGCAGTGAGATGCCTTTCTCCTAATTGATGGTGTGATTTCCTATATTATTCTATTAGATCAGTGTCTGTTCAATTGCCTCGAGAAAGGAGGGACACTGAAGACACACCTCACGTGGGCCTCACAGGGGCTGAGCATGTGCCACTTTTGTGGACATCAGCGAGGGGGTGGGGACAGACATGTTCAGAAGGGATTCAGGGGACCTGTACTGATAATTTGGTTTGGGCCTAGAATGAACACTTTCATTACCTTAGCCTTGTAGTCATCTTCCCACATGAAATTGTTGGAAGGAAAATGATATTAAGATCACCATACATATTTACAGCAATTATCTTTGTGGCTGCTTGTTTTCTCACCTGAAGCGATAACTGTCTTTCAGTAACATCACCATTGCCTGTGGAAAACGGATCATCCTGTCACTGACAGAAGATGAAGCCTTCAGGTGAGGGGAAGCAGCTGGAGCAGCTCAGCTCCAGGATTCCAGGATTCAATTTTCATGCAAATGCCAAAGTTAATGGAGGTACCAGGAAAGACTGCCCATTTGAGCTTCATAGCTTATCTGTTAACCTCGCCAAATGGGCTCACAGTATTTTTGAGGGGCTGTAAGTTGGCTTTTAATTACCTCAATCTAAGGCTGAGGATCCTGGGGTAGAACCCATGGTGGGGGCCAAGGTGGGGTGGGCAGGTATAGGGAAGCCAGCCTGAGACCCCAGGGATCTTTAAGACTAACATTCATTGGTCCAGAAGAAAACAGCCAGCTACACTGAATTCAGCCAGTGTTTTTCCTAGCTATAAAGAGAGCTTTAAGCTTAGGGGTGCTTCAGTTCATGAACTTAATGCCTTCCACAATTTTGATTGCAAACTGAATTGTCCAAGAATCAAATTATATTCAGTGGTTAGGTTCAATGTTGAGCTTATGGGGAAATTTGATTCTGTTTTCCTCCTATATGGCTTGCAACCAGAGTGGTGGAATCGCGTTCATGATCTGAGGCATTTCTGCACTTCCCTGCTAAAAGCAATCTCACTACTTTTGCTTATTATTTTTCCATTATGAAGTGAAGTGTCTATTTTCCTTCTCCTTAGTGTTTATGTATTTATCCTGCTGTAGGATACAAGGCAAAAACCTCTCTCGTAGAATGAAAGGGAGCCTGGGGGGTCAGGCTGTGGGCTATAATTAACCAAATGTGTGGGCTCATTGGAGATTAAAATAGGACGTTATTTTTACCCTGATATTGACTCTATTTTTATAAATGTGGGCTCTGGGTAGATAGGCTGGAGTTGGTTGAATTTTTCTGCACCCGTCCTTCAGATTAGGCCTGAGACACGTTTTCTACTCGAAAGGCTGGATGACAAAGGCAGGGAAGGCGCTTAGACTCCGCTGGGTCCCACACCAAGGGACACCAGTCTCCTCATGAGATGGCAGAGTTCCCCTATCTCTAACCCTAACCCTGGAGCTGCTTCAGAAGGTAATTTCATTGCTACCTTTTCTACAACTTCCAAGTCACAAGAAACCAGCTTCGTGACAGGGTGAAAACTGACTCTGGCCTCAGGGAATAGCACTGAAGAACTGTGTCCAACCGGAAGCTCTGCTGCCTGTGCCCCACCCTTACTATCACAGAGAGGAAGGAGGTGAAGAAGATCCGGAGGCTTTGCCCTGCTGGCTGGCAAACAGCAGCTCATCTCAGGTCCCCTCTTCCAAGGGCCAGGTGAGCATAACTATCTGTGTGTGTCCCATGGAGAAAGAGTGTGAGGCTGGTGAGTGTGCAGCGCTGTCTTGTCCACACCAGACTCTGACCCCCTGGCAGTGCCCAGGAAACTCAGAGCCTTGGGGGGTTTATAACAAGGTTTCCCAAAGCCAGCCCTGAAGGAGCTTCACCTCCCTGTATTGAGTGTTCCAGGGCTGTGTTGCAAAGAAGAAGATGAGGAAAAGCTTGCTTTATCTCAGGCTGTTCTCTCCCTGTGGGGGAAAAAAAAGAAGAGTCCACCTCCTGGGTGAGTGTGCAGGTGTCTAGGCTTCTGACAGGGGCATTATTTTCCTGTCCATTTATCTGATCCGAGGAAGGCAGAAGTTGAGGAGGATTAAAGAAGCAGTTTATGTCTAAAAGAACAAAATTCTCTGTTTAAAGCTCCATTTTATCCTCATATTACATGATCTTCACACAACCAGTGTAGAGTCAAAGCCATGCTCTGGGATTGGGACCAAGATTGCACTTCACCAATCTCCCAGGAAAGTATACACTCCTGTCTTGGAGAAACACCACGCAGATCTCCTGAAAATGAGAGGGTTCCACTGCCACGAGGATACAGGTATTCTGCATGGCCCTTTGGCAACTCACAAACCACTCTGAGATGGAAGGGTTCCCAGTAAGGCCCTGTGGGAGACACCCAGTTACAGCTGTACAGAGAAGCTGGCAATCCTTTCAGAAAAAACATGAATGAAACTGGACTGGACTGTTGGAATAACATGCTACATATCTAACAAAATGCTAAAGATTGAACAAACTAAGAAGCATTCTGGAAAAAGGCAAGAGAGCCTTAAGCAAGAGCCTGGGGCCTTGTGGCCTGGGGCTGCTCCATCCTGTCCTTCACACTCCTACCCGCAAAAGTGACAGATGCCTCAGCATGGAAATGGCTGCAAAATACTCACAGCACTGTTGCTGATGTAGACGTTCATTTGGGGCACAGGGGTGGGGTGCGAACTCCCTATGACTTTGTCATAGAAAAGTACTGGGGTCTGTTGGGAATGAAGAAGGTGATGGCAACCACTTGACTTCTGTCATCAGCCCCTCTGAGCTGTCTTTTGTTATGCCTGGCCTGAATGAGGCTTTCACAGGAAACATGCCATTCTATGCAACAACAGGCTACTCTCAGTAAATAGAATAGATGCCCACGAAGAAAATTTAGGATGGAGTATACAATCTCCCAGGTGCTGAGAAGTCCAGTGATTGTCTGCACACCTGTGCTGACCATTCTTGGACCCTCAGTCACAAATATTCCTTATGATCATAGCCTCTTCCCAGACCCTATATAAATATAATTTCTCTCCCAGCTACCTGCTGATGGCTCTCTCTCTTGAGGTCAGCCTATCCATGCATGGATGAAATAAATTCAGCTCTCTTCAGCTAACTGCTGAAATCTTCCCCAATTTCAGTCCCTTTACCTGGACAGGAATAAAGCTTTTTCTCACACAAAGCCTATATCTGAGCGGCCTCTCACACTCCATTTATAACGTCTTCTCAACAATGCCTCACTTTTGCCATGTCTGCAGGCCCAGGGTAGAATTCTACTGAGAGTCTTACTGAGTCCATTTAGCAGGAATTCCCTTCCTCAGCATCTAATCATGCTCAGTATCTGGTTGCACCTTATCCCCATTGTTCTGCAGGTGATGGCCCCTCTGGCCTGCCTTCAGCAAGAGCTCAGTTGGGTCAGTATGGAAAGAATGTCCTTACTCCTTCATGTGTGGTCTCAGAAATTTTCTACTCACCAGCCCCACCTTCCAACCTGTCCCTTGGTTAAAATTCCCACTTACTATGGTCTCTCATCTCTTACTGCAGTAGTTCTTAAAGGAAATCTGTGCTTACTGCTCTGATGAAGGCCCAGCTCTGGTTTCTTTAGCAAAGGAAAGCCTGTAGTATTACTACTCTGAGCTTGGGGCCTGATTATGTAGGCAATGAGACAGCCAAAAATTAAACAAGGAGTTCCTGGGAATGAGAGAGGAGGGGAGGGCAGGATAATCCCTGCGCCACCTCTGGCGAGTAAAGTCGTCAGGGAGACTCAAGAAAGCAAGAGAGAGAATGAGAGCACACATGCCAAGAAGGTTTGAGATCCAGTTGCAAAGATTCTCATCGTCTGATGCACACCAGTTCCCTCAGCAGAGGGTGCAAGCTCCAGAGGCCCAGGCCTGAACTCTGCCTAAATCACTGACTGTGCAGCTACAGGGCAGTCTTAAGAGAGGCTGGCTCCCAAATAGAAAGAACCAACACAGTACACTGCATAGAGGAGAAAGACTCCGGACTCTACATCCAGGCAGTGAGAAACAATCAATCCCTAAGAAAACAAAGCAGCATTCAGAGTTGATGCAATGTAGCCTTAAGGCTGAGTCTTTCTTCTTCAAAGTACTCCAGGCCAGAGGTATTTTGGATTTCACAGATGTTTGGATTTTGGAAAATATGCATACCCTTTACCAGCTGATCACCCCTAGTCCTCAAATCCAATGTCTAAAATGCTCTGAACTCTTAAAGTTTAAAGGTCAGATTATTTCAGATTTGGGATTTTCAGATTTGGAATGTTCAACTTGTAAAAACTGTCCAGTTTTGGTATAAAAATTACTGGACTCAAAATAAGAAAATGTGACCCATACCGGGAAAGAAAAGGTAGTCAATATATACTGCCTCTAACTGGGCTAGATTTAGGATTTAACGGACGAACATTTCAAGCCAACTATCATACATATGTTGAAAGAGTTAGAGGAAAATATGAAGTTGTAACTGGCACTCAAATGTCAAAAGTGAGGCAGAGGGGCCTGATTTTTAGCTCAGTGACACTGCCTGTGTTAAAAGTACAAGTTTAAATAAAGATAGCAAAAAGTACAGTGGTACCTCAGTTCAAGAATTTAATTCTTTGCCAGGTGTTGTGGTGCATGTGCCAGCAATCCCAGCACTCAAGTGGCTGGCTGAGGCAGGAGGATTTCTGTGAGTTCAAGGTCAGCATGGACTACATAGCAAGTTCAAGGTCAGTCTGAACTATATAGTGAGATCCTGCCTAATAAGACAAAAAAACCCACTTAATTTGTTTTTACAATTCTGGTCTCAAATTGAGTTCAATGTTTAGGTTCAATGTTGACCTTATGGGGAGATTTGATTCAGTTTTCCTCCAATTTGGTTTGTGACCAGAATTATGGAAAGAAGTTCATGGACAGAGGTGCCACCATATATCATAGCAATGGCAAGCAAAAGAGAGCTGGGGTGGCTATGTTAGTACTAAACAAAATTGAATTTGAGAAAAGGAATACTACTAGCACCAAAGAGGAACACCTCCTAATGATAAAAGTGTCAATACATCAAGAAGAGATAACAGGCCTGGGATGTAGCTTAGTGATTGTAGAGTGCTTTCCTAGCAGTCACAAAGCCTTGGGTTCAATCCCTCAGCACTGGAGAACAAGCAGGAGAAGGAGAAAACAAAGGCGGGAGGGGGAAGTGAGGATGAGGAGGGGAAAAAAGAGGAGGAGGACATAATAATAACAAATGTATATGCACCAAAAATGTCTGAAATTACTTGAAATGAAATCTAAATGGATTAAAATAAGAAGCCAATTTAATATTTTTTAGTTAGAGATTCAACACTCCTCTTTCAGTATTTGACAATTAAATTTAAAAATCAATTAAATAAGAAAATAAGTAAAGATAAAGAAGACGACACTAAACCAGATTAGCTTAGTTATGTAATAATTCCCTGAGCAATAGCAGAACACATACCCCTCTCAAAGGCATAAAGCATGCTCTAAAGGACAGACTGCATGCTAGACCAGAAAAGTTTCAATAAATTCCAAATGACTAAAATCACACAAAATATTGTCCTCCAACTAAAAAAAAAAAAAAAA
>NW_022900921.1:48225879-48261952 GCF_012274545.1 Fukomys damarensis | reverse complement strand
ACACAAAATATTGTCCTCCAAATAAAAAAAAAAAAAAAAAACTAAATTAGAAACCAATACTAAAATCTCACCAAACTAGCAATCAAAAGGAACTTTCTTAACCTAGTATCTATATTTGGAAATTAAACAATGTAATTTTAAGTAACCTATGAGCCAGGAATAAATTTCAGGGACATTAGAATTTTTCTGGAAAATAGAGAAGGGAAAATTTCCCAACTCATTATGCTACTGCTACTCATACCAAAGCCAGACAAAGATATGGGAAGAAAAAGCAACTGCAGAGTCTATTCTTCGTGGACAGAGATACAAATGTCTTTTACACATTTAGCAAACTGAAGCCAGCAGCATATGGAAAGGATTATATACTGTGACAAAGTGGAGTTTATCCCAGGAATGCAAGATTGGTTTGACATTTGAAAATCTCTTGATGTAAAGCACCATACTTTTAGAATAAAGAGAGAAACACACACGATGTTTAAAATCAATGCAGAAAAAAAAATTTGAAGAAATTTAACATTTATTCATGATAAAAGCTCTCACTGTATCAGTAATAAGAGGGAATCACCTGAAACTAATAAAGAGCATCTCTAAAAACCCACAGTTGGCATCATAATTAATAGTGAAAGACAAATTTGTTCCCCAAGATAGATGACAAAACAAAGATGTCAGCTCTCAGCATTTCAACATTGTAGTAGGGCAATCAGGCAACAAAAAGAAATAAAAGGTATCTAGCCTGGAAAGGAAAAAGGAAAACTGTATTTCCAGATGATGTGATTGTGCATATAAAATTGTCAAAGGAAACAACCTGGACAGAATCAACAAGTTCAGCAATATTGTAGGATGCAAGATTATGTAGAAAAAATAATTGTACAAGTGCAAGGACCTGAGTTCAATCCCTGGTACAAAAAAAAAGAAAAAGAAAAAATAATTGTATTTCTATACACTAGCAATTAGCAATGCAAAAGTAGAAACAGATTCTATTTACAACAGCATCAAAGAGAATAAAACATTTAAGAATAAAAATTTTAAAGGGTAACACTTATATCTTGAAAACCATGAAATACTGTAGAACAGAATTAAAAAAAAATAAATAGAAGGACATCACACACTATTAGATTGAAGGATTTAATGTGGTGAAGATGGTGTTATGTTTTTTTAAAGTTTTAATAATATATTTTGTTTAATACAGTATACTGAGAATATCATTTCAATAGCTATTCAATATGCATTACTAATAAAATATTGTTATACTCTTTTGCTTGAGCTAAGTCTTCAAAAATCAAGAGTGTGTTTTACACATCGCTCATCTCAGTTTTGAGGAGTCACATCCCAAGTGCTCGGGCCAAATTGGCCCTTGCAGTTTAGCACTTCTGAGTTAAGCAACTGGTCACATCCTTGCTCTCTGGGGTTTTAGCTGTATATTCTCTTTTTTAAAAAATTAAATATATTGGTACATTTTAGGGATACAGTAAAGTTACATTCATTATTGAGATCTTGTACCTTTACATGACAGGTCTTGGTTCTCATTTTTTCCCTTTGTCCCTTTGTCCCTGCCCTCGCTTCACTTCCTCCCCTCCCCATTTACAAACACTGTATTTCCATTTTTTCATTTTCTCATATTTTTTTCTTTTCCCTTGTTTCCTTTCCCCTACCCTTCCCACCTTCCCTACACCCTTTAGCCCTTTTCTTTCTATTTCACATTGTCAATTATCTCATTAGGATCTTATGTACTATTATAGGTGTTATGGTTTTAATCTTAAATGTACTCTAAAGGCTATATGTTAAAGCCATGGCTTCCAGTTGATAACACTGTTGGGAGATGATGGAACCTACAGTGTGTGTAGTTTAGTGGGAGGAAGTTAGGTCACTGGGAGGGCCTGTCTTTGAAAGAGATACTGGAATTCTCTTTGCTTCCAAGCCACCATGAGGTGAGCAGTTGGCTGAAACACCACTCCCTGCCACAATGGTCTATCTCCCCATTGGACAAAAAGTAGTGCAGACAGTAGACCACGCACTTCAACCTCTGAAACCATGAGCCAAAATAAACTTTTCCTCTTTATAAGTTGCTTACTTCACTACTAACACAGATGGCAATATTCCCCAAAATGATCTACAGATTCAATGCAATCTCTACTGAAATCCTAGTTATCTTATTTCAAGAAATTTGCAAGCTGATCCTAAAATTCATATGGAAATTCAATGGATCCTATATAACTGGAATAATCTTAAAAAAGAAGAAAGAAAGTGGAAGAGTCATGACAATTTTGAAAATTACTGTGAAACTTGCATAATGAATACAATATGGTAGTAGCAGACATATAGATCCAAGTGAAAAATGGGGAGTCCGGAAATAAATGTGCAAATTTATGGATGATTGGTTTTCAATAAGGATGCTAAAATAATCCAATGGAGAAACATAGTATTTTAACAAATGGTATGGGGAAAATAGGATATCTACATCTACATACTACCACTTTATACATCAACATTAACTCAAAAAGGATCATTAACCTAAATGTAAAAGTTAAAACTGTAAAACTCTGACAAGTACATATAGGGAAAAAAAATCTTGACATTGTGTTCAGCAGAGCCTCCTCAGATATGTACCCAAGTCACTTTTCTCATTACTGAGACACAACATCAAGACTTCAAAGAGGAGAGGTTTATTTTGACTGCTGTTTATAAATTCTCAGTTCTTGCATGGTCACCTGGCTCCAAGGCAGGACAGTATGGCATAGGGGAGGAGAGCTGCTCTTGGCATGGCAGCCTGGAAGCAGAGAGGGAAGGGAGGAGCCAGGGAGGGAGATAAACCCTTCCAGATCACACCCCAGTGACCACTTCTTCTGACCAGACCCCACCTCCTAACTGCAAGTCAGCTGTAAGCTCCCATCATCCAGTCACCTTCCAAAGGCCCCACCTATGTGTGTATGAGGCTGTGTGTATGGCATGCAGATCCCTTCCTTCCCACGTAGCCTTCTCTATGGGGTGACACAGACCTGTGGGCCATCGCCATTGCAGTGCACAGCCCAAGGCTTCTGGGCTGCTCAGCACTTGTCTCAACAGATCTACTCTGGGCACCAGGAGTGGGGCCGCTTCCTCCAATGGCATAGATATAGACTTCCTATCACCTTTCAACTTCCTTCTCCACTCTGCCAGGGAACATTGCTCCCCAAGGGATTTGTGTGGCAAGGGTCAGGGTGGCAGAGAGTGACTTCACACTGCTTCCAAGCTGAGGAAGGAGTAGTGCCCAGGCTGTACTGGTCTGGACTCAGCAACTCCAAGAACAGAAGTCCTGTGGATCCAGGTGGCAGTGCACCCCTAGCCCATGGCAAAGCCAGGCTAGAGCAAGGGAACCAGGAGGACCCTGTGTTTGTTCTTGGTCTGGAATGGAACTGAAGTATACCCAGAGCTCTCCAGGTGTGGTGACACATATTTCGAATCACAGCGTGGCTGAGGCAGGAGGACTATAAGTTGGAGCCTAGCCTAGGCCAGCCACTTAGTGAGTCTCTGCTTCAAAAATGGAAAAATTAGAAAAGGGCTACAGATGTAGCTCAGTGCCATGGTCCTGAGTTCAATCCCCAATGTTGCAAAAAGAAAAAGAGAAAGTATGGTGAACTTGGCCTCAGTGACCCTCCTGGCTTTTTTCTGCAAAGGGGCCATGGCTGAATGGCCTCATGGTGGGCTGTTGGCACTGCCTCTGGCTCTGGCCCTGGCTCCCTGCCTGCCAGGTGATGCCCATGCCATGTACCACATGAGGCACCAGTGCCCATGGTCAGGCTCACTGCACCTGACAGCTCATGTGAAATGAATGGCTAGCAGTGCCCAGCAACCACACAAGTTCCTCTCCCAGTCTACATAAGCAGGAAGCATAGCTGGTTAGTTCACTTCCAGCATTTGTTTAGAAATCATCATTGCCTTTCATGCTGTTCTTTCAAATGGTCTTGAAAAGCTTCAACCATTTAGGGGAATGTGAGCTCCCAGGAGATGCCTAGAAATGATACTATATCTCTGGGCACCCCGAGCTCTGCACTGATCTTTCCAAACACCCCCAGCAATCTTCCAGTGCGGGAAGGGACCATCCACACAGGGCACGGGTGGGCAGCAGCGCACAACGAGGTTCCAGCTTTGGCAGGAGGTGCAGTGTACCAACCCTGTCCACCCTGTCTTCAAAACAGCCAGAAGCTGAAGTGTCAGACCTGATGAATAAAGTAAAAGAGGACATAGCAACATGCATTTAGGAGCCTACCTTTCCACCGGGTGGCACTCAGCAGTAGCATTCATTGTGTTTTTGACCACATCTTGTAAAGACATCACAAAAGACTTTCAGAGCTGCTTTAGAAAGTGGAAAGAGCAATAGGATAAATGTGTTCATGACAATGTGTCTTTTATTGTAATAAATGCTTTAAATGTGAACATTGAGTATATTTTGATCAAACTTCATATTTGACTAAGTAGGCAGGGCTGTGTGCCAGTATCAGTGAATTTCCTATGGCTCGGTGGCATTGTGAGATGAAGGCTTATACACCCCTGGAGTCTGGCTGGAAGTGCACCCTGGATCCAAGGCTCCTGCTGCCCTAGAAGCAGCAGCAAGGTTGTTCGGTTCCTGCAGGTGACCAGAGCTTCCCTCTACCTCCTTGGGTGACTTGCTTCTGCTGCACCAGAATGGGAAATTCTGGGCCTGCTTGGTTGCTTGGTGAGTCCGAGTTCTGACTTCCGGCACTGGTGGGACTGGAGCTGGCCTGCTCTACCACCTAGCGACATCCTACATTTGTGTATTGCACGTTAACAGCACCTGTGGGTGAGGGCAGCCGGGCCAGCTGCGGTCTTGGGGTGAGGGGCTGCTCTCAGGAAGGGCAGGCAGGAAAGGACGTCAGGTGACGGAGCTACAGTTATGTGGATCTTACTTTTTTCTTTTGTAGGTTTTCCAGTGTGTGCAGGGATTCATGCAGTAGTAGCACATGCATGTCCTTTCTGAATAAACATACATATTATGGAACTACATCCTAAGAATTTTAAAAATGATAAACATTTTGTTAAAAATAAAGCACAGGCTGCTGATTTAGAGGTGCTGGGGGGTGAGGTCTGGACTGTCGAAGATGCATTCTTGCTTCCTCTCAGTGTCCTGTGATTTGCTCCCCTGGCAGAGATGGGGCCAAGTATAGTAGTTTGGCTGGGCTTTGGTGAGGTCTCCCAGCTGGTACGGGAATTGCATTACACTTCGCATTCATCTCATGTTTAATGCTTATTCTTTAAATGTGAGAAGATTTTTTTCCTAAGTATTTTCTCTCTCTACTCTACTGGAGACTTTTCCGTGCTGGCTAATACACAGATGCCATTTAGTCTCTCGGAGAGGGAGGACCAAGCTCCTGCTCTGCAGGTTGAAGGCTGCTCCCTCCATCTCCTCTTCTCTTTTCCTTCTGGGCCAGCGGAGGAGGGGATAACTCTCAGCAAAGCCCACAGTTCTCCTGAGGAAGCCGATGGCGGAGCTGTCCCCTTGTATTGGGGCACAGCACTGTGGACCTGACAGCTGTTCTCAAAGGGGAGACAAGAAGACCATCTGTGGGTGAGGTGGGGCACACCTGTAATTCCAGCACTCTGGGAGGCTGCCGCAGGAAGAGCACATGTTTTAGCCCAGCCTGGGGAATTTGGCCACTTAGCAAGACCCTGTGTCAAAATTTAAAAGGGCTGGTGCCTGTAGCTCAGTATGATGGCCCTGGATTCAATCCCCAGTCCTGCTAAGAAGTGAGGAGGAGGAAGAGGAGAAAGAGGAGGTAGAAGAAGAGCAGAAGATGAAGAACGGGCCCTCACCTGTCATGTCTTCAGCCCAAGCACATCAGGAAGTCTGGGGCCTTGCGGTCCCTGTGCGATGATGGGGAGCACACCAGTTTTCAGTGGCAGCCTGGAAGCTGGCCTCTGCCTTCCTCCCAGGCACAGCTTGGGACTGACTCTGCTTTGATGGCATCCTGGGCACAAAGCAGCAAAGTCCCAGTGCTGGGGGGCACAGCCGCACTTGACCTTGTGTCAGAGGATGGTGATGTCAATCACTGACACGGGGCGGGAGTGAGGTCAGCACACATGTGGAGCCCTGGAAGCTCACGCAGTCCACACAGCCTGGAGTGTAGCTCACAGGTAGCCCCAGTCCCCAGATACCCAGCCCTGGTGCCCCCTGCCTGTGGGGCATCAAAATCCCTCCTCTCACACATCCAAGGGGTCTCCAAGGCCCATGGTCACTGCTGCTGTGTCAGGGATTTGAAATACACTTGAATGGGGATTTTTAATTTAAAACCTTTTAATTTAAATTAATCTAATGTCTCTAAAACTGAAATTTCTGGCAGGCTAGGGAGGGCCAGGTGAAGCTGGTAGTGCAGAGAACCCATAAACCCCTAAACCATTGGGCACCTCTAAACCAGAACTGCCACCCTGGCTGCAGGTTAGCATCTCCAGAGCCTCCCAGTAGTGATGTGGGTTGGGGTGGCCAGGCCTAGCCAGATCATGACCTTTTTTGGGCTCCTCTCCTGCATACAAATAGAGGGTGTTATACTTCATGACAGATCGGATCTCCCTGGAGACCTGGAGCCCATTCCTGCAGATACCAAGGGACAGCTGTACGCTGTCAGCCCTAGCAGTGATCTCAAAGGCACACATGGTAGGGAGCCAGGAGCAGCCCCCAAGGTGTAAGCTGCGTCCCTTAGCCCAGGAGTAGGCCCTGTGGGGGCACCATGAGGGGCCAGGCTTTTCTAGGGTGGTGTCACCTGCAGCTCCCTGACAACAGGTGATAAAAGCTAAACCAGAAACCAGCAGAGGATGCACCAGAGGCTCCTTTGGCTACCATGTTAACAACAGGCTGGAGGTCAGAGACATGCATGGGGAAGGTGTGGGCTCTCTGAAAACCAGCTCAGCTGCTGTAGCTAGGGCCCTGTACAAGACAACTGTGGCACCTTTCCTCCCCTCTTTGCTTCTTTCTTTCCTTCACCTTCTTTCCTTCCTTCTTCCTGAAAACTCGCTCCCAAATGTGTGGGGCAGGGCTGCAGGTGTCTCATAGTAAACCCAAACCTGATACCTAGGGCCCACGGGAGAAAGGCAGACACATAGTGATCATGCAAGGTCAAAGCAGCGGGGTTCATAGCTCTCAACCCACACCTCCTGAGGCTGCATCTGCAGGCGATGTGTGCAGCTGCTTTTTAAGGAAGTCACCTAGCTTGCCAAGGCCAGCGCTGCATCCTCCAAACCTGCACACATCAGCAGACATAGAAGGGTGAGGTCAGTTCTGCACGGAACTTGACTACAAACAGATTCATCAGGTCCCCTCAGCTGGATGCACAGCTGACTGTGCTCATGCACACAGGCCTGTGTGTGTGTGCGTGGGGGGGTCTATCAGATTCTAGCACATACAAAGATTTGTGTCCTCATGTTTAAAAATTTTGTATAATGTATTTGTTTCTAATGAGGAAAGTTTTTCTTTAAACTCTTCTAGGAATCTCTCAGAAAGAAAAAAATATGTTAGTTATGCTAGTTATGTAAATGACCAGGCACAAAAAATTTATTGCTAAATTACTTACAATATTAAAAATGTAAAGCACTCTAGTGTCCCATTGGAAGTAATTACATGAAATTAAGTGAAGCATATCTGCCGGGGGCTGTTGTGCACCGACTGGAAATGTCTGTGAAGAAAGGAAGTGATAACACGGATGTTGATGACCCCTCATGAATGCCACCCATGGCCCTGCACAACTGCAGGAAGGAGCCAGGGTAAAGGTGAATTAGAGCATGGGGAAAATAGGTGAATGCTTCAAAACCATCCTCTTTACTTTTACTCAATTTGCAGTAGTTTACCACAAAGAGCAGCTTCCCAGATTTTAATACATGCCACTTGGTGACCTCATGAAGACACAGGTTCTGATTCCCTGGGTTTGAGGTAAGGCCCAAGATCCTGCGTCTTTAACATGCTCCTGGTGCCTGTCTAGAAGCAATGAGTCATGTTGTTTCTAAACTGTGGATGACAGGACACAGACTTTGAAGAACCATAAAGTGCTTTTTTTTAAAAAAATTGCAATCTCAAAGCATAGAAAAAAGAAAGAAAAAGATTTAGTGAAAGCCCCTCTCTTCTCTGATTCCACTTGGCTTTTCCAAGCAGAGGACCGTGCATACTAATGCTATCTGTCAGGGTAGCACATGGTTTCCTATTAATTGTTAGGTGTGGTTGCCTTCAATCCAAGGTAGAGTCCTTCTGGTTTCTTCCTTTTGGGACACTTCACCTGGCTCTGTGTCATCACAGTTCCCAGGGTGCAGGGTCTGCTGGCCCTTCCTCAGGGGTGCCCATGGATACACAGCCCTTCTACTCCCCAGCACCAGCAGGGTGGGGAGCTGAGCATCTCTCTCTTTCTCTTTCACTCTTTCTGTCTCTCTGCGGCATGACTGAGAAACACTGTGTTTCACTTTCCATCTTTTAGCAGGGCCTATTGCTGTGGCCAAATAGATGACAGCACAAAATTTTCCATTTTAAAAATACTAAGGAATCGCTTCTCGGCCTTTTGGCTAAGATCAAGTGTAAAAATACTAAGGGGTCCCCTTAGGAGCCAATCAAGCAACATGTAACAGCATGCAATTACCTTCTCAATTGTCTTGTGGTTGGTAAACCAATGTTGTTTGACTTACAGCATATTTCTTACTTTAAAGTGCCGCATTTTATGAGTTGACTGTATGAATTTTTTAAAGTCCAAACATAAAGAAAAATCCCTCCATAGCTCATAATGATGTATGTGACTGCAGTCTCTCCCCTGCAAACAGAACGAACTTCTCTGCTTTCTGAGGTTGCCTCCATGCTGGGTGAACAGTTCTGTAAGATCTGCTTTTTCTCACTTGGCTTCAGAGTAGCTCTGGAAAGACCAGGACAGATATGAGTTCCATATTTGGAACTGGTTCAGTCCTGAGACCATTCCATGATGGTCCTGTCAGTTGTGGAATCCTCTTTCTGGGGTGTGGTTCTCCAGGATGGCTTTATTTTGGGCCTAGAAAGTTCCCCAAGGCCCAAGTTTTGAAAGCTTGGTCCTGGGCTTGGCATAACTGGAGGGTGGTAGAAGCTTTAGGAGTTGGGCCAGATGAGAGGTTTTGGGTCTCTGGAAGTGATCTTTCGAGAGGAATTTGTGGGACCCCAGACTCTTACTCTCTCTGCTTCCCAGCTACCATCAGGTGTGCATCTTTGCCCCCACCATGAAGAGTGGCCTTGTCACAGGCCCAAGAGCAACGGGACCAGCAGACCACGGATGGAAACTGTAACACCATGAGCCAAAGCCAACCATTTATCCTTTCAGTGTGACAGTCTCAGGTATTTTGGTACAGAAATGAGAGGTAACTCAGTAGTACAGGCATCCTTCTACAAATATATCTGCATGGAATAGACTCAGAGCAGGAAGAAAGGTCCCCGTTATGAGTGGATGACATGGAGTTACAGAGGGATCCCATCTCAAAAGATGAAGCTGAATAGCTATGTGTTTTCCATCCATTCTAGAGAAGGACACAGCTTACAAGGGAGTTAAAATCAAACCTCCAACAAGCCAGTCATGGCACATACACACATGTGGTCCAGTCCTACTGATGGGGATGGACACGGTGGCTGCTCACAAAGTAGGCACGCATGCTCACTGGCACAAGGAAAGTGCACCCTGGATTCCAGTTCTGTCTGTGAAAGGGCAGGTGGGGCCTCTGTATTGGGGCCAGGTGGGGCTGCCCAGGACTCATCCCCTAAGCAGTGCACTTGCCATCCTTTCAGAAGCTTGCTGCTGGGGGCCTGCATGGTGGCTGGTTCTAGGGGAGCAGGACCTTTATCTCCCACTTTTATCCCTTCAGTTCACAGACACATGGGGTTCTGGGCAGCTTGGACCTTGGAGAACAGGAGCCTGGTCCCAGGGTCCTGCCCCATTTGATGAGCTCTAAAAACCACTGGGGATGAAGAAAAATTTCCTTTGTGGGCCCCAACTGAGGAGAAGATTGTCCAGAAGCGGTCTACTCTCTAATTGTGTCTGAAGAAGCAAGGATGAGCCTTAAGTTATTCAGTGCAGATTTTTCCAGGTAATGGGAAAAAGCTATTTAAGGGGGCTTGGAGTGAAAACAGTGAAAAAGGGTCAGAATTGTAATGTGGCAGGAAATGTTTGTCAGTGGGGAATTTTTCCCCTTTATGAGGCAGGAAGTGGGTGAAGGAGCTTGAAGGCAACTTCCAACTCCAACATCCTGTGTTTGCAGACATTTCTCAGTCAGGAAAAACACAGTCCCAATTCCCAAGGACAAGGGCTCATTTACGCCCTTAGCCGATCTTTACCAAGGACCTTCCGTGTAGAAGAAAAACTAAAAGTGCACAAGGAAAGTGGAAAAGTTTAAAGGTGTAGTTTTAAAGCTGGGACTGGACTCAGAAGGAAACAAGAGGTGAGAGCACTGCTCCTGCAGGCATCCGCTTCACCCTTGTTTAGCTTTCCGTGATTTTCATCACCCAAGGTCAACACCCTCCAAAAATACTCAGGGAAAATTCCAGAAACAAACAACTCACATTTCTCAACTGCATGCTGTTCCACAGAGTGTGAGAAAAGATCGCACGCCACCCTCTTCTGCCCCACACAACGGGTCTACTCTCCCCACCAGGTGCCACTGAGAAGCCCTCACAGCTACCAGACCCATTGTCACAGCCCTCGCTGCCCTTCACGATGGTTTGGGAGTGCAGGAGCAGCGATGCCCAGGAGGGGCCTGGGCACCCATGGTGGGCAGATGGGTGAGCTCTGTGCTGTGTAGACAGGGCGTGGTGTCACCATAGTTACAAGGACAGGTCCCCCGAATAAGGGGGATGCTCAACATGGTTGGGGTGGGTGCCGGTCGGGGGGCAACTCGCCCAGCTTTGTGACTCTGCCCAAGACTGGACCTGCCAAACACAGGTCTGGCTTCACCTGGTATAGAAGCTGTGTTAGTCTGGTCAGGCAAGATGACAACCTGTCTGGTATAACCTGGGCCCTAAGCATGGCCTGCACAGAGCCCCTTCATGCCCAGGGTTGGTCAGGTTCCCCTGCCTGCTCGGCCTGTCCGCTGATGGGCACCCTTGCAGAAGGGAGGTTGGTATTCGCTGTCACTGTCACCATGGCTGACCATCACCTTGGAGGGCAGCTAAAGCAGCATCATGACTCATATGTGCTCTGCTCTTGAGGGCGATCAGCCTGCAAATGTCAGCCACCTCTTCATGGGAGCAGGAGGCTTTCATCCACGTGGCTGTTCTACTTCACAGGTGAGAAACCTGACATTCAGGGAAGTAAATAACGTCCTTAAGGTTCTTGAGGGCGATCAGCCTGCAAATGTCAGCCACCTCTTCATGGGAGCAGGAGGCTTTCATCCACAGTGGCTGTTCTACTTCACAGGTGAGAAACCTGACATTCAGGGAAGTAAATAACGTCCTTAAGGCTCCCATCAGCCTCACCCTGCCCCAGAAGGTTCAGCCTCATTTCACCATCTCCCTCGAATGATGGATACTAGAATGACTCAGCAAGTTACTCTCCTGCTGCCAGCAGCCAGGACGCATTGATGATTTGGTGAGGAGGAACAGCAGAAGTGGTAACTCAGGGAGTGCAAGCTGGAGACAGGGTGGTCAGCTCAGCTTCTGTCTGGCAGAGTCCTGGGCTCTTACTGGGGCACCAGCAGGGGAAAAACAGGACAACGGCAGGAGAGCTTGTGAGGGGACAGGGCTGGCAACAGCCAGGGTTCCGGGCTGAGGAGCAGGAGTGGTGCTGATAGTACAAGGGAGGTGCCTGTGTCCCACATCTGGGAGGCCACGCTCCCCACCGAGCCCCAGACATGACCCTCTGAGAGGTGAGTCTCACAATCAGTGTAGGGGCAAAGAGGCGGGGCCGGGTAGATGGAGGGGCGAGTGTGAGTGTGTGTTTGTGTGGAGTGCAGGAGGGCTTGAGTGTGTGCAACGTGTGAGGGGAATATGTATGTGGGTTAATGTGTGCATGGGGGGTATGTGAGAGGTGTGTGAGTGTGCATGGGTGTGAGCCTGCCAGTGCTGCAGGGTGTGTGGCAGGACACTGACACCCATGGTGGGTGCGTGGGCATGTGCAGAGGGCACACCAGCCCTGATCTGCCCACTACCTGAGCATCAAGAGCACATCCTTCCCTGGGACCCTCCACTCCAAATGTTCGTCTTTCCTGTCCACAAGAAGGAAGAACCTGGCCCCAGCCTAGATGATAGGATTTACCTCAAAGGCACCACTCATATAGCTCCCGCTGTCATGAATGAGGAGCGGGTGGATCCTCAGCTGACTTCCTACACCCTTGGGTCTGTAGCACTGTGTGTGGGGGGGTGTCCAAGGCTGAGCCCAGGCTGCCATGACAGTCCACTGGAGTCCTTGGGCAGACAAGGGAAGTCCCACAAATTATTTTGAAAGGTGTGACAAGTGAAAATTATGTGTGTTGGTGGGAAGAAGAGTTTATTTTTTAATTTTCCACACAGAAACGTGAAGAGGTCGCAGTGGAACAAGGAACCCTTGGTTCAGAGGAACAGTGGCCTGAGTCATATTTAACCTTCTTGATGACATTTCCTGTACATTTCTGATGTTGTCTCCTTTTAGCTTAGCAAGAGGCTGAATATGGATCTCAGAAAGAAAACCTGACTCAGGAGAGAGTTAATCTAAGGTTTTGTTTTTTTCTGAAAATTAAGAGATTCGGGGGCATTTTAGAATATCATTTTGCACCAATTATTACCTAAACAACTTTGTAATCACCCCATTCTTTGTGCAGCCTCTCATCCAGCTTCTTACTTTTTAAATTTGCCCTCTCTCTTACTCTTTATGGCCTCTGCTCTCAAGGTTGTTCCTGAGGTCCATGTCACCGTGACCTTCCAGAGCATGTGGTCAGCACCTCTTGGAGTTCTTAGATCTTTCATAGCTTGCTATGCTCCCCAAACCAGGTTTGCAACATGGAAAGACCCTGGGTGCTGGGACCAGTAGGACCCTGGGTGCTGGGACCTGGGGGCTGATGGTGATGGGTTCATGATCTGCCTCATAGGATGAGCCAAGGATGTTCACAGCTTGACCCCGGGTCCCCAGTTTTCCCTTGGGCTTTGTCTATGGGTTTCTCCTTCCTGAATTCTAGTATGGCCAGCCCCAAGGGAATCCAGGAGTACAGCCTTCTGAATCCTCTAGAGATGAGGGCCATGGTGTGGCTTCTCTTCTTTCCTTGCTTGTTCCAGTGTCAGGACCAAATTCCAGCTACTGACTGCCAGCTCGTGTCACTGTATACTGTGACTCAGTGACCTCGTGTCTCTATCTCTCTGACCTTTAGGAGTGTTTGAATCTCAAAGTGTTCCTCCAGTTCCTAAAGGGATTTGAGCATTTTGCCCGAGAGCCAATCTTTGTGAAATTCCTGGGCTGGAGAGTCTGGTGGGATTGCTGACCTCTCCGTCCTGGAATGTAAGCTCAGCAAGGGTCGAGCCCTGCACTCTCACCATGGTGTCCTGAGTACCTGGTGCATCACTTGGCCCATGGCAGCCATTCCATAGATACTCCAGAATAAGGAACAAAGTTGTCATGCCACCACTCATCCTCCATAGATGCCTTTCCTAGTCTTTCTCGCATGTCCCCACATCCCAAGAAGGAGAACAGCCTCAGCCTTTTGAATCCCACCATCCAAGCCTGTCTGTCTTTTTACTGCTCTCTGAGCCAACCCCCATCCCCTGCTTGGAACAGGGTGTGCACTGGATCCAGGGTCCCTCTAAGGCCAAGGCCTTGGGTTTGCTTTGAACCTATAAACATGTGGAAACATCTGGCCTGTTGCCTAGCCCAGCAGTCCCTCTGCAGATGCTCATTGTCCGCCTTCAGAAGGCAGTGTCTTGGGTTGCAGCTTTGATTTCAGGGGCTATGACCTTGGTATGGCTCGCGGGTGACATTCCCATGGACTTCAGAGACCGGAAGCTTTCCAGAATGCACACTCCCTTTGGGGATATCTGCAGACTGTCCCAGCAATAAGAGCATCAGACCATCTGCCCTGTGCCAGACCAGGGGCGGTGGAAAGAGGACATGTAGCCTACGATGGGTGGGAACCACATGTTCTTCCAGAATACCAACTTGTGGGCAGAGGAGGTGGCTTGGGTGATGTCTCAGCAGGGTGGTGAGACTGTCCTGTCGTGGGAGGAAGTCCTAGGCTTCTCTTCCTGCCCTGAGCACACAGCTGAGCATTTGGCCATGGCTTCATCTGACTTGGCAAGTCCCCTCCCAGAGCTGACGCACTCCTACTGCTTGAGGTGCAGCCTGCACACTCACAGCTGTCTCTAGTCATTCTGGACTCAGGCCCTGGCCTAGTTCAGGCAGAAGTCAGTGCTGCTGAAGGGAAACCTCTGTTTGTGGGGGAAAGGAAATCACATGATGCCAAGTGCTGTGCTAGAGGAAAACAGATTCACTGAAGACACAGCAGTTTTTCCTGCTAAAAGCAGAGTAGGTATCTTGTCTGATGGGGGAACAGGCTCTCCTGTTTCACCATGACACGTGTAGTGCCCACCCATGTCTCCAAGGCCATGTCTTCCCCCAGGGCTGTGTCCCCCATGTGTCCACAGGAGCCCGCCCCTCCCGAGGTCTGGCTCATCTGAGACGACTTTGCTGAAGTCTGTGTTTAGAGACTTCTCACACATGAGATGAGGCCAGCCAGGCCAGTGTTTGGGAGAGGAGCTAAAAAGCAGCAAAAGCAAGGGGAAAGCAGAGAAATGGGAACAGACAGTGGAGAGTCCCAACTGCCAGGGGCTGTTCTTGGGGTCTCCATGCCCAGGCAGCAGCAGGAAGCTCTGTGGGTCCTGCATCACCAGAGCCAGCAGGGGCAACCCCTGCTGGGAGAATGGCTTGGTCTCAGTCCCCACAGGCCAAGCCTTTGAGTCAGTGCTGGGCGGCCTGTCCCAGAATCACAGGGCAGGGTGCTGGGCAGGTCTCAGGCCAGGCTCCCTTTCAAAGGTTGCATTTGGACGTTTCTCATCCATCCTCCCTGCAGTCAGCATTCTTCTCCTTGAAGAGACTGCATTGTAATGAGACCTGGGAGGGAGATGGTGAGAAACTCAGCCTGTTGCATTTCCCAGGGGCATAGGGTTGCCATTGGTTATATCAGGCACTGGTAGGAAGCCTTGGCAGAGGTGAGACATGCACTAAGTGGTCCCTTCCCCATCCCCGGGGGCCACAATGAGGCTCCTCTCACTCCACACAGCAGCCTCCAGCCCACCAGCTGGGCAAAGAGAGGGAGGCAGGAGGGCAGGAGGGCAGGGGGACAGGCATCAGGACACCAGGACTCCCCAGGCCACCCCTGACTGCTCTGCACTGAGCCCACAAGGCACCTCACAGGGGTCTGCAACCCCAGCAGCTCCCAAAGTGCAGGTGCAGGTGACGAGTGGTGTTAGAGATACCCAAGCCGGGCACACAGAGTGGGGCTCTGGAGTTCTCACTGTCTCACGAGGACACCCAGGTGGGTCTCTCAGCCTGGAGCGGGGAGGCCACCAAATAAACACACGAGGAGTGTCATACTCAGATACACCCAGACACAAGCAGGCCCGGTCCACCCAACCACAGGGCATAGTCTGTTTCCTCCATCACAGAAAAGAATCCAGTGCCGTGGGTTGGAGAGCAATGATCTTCTACTCCCTGCAGAAACTTGTGGGGACTCCCAGGCTTCTGAGATAAGACCCTTTGGCATTTCTTCACACATGAATGTGGCTACTACAAAATTAAAAACCCATCTGCAACTTGCTCTGGGGGACACTGAGTCCCCTCTCACCGCCCCTCCTAACCAAGGTCCTTGGGTGCCACTCAGCTTCCTGCCCCATCTCCCCTGGACTCCTCACTCCACCCTGAAGCCTCTGCATCTCCTGAGATGGGTTCCACTCAGGCAGAGGCTGCACCTGTCAAAAGTGTGTGTCCCATCCTGACCTGTGGAGATGCCTCCTTGGACAGCCTGGAGAGAAGCAGTGTGGTCAGGGAGTCCCAGCCCAGCAAAGATACAAGCTCACCCTGCTTCTGTCTGGTCCTTGTCGTGTGTCCCATCCTGACCTGTGGAGATGCCTCCTTGGACAGCCTGGAGAGAAGCAGTGTGGTCAGGGAGTCCCAGCCCAGCAAAGATACAAGCTCACCCTGCTTCTGTCTGGTCCTTGTCAGCGGCACCCTGAGCTCAGAGCTCGGCTGAGGGACCCTCAGAGCGATGCATGGTGACTGATACCATGACTCCCTGAAAACAGAGTTTTTGCAGACTTTTCCAGATTCAAGGAGGATGGAGCCCTCCTACCTTTTCTGAACACTCGAGGTAGATTCACTGATAGTGGTCCTGTGGGTTCTGTGATGCCCGCTTCTCTGCTGAGGGCCACCTCCCTGCCAGATCCCCCTTTCCACAGCCCCTCTGCAAGGCACACACTGCTGCGTCATCACAGGAAATGCAGGGCCTTCTGGCTTTGGCTTTTTGCTCACTGGTATTTGGCAAATGGCTCTTGATTTAATAACAACAGAGGGATTTGTTAACGCTTGGCCAGGCAAGACCCCTGTCCTCAGCCTGGGTTGGCTTCTCTCTTTCTCTGTGGAAGAACTGGACTGTCCTCTTATTTTTCATGATCATGGTGGTGTGCATACACAATTTCCATACTAGGAGTAAGAGACAGCACCTTCATTGATACCTAATTCACTTAACACTGGGGAAAATCACAATTCATTTCCACAGATGGCTTTAAAGGCTGTGAGGGGTAGAGGAAGGACTGGCTCAAGGATTATGTGTATTATTTTGTGTCAAGGGTCCAGCCTCCAGGATGGGGCAGTGATTTGAAGCCTGTCTTGCGTTTTCACATGTAAACTGCCAGCAACCTAGGCTAGATTCAGCTGGAAAGGAGCCAGGAAGTACATTTACTTTAGTCCCTTCCTCAGTTTTGCTGCTATGTAACTCTATTCCCTACCCCTCCTCCTTGCCCAAATCTTCACTACTAGGCTTTTGCCCCTAGCTTCTAGCTGGCCTTCCCATGCATACCCACATCTGCAAACCAACACAGGTCATGTCCCCTGAGGGAGGCATTTATTTCCAACCATCCCAGGTCTTTGTCGTCGCGGTACACTGGGGCTTGGTTTCACCATTAGGAGATACCAGACAGTGTGGCCTCACTATGCCAGACTTGGGGCTCTCAGGGCCCCACCAGGTTCACACACAAAGCATCCTCTAGTCTGAGGTTTTGCTTTCCAAGGCTTCAGTTATCCATGGTCAACCAGGGTCTGAAAACAATCTCAGAAATTTCCAGAAGTAAACAATGCAAGAGTTGAAATCATAGCCCGTTCTGAGAATCATGGTGGGTTTCAGGCTTCCCTCTCTGTCCCACCCAGGGCTGAAGTGTCCCTGTGCCCCACAGACCTGTGCTGTGCTGTGCACATAAACAGAAGAATACAGCACAGACAGGTCTGAGGTAGTTCTGGGGGGTCTGGACTGTTTTGCCCCACAGACAGGGCTGACTGTAGAATGAAGGAAATCAGAAGATTTGGGTTTGAAGAAGCAGTGGGCTCATTTGGTTGAATTTACTCTTCCTTTTCATCTCCCTCTCTTTGAAACAACTAAATTAAAGTCTGGTCCTGACATACAGCAAGCGTTCCTGCCAGCTGCCACCAGAGTCTTGGTCCTTCCTGGTAGAAGTCGCCTTCCCTGGGCCCCTAGTCCTCAAGGCCCTCTGCCCACTGTCCTTCGGGCACCCTATCCCAGAACAGCCACCTCAGGACTTCTGGTCTGCAGGTTCCAGCAGGCCTGGATTCTTACAAACACCCACAGAGGCCGGGTTTTGGCCACAGATCTTATGTCACAGTTCAGGAAACAAAGGAGCAATTCATTCTTGGGAGAGTTTGCCAGGTTTCCACACAGCAGTTTCCTTCTTGAAATTGCTTTGTTCTGTCCATCTTAGAAAGGGGGTGAGTAATGGCTAGGCCCCTTGGATTTGCTGGTCCTCTACAAGCGAGGCCTTCCGTGCCTAACTCAATTTTCATTTCCAGGGTTGTCAGATGGAACATAAATGTTTGATGTCACCCACACTACTTCACTGTGGTAATCAAACACCACTCATGGTCTAAAAGGGCACAGCACTTCATGGACCATAACAGATCTTGTCCGTAAGAGATGGCTCTTGTGTTTGTCCAACTCAGGGGAAACAGCCATGGCCTTCGGTGGGATATCAAGGCTGTGCTCTTCCCAGGTTATAATGATGGTCCCTGGCATTTCCTGGCTGTCCCTAGTTGGGGTTTGATGCCTGAGAGTGGGAAAGGACCTGAGCAACAGGGCTTCCAGCAGTGAGCAGGGTGTTGAAAAGGAACGATCTCCATCATTCTAAATGCATCTGGAATCACCTACTTCCCTCTACTTTTTTAAAAAAAATCTTTATTAAGTTTATTGGTGCATTTTAGGTATACAATATACATTCATCATTGGGATCTTGTGCCTTTACATGACTTATCTTGGTTCTTATTTTTCCCCATTCCCCAGCCCTCCCTTCAGCCCCTCCACCCTTCCCAGTTTACAAAGACATTGTTTCCATGTTTTTCCTTTTCACATATTTTTTCTTATCCCTTTTTACCTTTTCCCTACTTTCTTTACTCTTTTAGACCTTATCTTCCTATTACACAATATCAGTTATAGATTTTGATCCTTATTACACTCTCAGTTTTTCACACCAGAGAAACTATTTGGTATTTAACATATGTGACTTATTAGTTTCACTTAAGAGTATGGCCTAGTGTCACAAGTGCAAGGACCTGAGTTTTAGCCCCAGTACCCTCCCCCTCCCCAAAAAGAGTATGGCCTCTATGAGCGTCCACTTAGCTATAAATATCTCTAGTTTCTTGTTCTTTATAGCTGAGTAGTATTCTATTTTATATTTTTAAAAAAATACATCTTCTTAATCCAATTTCCAGGTGTTGGGCAATTGGGCTGTTTCCAAATTTTAGCTATTACAAACTATGCCACTATAAGCATGGGTGCGCAAATATCACTGTTATATGATTCTATAAATTCTTTTGGAAAGAATGGGACTTCTAATCCTAGTTGCTTAAGGTGTCTCCATATTGATTTCCTTAGTGGTTGCACCAGTCTGCACTTCTACCAACAATGGAGAGGGTTCCTATCTTCCCACAACCCTGCCAGCATTTGTTATTGGTTGATTTCCTGACCACAGCCATTCTTTCTGGGGTAAGGTGGAATCCCAGCATTGTTTTCATCTGCATCTCTCTAATGACCAGTGATATTGAACATGTTTTCATGTTTATTTGCTGCTTTTACTTCTTTGTCTGAGAAATGCCCGTTCATTTCAGATGTCCATTTTTTAATTGGGCCTGTATATTTGGGGAGTCTGATTTTTGAGTTCTTTTTATATTTGAGGTAGTAGAACTTCTTCTGGGGAACAGCAGGTAAAAATATTTTTCCACATTGTGGGTTGTCTCTTAGCTCTGCTTGTGATTTCTCTGGCAGTGCAGAAACATTTTAAAGATGAGATCCCAATTATTGATTCTTTGTGCTAGTTCCTATGCTGCTGAAGATTTGGGTTCCTGCCCGACCTGATAACCCAGAAGCTGCTGCCCACAGACAGTGAACAGGAAGCTGTATAACTGTCCCCACCGTGCCTCTGTTCAACAGTGGGGCCAGGCCACACCCCTGGCCCTGGGGGTCAAGCCTAGCTCGTTGGGAGGGACTGGGACTCTGGATTCTGTTCACCTGGCTCTGCCACAGTGTGGACCCCAGGGCCTTGGCTCTCTGAGAGACCTCCTTCCAGGATCAGCAGCAAGGAATAGTCACTGGTTTAGGCAGAAGGATTTATAGCATGCTGCTCTGTGGCCCCAGCCATCCTTAGAAAGCTGAAGAAATGTCTCCAGCAGGGCCCCTGCCATTGTCTGGCAGACCCAGGCTGCTTCTCTAGCTTCAGACTCAAGACCCCTGTTGTCCCCACCTGGTGGCCAGATGCTTATAAGCCCGTGGGCCCCAGGACATGGACCTCATGGTGTCTGCTGCCCTAGTGCTGGGGGTTTCAGGGGTTTCAGGTTCCTCTGCTCCACCCTGCAGACCTCCAGACATGCGGGGCCCTGGCCACCCTCCTGCCCTGTGTCCCCTGTCTGCTGGTCTCTGCGCCTCAGGCCAGGTACCGTGGCTCCTGCTGGCTCTAGCCCCAAAGGCGCAGGTGGTGGATGAAGAGCTGAGTCCTCTGCCCGCGGGTGCCAAAGCGCTGAGTTTTGATTCATGCAAAGGGAGGAGGCCAGACTCAGACCCTGACCCAGGACAGGGCTTGAGGGTGTTCATGGGATAAAGAAAGAAGGCATGAGGAAAGGGAAGGATGGGGGTGCGGGAAAGGTGAAGTAATCACACTTTTCTTCCTTTCTTCAGAGCCCAATATGTACAAAGGACAGGTCAGCAGGACTGTGGGTAAAGTTTGTGATCAAATGTACGTGGGACAACTGCATGGGCCCAGTGAGTAGTCAGGGACTTCCAACTGTTTGAGCCAGGTAAGTCTACTGCCAAATTGCTAATGCACAACTTAATCATTGCCAAGGTGACCATGGAGGTGTCACCTATGGTCAAGCCAGGAGAGATCTATTACTTTGTTGGAAAGCTAAATCCCTTACAAAATCAGTGACAAAAGCAAGGAAGTAACTGAAAGAAGCACGTGAAGCTGGAAGGTTTTCCTAGGGTTTCAAAAAAAAAGGGTTTTCACTGTTCAGTTTCTAAACTTTGACTAGGAAAGAGAATATATATCCATCTCCCTATAAGAGGGGAAATAATTAATTTTCTTATGGGGCCTGGGCTACTGGTGGAGGGTCCTTGGGCAGAAGCACTTCCTCCTGTCCCACTTCTTGGAGGCCACCAGGGCCCAATCCTGACGGTGATCCCAGGCCTCAGGTTCTAATAAAGCCACTTCCTTTTGTTCCCAGCCCAAACACATGTCCATGGAGAAAATCTGATGGGGTCTGTAACAAGATTATTAGAATGAATGAACACAGACAATTGCAGATTTACCTCACTAAAGTCGTAAATTACATTTGTAAGCAAGGATTCCAGCAGTGTCTTTTCTGATAATATGCCGCACTGGGAAAGCGGCTGCTGCACTCTCAATAAGGAATGCACTTGTGTTTTGCACGTGTCAGCTGTGAGACAAGAGCAAGAGGCCACCTAATTGCGATAGTCAAATCTGATTTAGCTCTCTCACACTTTCATTTTCACACAGGTGATGACACCAGTTTTGAGGTAAGGAGTTTTGAAAGTGACTTTCTGATACAAATATTAGCATGCTGCTCTTTTTCACTGGATGCTTTCTAAAAAAAATTTTTTTTTGTACCCGGGATCAAATTTGGGTCCTTGCGCTTGCGAGGCAGGTGGCAGAACCACTGAGCTAAATCCCCAGCCCATTGGATGCTTTTATTTCAGGATGTGTCAGTTTCCACACAGGAATTGTCAGCTGACAAGGTTCTTAGTGTTTGAGCCCTACTGGAATCTGCTTTCTTAGGCTACCCCCAGACCTACTGAACCAGAGATTTGGGGTGAGGCTGCAGTTTCTGTGTATTGTGCTTTCAGGGAATTCTAATGCCTGCTAGAACAGACCCAGAACCCTGGGTCTCTCCAGTATTGGGTTGGAAACCATGTCTCTTGAACTGCCTAAGCTAAAGCTGCTCCCTCTGAAATGAAATTTGCAACATGGTCTCTATTTTTCCTAGTTTTGCTTTATCATTAGTTTTTATTTTAACCAGGCAAATTTTTGGGGGACAGCACATTGAAATTTAGATAATAATATATACTATTGATTTCCTATAATCAGCAAAAACTCATCAAGAGCAGAGTGAATAAATGGATTATGTCAACACAATAGATTACTGTCCAGTGATAAAAATGAAATAGATACACAGCACACATGCACACACACTCACACACACACACACACACACACACATGCCACCTAAGTCCCCAAGAAGCCCTTGCCTCTATGTCTCTTCCCCAAGGATCTGGTTCTGTTACTGTCGTGCTCTGACCTTGATGCCCTGGCTGGTGCCTAGCGTGCCAGCCTCTGAATCTGGCCAGAAATGCCACAGCCTGCAAGCTTGCGACACCTGGAGCTGGCTGGAACCACAGCCTGAGCTCTGGTTCCAGCTCCCAAACTGGTGTAGCTGGGGCTACAGAGGGCAAGGCCTGGCCTCTTCACCTTTGCCTGGATAGAGAGAAGTCAAGGCAGGGGAAATACAGCACTGACCAGCAGGAGGGGGCTGCCCTAAACCAGGGGCTCAGACCACGGATGTGGATGAGATGGGGGATATCTTGGAAACTGGACCCCTCAGAGGCCCCAGGGCTGGGCCAGCAGGTGGCCTGATGAGTCACCCTGGTCCCCACCCTTCTGCTGACTTGCAGTTCACAATGGCCCAATTGTGTTGCTGCACTTAGCTGTGGCTAAGGTTCTAACCCAGAGTTTCAGCCCAGAGACCTCAGGGACAGAGAGAAACAGTGCTGAGAGAAGTCTTTGTGCAAGTCTGCTGTGCAGAAGGGGCCCTGAGGTCATGGTCCGGTGTGGTGGCTCAGGATGAGGCACTAGAGCAGCCAGTCTCTGCCACCGGCTGGCGCTAAGGGCCCAGGGGTGTCAGAAGTGACAAGAGGACAGTTTGTTATAGGTGGGAAACTGTTGGGCATTTTTAGTCAGGGTCAGACAGAAACCCCTGAGAGTATGAAGTGCAAGTGAGACCATCCTCAAAGTCTCAAGACATTGCAGCATCTTTAACCAAGTGAGTCACTGGGTCGCAGTCAACCTCTGTCCCTTGGCATCAAGTGCAGATGTTTAGTTAAGATTGTGGGAAAACAAGGAAGTTTGGTTGGGCAGCCCAGGATCCTCTGGGGCTGACAGTTTTGTCTTGGAGAAATGCTTAGATCTGTTTATGCAGGTGCTGACATTTGTGATCAGCTATGACTGGTGTTCACCCATGGTGGATGAACTATTACTAGCTCATGTTTTGACTCAGGGCATAAGAGTCACAAGCTTCCTCCTGAGAAAGAAGTTAAAACAACCCTGTCCTCACAGAACTTCAGTCTGGCTCTTGTTGGACAGAGTAAATAATGACCAGAGTAAACAAGGAAATTATTCATCTGTCAGAAACTGCTAAGCACTATGGAGGGAAATGTGCAGAAAAGGGGGCAGGGCCTAGGATTAACATGCCCACCAGGATAGGATCTATTGAGAATGTTCTTGAGAAATTTTTCTAGATCATATAGCATATGAGAGCAGTATTCCACAACCTCCAATGTGCAAATATTGTTAACAGGTGTTTTTGGTGAAAATGTTGACTAAAGATAAAAACATCTTCTCATTATCACAGGGAAACCAAGCAAAGTGCAGATAAGAAATCTCTCCCATAAATATTTTTCTGCAATCAGTATAATCAAGTTGAACATCTGGAAGATTCAAAGAATTTGGTTCCACATGATTTATAATATATGACATTTTAAATTCTTCATTCAGATAATTCATATTCATTGTAGAAAATCTGGGTTATAAGTGTGAAGAAAGTAAAAATATCTCTAATTCCTCCAAATGATCTCCAGATTATTGAGTAGCCAATATTACCATCTCAGCCTTGAGGGAAAAGAAAAAGCTACCCTAAAGATGTTCCATAGATACCTGACTTGGGGACAGGTATGGGTGGAATGGCACCAAAGACCACTTTCAAGACACTTGTAGCCAAGATAGCACCTGAACCCTCAGCACCCGGAGCAACTACTGTGATGTGGTTGTTGAGGCTTGGGTGCTTTGTGGACGTCTGCATTCTGATTGGGCTGATATAATGGCTGGCACCATTAGTTCACTTTCTGTACTGTCTGACTCCTGGCTTCTTTACAGGATTCCCCGAATATGCATGGAAACAGATTCTGCTAGCTCTTGTGTGTGGCTGCATGGAGCTCCAGGCTGAAATCATTTCACTGGTATTTCTGGCACAAATGCCTGGTGAGGTCTGAAATCTTAGCACACTCACTAACAGCTTCACTCAGATAACAAGCTGGCACATTAACTTGAGCCTTTCACATTATGTAAATGTATACAGAGGTCTAACTACTCCTGGGCCATCTCTAAGGGTTCCTTATGTCACGCAGCTTTGCACCGGGGGGATGGGCCATCAGGCATGAAGTCTGGACCTCACTAGAGGTCAAAGAGTGGGTTTGCTTTATACCAGCCTGCTGACCTTCAGCCCTGGTGCTCCTTCAAAGGTCTCATGTCCTCCTCACCATCAGCAGTTTGGGGATAGGCCCTGGTGCTCTGGTTCCTGGTTGTAAATTTTGCTCAACCAAGCCAAGGACTTAGCCAGTGCCCACCTTTTGGGTATGAGGCTATATATATTTTGGCACTGGGGATCAAACTCAGGACCTTGTGCTTGAGAGGCAGGCGGCAGAACCACTGAGCTAAATCCCCAGCCCCAAGGGCATACATTTTTAAAAGCAGTTGGAGACTAGCTTCTGAAGCAGCTTTTGGGCACTCAGGGCTTATCAATCCCCAGGAGCCACTTGCCCTCCCCTGCACCCTTCCACCATGATGTTCCTACATTGGAGCCAGCTGACCATAGACTGAATCCTCTGTAGCCACAAGCCAAAATAAACCTTTCCTCCTTTAAGCTGTGGATATTGGATATTTTGTCCTAGCAATGGGAAGGTAACTAATATACAGACAAATTCTCCCTAGTCAAGGAGACAAGTCCTTCAAGGAGTCCTAAAGTGCAGGCCCCAATCTACCAACTCTGCAGTCTCCTGGGAGCTTGTCACAGATGGGCTGTGGCACAGTTCTGTGGCAGCCGGTGTGCTGATGACTGTCCCCTCTGGATGGAACCTGGGTGGCTAAGGACCTTACAGAGAGGTGAAGGTTCCCCAGTGGCTGGAGCCACAGCCCAGAGTCTGAGTGAACTGCATGCAACACGGCAGCTTCCATGGAGCCCTAAATGCTGGGGCCTAGTGCTCTGGACAGGCCAGTTCCCTGGACCTGGTACCCATAGTCTTTATGCTGACAGGCACAGGCTGAGGGTGATCCCCTCCTTCATGCTCCGAGGACCATTCTTAGGGATGGGAATTGTCAACCATACCTCGTAAAGAGGTAAGGTTGATGTCAGGCTGAGGTTTGGGGCTTCCTTGGCTGATACTCTCATGACTTTTGTGAGTTTCAGAGATGGACAGCAGCCTTGTCTTGCTCACAAGCCTTGGCATTCAGAGAAGCAAGGTTGTTCCTGGGAAATCACAAGGCTGAAGGGGTTTCCCCATACCTGGCTTGGAGCCATCTCTGATATAGCACAGGGGATCATGAGCATCACAGGGTAGCAGGCCCTGCAAAGTCCTGGGACTGAGGTGCTCCTGTTGATGAACCTGGCCCCCTGAACAAACCCTGTGCTAGCTATCTGCTGCTGTACCAAAATGCCCGAGATCACTAATACACAGGAAAAGGCTATTTGGCTCATGGTTCTGTGTTTCTCCACAGTAAGGTGGACTTCTCTGAGGTCACTTGACATCTCTCTTAGGACCAGTGCTGCCAACTTCAGGTACCACACATACCACTTCATCAAAATCAGCAAAAAGACAACAAACTTGGGAAGGTATAAACTTTCAGAAAGCCCCCCCCCCCACCCACCCAGGGTTTGTACCCAGGGCCTTTGCAGTGAGCTGTATTCCCACTTTTTGACTTTTTATTTTGAAACAGGGTCTCACTAAGTTGCTAAGTTGCCCAGGCTGGACTTGAGCTTGCAATGCCCCAGCCTCTTGAATTCTTTCCAGACTGGAGTGGGTAGGGATGAGCCTGGAGCAGAGCCTGGGGTTGGCCCCCGTCCCACAGAACAGCTACACGCCCTTTCTGGCTTCACAGTGTCTTCATCCGAGAGTGACAGAAGATCCTCTCCCAGGGCCGTGGGGAGCAGGAGACACTGTGCCTAGTGCAGCATAAGCTCTCACACAAGGCAGGAGCTGTCATGGCTATGGGGACACAGACCTGCCCAGCACAACCATGTCACTGCGGATACCAGGTAAGGAGCTATCAGGTGAGAACTCCAGCTAACGACAGCTCCATAAGTGGATGTTTAAAAACCAATATTCTCCAAAGAGTAAAGTTCAAGCTTGACTTCCTGAATTCTCCTGGAGTTTTACCAATTAAAGTCTATATTTCAATGTGCAAAACCGGGGGTGGGAAAGAAAAACACATGAGTAGCACATGTGCTAAGCAATTCCCTCTGGGCGTTGAGTTTTCAGAAAATGTGGCCATCTCTCCTTGCCCACCACCGAGCCCATTTTCCCCATCGATAAATACAAGCACTCTTGTCATAATACTTTTTTTTATTACAATATCCAAAAAACTGGGTATGCAAGTTTAGGGGATCTCAAGACCCCTGCTTCAATCGTAGGAGTGTGCCACCTCAGGACTGTATAGTTCAACTATAAAGAAGTTCAAATGTAAAGAAAAAAGAAAATTCAATTTCTTAATAAACATTCTGTGTGTCTCTTTCTACTGATCACATATTCTCTTGTAAACCCTGAAAAAATTTCCCTGTAAAGCAAATAATATATATATAATATGCACATATTATATATATATATGTATAGTGTGTGTGTATAGAGTATATAGCTTCTTTTGCTTCAATCGTAGGAGTGTGCCACCTCAGGACTGTATATTTCAACTATAAAGAAGTTCAAATGTAAAGAAAAAAGAAAATTCAATTTCTTAATAAACATTCTGTGTGTCTCTTTCTACTGATCACATATTCTCTTGTAAACCCTGAAAAAATTTCCCTGTAAAGCAAATAATATATATATAATATGCACATATTATATATATATATGTATAGTGTGTGTATAAAGTATGGATAGCTTCCCTTCCCAAAGATCAGCTCTTTTCCTTAATCATCTGCTATTAGTGTCCACAAACAGCTACAGATACATATTACTTTGAGAATTAAATACATAATTGTGAAATTCAAACAAGCCAAAGGGCAAGAGGAGAAAGCACTGTGATGGCACGACTAGGGTCAATCGCCAACATGTCTTTCCGTGTCATGGGTTTCCGCGCGCACAGACTGACTCTCAGGAAAAACTCTTATTGCACGCGCAGCCTCAAAGGCACTGGCAGCTTCCCCAGGCCGCCTCACCGGGTTCCAGTATTGCTATCACCCCGGGTCCCCCTGCACAGCCGGGAGCCCGGGAGCGTCTGTGGACACCGGGCCTGGCGTCGGCTGCCCGGTGGCAGGGGAGGCCGCAGCTCGGGACAGCACCGACTAAGCCTGTGCAGCTCAGCTCACTGGTTCACTGCTGCCCGATGCCGTGGCGGGGACAGTGAGCCCCAGCACCAGGACACCCTGGTGCAGCTCCCAATGGGGGCTGGGAGGCCTGGGGTGGTGGGCGAGAGACTACCCAAGCCGGACAGAAAGACAGACTGCGCTGCTGGCTGGGCAGCGGGCGAAGTGGCTGGGAGGGCCTGGAGCTGGGGGCGCAGCCACCGCTGTCACTGCAGAGCCCGGACGAGGTAGAGCTTCTCGCCATGCTCGCTGGTGAAGATGGGTGCCTTCTTGTAGTGCTCCACCAGCTCATCCATGCTATGGAAGCGCCGCTGCCCGATGCAGTAGACATTGTCCACCAGCTGCACCTTGAAGTGCTTGTTCTTCCCTGATGCTTTGAGAGACACGGAGAAGTCGCTGGGCTGGAGAGGAAGCACAAGGAGGTTAGGACAGGCACAGGTTGGGAGCCGCCTCAGGGCACAGCAGGGTATCTGGTGGCACCAGAGCCTCAGGGTGACCCTGAGGAGCCAGACACAGGCCTCAGGCTCTTAACAGACAAAGGAAATGCTGCTCTGAACACGCATGGGTTTAGCACATACAGGGCCACACACGTGGGAGGTCATCTTCGCAGAGTTGCTTAATACAAGGCATGGCAGCCCCTAACCTACATGGTAGGGACACCCGAAATAGGAGCACCATTCCCCAAACACTCTCTCTTTCTCCATTTTTTTTTTTTTTGTACCAGGGATTGACCTTGGTACCTTGTGCTTGTGAGGTGGGCAGGCAGCGGCACTGCTGAGCTAAATCTTCAAACTCTCTTTTAAAACCTTGCATGATTCACAGCACTCTGCCTGAGACAGCAGCTCAAAATTCCACTTCTTCTGACTTTGAACTACCAGTAACAACGCCGTAAATACTTTCTAATTCTAAGATCTTTAACAATAAAGTGCGTGGGGGCAGAGTGGGGGAGGACTCTGGGTGCATTTTCAGCAGAATTCATGATGTCTCTGTGGGACCTGAATCGTGGACTGAGCAGTTACTGAGAATTGTTTAAGGGTGGTGATGATGTCAGTACCTGCCTTTATCTGAATATATTTAAGCAATATGTCATTTTTATTAAATTGGCCTTTTCTTTCAATTACTGAAAAACATGCAGGAAGGATACTGAATGAAGAATGCTCTTTGTAGAAGTAATTTTGTAAACAGCGATCATCTCCTGGAGACTGACTCCACACCAGGCAGCATGGCTGGGACATGCGGGTGCATGGGCATCATACAGGGCACCCAGCTCTGCAGGTGACAGTATGGGGGAGGCAGAGGGCAGTTGCAAACTGCTGGGGTCCATGAAGAGGGGGGGCAGCTCACAGGGGAAGCAAGGGCAGGTGGTGGTGGGGGGAGATTGTGCAGGTGTGTATATGAGAGAGGGAGAAAGTGCTTGTGAGTGTGAGGTTGTAAGTGTGTATGAGTATGTGTGACCATGTGCACGCCTGTGAGTGTGTGTGAGCACACTTGTGAGTAGGCATGTATAAATGCACAAGTGTGCTTGTCTATATGCACCTATATATGAGTGCACATGTGAGTATGTGTAGAGGACTGCATGCGTGTGAATGTGCAGCGTGCATGTGTATATAAATGTATATGAATGCATATATATACACGAGCATATATATATGACGGTATGTGTCTGAATGCATGCATGCAAATGAGTGTATGTTTGTACATGCATGAGTAATACATGCCTATGAGTGAGCATGTAAGTGTGTGCATGTGTGTACATGTGAGTGTGTATATGTATGAGTGCATGCATGAGGGTGTGCATGTGTATATGTGTGTACACATGTGGAGTGGAATCAGGCAAGGCCCATGAAGACACGGCAGCTGATAATGAGCAGCAGTGGCCCCAAGGCGATGCAGTGTACGAAGCCCTGGGAGAGGATAGGGAGCAGAAGCTGCCCTCCAGGGTCACTGTGGGGTGTGGTCTGAGTGGCACCTGTCTTGCAGCCTCAACTTCTGTCCCTCAGTGTGTCTCATCCCACATTTCTGCTACCAGACACAGCATGCTGGGTCCCTGATCCTGCTTGGCCAGCTGTGACTTCAGCCTCCACTGTGCAGCGCCCGTAGCCCAAGGCCAGGGCAGCCCACAGCCCACTCCTCTGCATGGGGCCCAGCTGCTTGCTGCTGCTCCATGTCCATCCTGTAGGACCTTCTGGATCTACACCAGCATCAGAGAAGGGGGTACAAATCCACGAAGCAAAGGTGACTAGATCTTGGCCCATGGCGATTGAGGGGGTGTGGTCCAGACAACTCACTGCACCTGGCCACAGCTGCCCTTGTTGAGGAACAGTGCGCACAGAGTCGTCATCATTCACATGTACATGTCCCTCTGGCCAGAGCAGGCCAAGTGAGAACAATTACGTGAGTGCAGAGCCCTGACCTCTCCATGTGAAGCTGGGGCTTATGGCCAGTGGAGTTGTAGAACCTCAGGAAGAGACTTCAGGAAGAGGCTGTGGTGAACCAGGTCGCCGGATGACTCAGAGGGCCACAGAGCTCTGATGTCGCTCACAGGGAGCTGAGAATCAGTCCACCCACATGTCACAGCAGCCTGCACTGTGGGGCAACCTTCTAGACCCCATGCGACTGCGAGTGCAGTGCCTGGACATTCACCCTATGTACTAGGGCTTTCCTTCTGCAGACACACACAAGAGAAAGCAGAATTTACAAACTAGGCCCAGTGACAGAGAGACAATAATGCCTTTAAAAGAGAACAATTCTAAGCACAGGCTTTAAGAAAAGTTATGCACACGTGGACTCCTTCTCTTTCAGAATATCTTATACTTTCCTTCACCATTTTGCTCCAAGGAGGCACTGCACTACCTCCCTGTAGCACAACTTCTGCCTTTGGGACATTTTTAAGTGAAATAAGGTAACTCGGACTAAGCAGGCAACCTGACCATCTGATAGCCCGGGTGGCTGAGGATGATGTGTGAGATTCCATTATGATAGTCAGAACATGGATCCATTAAAAACAAGGGAATATTTTAGGTCTGGAGTTTTTCACTTAATATTTTCAGACTGAAAGCAAATAAAGTAAAGCTGAGAATCAGGTCGACCGCATTCTAAACAGCACAGCATAGCACTCTCGGCTACCACACAGTACCACCAGCAACTGCCTTCATAGACTGCCTGAGCTGGGCACAGATAGCCTCAGCTTCGTTCAGGTCAGCTATTGTGTATGGCCCTGAGAGGAAGTCAAGGGCACAGGTACTGGCCAGTGGGCACTTTCCTGGGGCAAGGCTGGGCACCCTGACACCACCCTGTGCCTTCAATCTTGTCCTGGTGGACCAGGAGGGTCACTATGGCCAGTCTCACACACTGTGCCCAATGGTCTACACAAACCACAAGCTGTTCACCCCTCTTCCCATGAACTCTGAGTTCCCAATTACTTTAATTTTTATTTTAGTTTTGAGTTCTGTGCAATTAGTATTGTGGAAGCTTGTTCTACACTAGAAGCTGAGATTTTGGTGCAGGAGGGACTGATCTCGCTCTGAAGGCTTAGCCTGAGCCCAGATGGTGCTGGCGAGAGGGGAACTTTAATCAACCACAGATAAAGCAGGCTAGCATTTAGGGGAGGCTCTACAGGAGTGGGCTGTGGTAAATACGTGGTTTACCCGATGTTAATTAAACCTGATGATCAGCAGATGACTTTCCGAACAGAGAAATTTGTGTGCAATTTGAGTTCCTTAAATTAGCATCACAGTGTGTGCATCCATGCATTATGGCAGCCAAGCTGGAGCGGCAGGAAAGGTAGTTTTTAATTTCATGGGCTTCTGAGCAGAAACTTGAAAGTTAAGGACACAGAGAGTGCTGAAAGTTTCAGTTTCTTAATTCAAATGGAGCAGACTTTCCCCAGGAAATCTGAAGAAAAATGGTCTCCGTCCTCACACACACCATTAGGTGCTAGGATGAGTGTCCCTTACCCAAGATGCTTGGAACGAGAGTTTATACTCGTATGTACTTATACGCACAGTCTGATGGTATAATTTTAGACAATATTTTAAATAGTTTTGTACATGAGTCCAAGTGTCACAGGCATGGAATTTTCCACTGGTGGCCTCCGGCCAACACTCACAAGATTTCAGCCTTTGAAGCACTTCGGATTTTGGACGAGGGTGACCAATGAGTGCCACCAGCACCCCTCACTGGAGTCTGGAGATGAGCAGGCCAGGGGTCTCTCCAAGTGTGCGCCTGAGCTGGCCGATTCCAAGCCCTAGACCTGTTGAACTGGGAGGCGGCCCTGGTGAGGCCCAGCCACCTGCAAAGTGCCCCTCAGCATCTGTTTCGCAGTCCTTCAAGGGACCCTGAGGCAGACTGAAAACGAGAGTACACTTCAGTTGGAACACCAGCCATATTGGAGCCTTCAGAGAAGATGGCAATGTGATTTACAGGCATCACTATGGGACCTTGCCCGCCTTTGCTGAGTTTATCGTGCCTTTCTAGTTCTGCCTGAACACTGCTTGTGGGCAAACTCTCAATGGCACAGCTGGGACACATTGCAGAGCGATGCCAAGCAGCCCTGTATGTGCTGGAGACACAGCCGCTCCAGACCCCAGATACCCCTCCTTCAACAACACAAGGCAGGGCTGGTTGCCATGAAGGTCAGCTCTCTATTCTGCTCCAGCCACAAAGGGCCTTGTGATTCAGACTTGAGAAGACAGAGGACAAAGAGCCAGGCCACACACACCCAGCAGCAGGCTGTGGACCGCTGAAGGTATGGCAGAAAACAAGAGCTTGTCTGAGAGAACCCTAGCGTGCATGAGAAATATAGTCAAGATGCTGGTGGAGGTCTAGGGTATAAGGAACCCCTGGGGACCCTGCAGGGCTGCTGAGTATCTAGACGGACAGCATGCATCAGGCTCACTGAGAGATCCCAGAGAGAGGCAGGAGGGGACCACGATGCTTCTTGCACCCCATCCTGGAAATCACCCACCTCTGTTTCCGACAATCACATTCTGTTGATGAAGTGAGCAGGAGTGGAGCAGGTTTTCCCTCCAAGTTGGAGGATACTGCTGAATATCTTGGGGACATCTTTCCAGGTCACCCCAGATACCATAGTCTTCCCATGCCTGACTCAGCTCCACTGGGCTCTGTTCATGACACTCTCTGTCCCTTCTCAACCCCTTCCCCAGACATCCCAAGCCCCACCCTGCCTCTAGACTTACTTGGTGCTACTCCTCTTGCTGATCACAGGGCAGATTCTGCAGGTTTTCTGATGTTGGACACTTTCTGTCACCCACTTTTCTGATGATCCCTGGTACGGAATGAGTCATCTGTCGTCACAGTTACTGAATGAGATGCCTCAGAAGAACTAAGTGCATTAGATTCTCTTTCTTTTCAGGAAGAAGCCATAGGCAATTCACAGACTGGAAGAAAACTGACTTCTTTGGAGCACCCACAATTTTTCCTTTTGGGTTCCCTGTTTGGATATAACCTCTCAAAGTCCAAGAAGCTGACTGAACGCCACTCCCTGCACTCAGAACGTGTGACTTAGGAATTTCCAATTCACCTCAGTTCATTGCAAGTTTCTCAACAGCATACGTGTTTAGAGAACACTGTGAGCACGCTCAGTGACTCTTTCTGCGGGACAAACTGGGGCCTACGGCATTGCCTGCTGGACCGGAGTCTCAAATACTCCAAGGCACCTCCATGCTTTCCTAAAGCAGACAGGCTGCTGCTCAGGTCCTGCTCTCCCATGATGTAAATTTGAGAGTGAATGCTACAAACAATGCTTGGTCCTCTCCTTCTCCCTCATTCCCGAGAGCCTTGGCATGAACTCGGTTTTCTTCTAGGTGAGATACTGGAGGAAACAGGAGAGGAGGATGGGACTCTGCTCACTCCCATAGCTCCTGGCTCCTATAACCCTAACACTCCTGTACACTATCCCTGTGGACGAGAGCAGCAACACCTCCGAAGTGACTCACCAGGTCCGGCATAGACTCTGGGCCAACCTCTGGCCACCCAGCCACGGCACCCTGCATCCCACAGGAAGGAGTCACTCTCTCTTCCGGTTCCTAAATGGTTGTTTAGTTCCTTTACTTCTTTAAAGAAGACACTGTTTGGAGAATTTTCACACTGTCCTCAGCAAGGAGAAGTGTGCGTGGGCACAAGACACACCCAGCGAACCTCCCCTGTCTCAACTCCAGGAACCCACTTTCACTGCATCCTGGTTTCTCTCAGTTGTGGGCAACTCATTACCCAAGCACACTTGTGGGATCAGCAGTCCCCTGACACTGCTCTCTGCCTGTCCCTGGAGCTGTGACCTACCTTTGGCACCATTGCTGTCTACAGACACCTCTGACTTGTTTACTCCATGAGCATGAAGCCAAACCACAGGGGACATGATCATTAGTGTGAAAGAAGCTTCTCCTTTTTCTTCATTTTTTTGGGTACTGGGGATCAAACTGAAGACCTTGTGCTTTCGAGGTAGGCAGCAGAATCACTGAGCTAAATCCCCAGACCAAAACTTCTTTAATAAATAAAGGTAAGGGGCTGGCGCGCCACCTGCCTCTCAAGTGCAAGGACCTGAGTTCAATCCCTGGTACCAAAAAAGAAAGAAAGAAAGAAAAGAAAGAAAGAAAGAAAGAAAAAAAGAAAGAAAGAAGGAAAGACACGCCTGTCTTACAAGTGCAAGGTCTTGAGTTTGATCCCTATTACCAAAAACAAAAACAAGAAAACAAAATACATAAATATAAATTGGCCATCATAGCTGGGCGTGGGTGGCGCATGCCTGTAATCCCAGCACTCAGGAGGCTGAGGAAGGAGGATCACTGTGTGTTCGAGACCAGCCTGGGCTACATGGTGAGTTCCAGGTCAGTCTAAACTACATAGTGAGACCCTGTCTCAAAAAAACAAAACAAACAAAAAAAAATTGGCCATCAGCTAGAATAACTTGGAAGTAAGTCTACCTTATCTTTAAACAGATGTAGCCTCCAAGTCTGGTCTGGGTGTGTCTATTCCTCCTGCCCACACCGTACTTTTTTTTTTTTTCCAGCTTTAATTGAGTTTATTGGTACATTTTAGGGATACAATACAGTTACATTCATTGTTGGGATCTTGTACCTCTGCATGACAAGTCTTGATTCTCATTTTTTCCCCTTACCTCTGCCCTTCCTTCACCCCCTCCTCCCCTCCCCATCTACAAACACTTTATTTTCATCTTTTCATTCTCTCACATTTTTTTCTTTTCCCTTTTTACTCTTCCCCTACCCATCCCACCTTCCCTACACCTTTAGCTCCTTTCTTCCCATTTCTAAATGTCAATAATCTTATTAGAATCTTATGCATTGTTGCACACCGTACTTTTTAAGAGGTGAATGTACAGACCTTTAGCTACAGTCCTTATCATTCTTTGTCTTTTCATTAGCATCCTGCCTGGGGTGACTCAGTGATAGCTGAAGTTAGAATTTCACAACACCGCAATAACATCTGAAAGGGCTGGAATTGGTTTCTGATCCATAGCCCAGTGCTCTTCAGATCTAAGTATCAGAATCACCTAGGGTCTCTCCAATGGTAAAAACAGGGATATAGTAAGGGCGACTCTGTAAAAACAGAGTGGGGGGGTCTTCATGGGAGAGAGAGGATCAAGGAGTCTGCATGGGGCTGTGGTGAAGGTTCCACAACAGTGTGAATGTGCTTAACACAGTTAGCAAAAATGCTAAGTTTTACGTTGCTATGTTTTATCACAATAAAGCACTTCCAAGGAGTCACTCTGAAGGAGTCGCAGATTCCAATGGGAAAGGTGAACTCTGCCCCTCCTGCTCCAGATGCAGTGGCTAAGTTTAGTTGGCCTCACGGGGGATCCACAGAGGCAGGAGGAGCTCTTGCCTTTGTCACTGCTGGCTCACAGTGTCTGGGACCAGGGAAGAGCTGCAGAGGCAACAGCCACTGTGAGTGAACTTCCCAGCACTGTGGCTGTGCTGGCTGATGGAGGGCCAGTTTCTCTATGAAGCACTTTTCTCTGCCTTTCATAAATGGTACAGTGTGCAGCTGGGCACAGCAGTGTACGCCAGTAATCCCAGCACTCTAGGAGTCTGAGGCAGGAGGATCCCAGGTTCTAGCCCAGATTGGGCAACTTAGTAAGAGAGTCTCAAAAAAAAAAAAAAAGGTCAGGGGATATAGCTGCTCAATGCAAGGTCCTCAGAGTTGCCAACAACTACAACAAAAAAACTACAGTAGTACTGTCAGACACTGACCTATGAGCATCTTTGGATCTGGTGACACTAGTCATTTAGGGGCCTCCACTGTGGAGCATGCACTGTTTTGCCACATATGTAAACAGTTCCTACAGATTTCTCCTGCAAATGTCAAAGGAAACATTTCCTCAGACCCTGGTCCTGCTCTGTGCTGCAGTGCAGTGCTCTGTCAGGGGAGCTGTACGTGGCCATCTCCCAGAGCCCAGCCGCCTGCCAGAGTGACGCCCTCTTGGCTGCCAGCCGGCTACACGTGTACTTCCCTCTGAGGGTGGGTGGCGGTGGCCCTGCGTCCTCCCTGAACTTTCGGAGAAATGCTGCCACTTCCTCCAACCCTGCCCAGGCAGGAGACACTGCCTAGCGAGGCCAGGAGCACCTGTGACCTGCAGCTCCATACCTCCTCCCTCCCCATCTACATTCCTGTTTAGTTTTTAAAAATACAGATCAGAGAGGCCGGAAGCACTTCCTCCATTCCACCCCACTGCTAGTTTAATGTCTTAGTCAGATGGCCAGAGAGCAAGTCCAACTGGACCTGGTCCACAGGCAGAGGGAGGACAT